>NC_041389.1:272477980-272623023 GCF_002162155.2 Triticum dicoccoides
CACACAAGTTGATCTACGAATCGTTCCTTAGCCGTGTGCGGTGCCCCCCTCCACCATATTCCACCTCGGTCATATCGTCGCGGAGTTTAGGCGAAGCCCTGCGCCGGTAGAACATCATCATCATCACCACGCCGTCGTGCTGATGGAACTCATCTCCGGAACTTCGCTAGATCGGAGGCCGGAGATCGTCATCGAGCTGAACGTGTGATGAACTCGGAGGCCCCGTACGTTCGGTGCTTGGATCGGTCGGATCGTGAAGACGTACGACTACATCAACCGCGTTGTGCTAATGCTTCCGCTTACGGTCTACGAGGGTACGTGGACGAACACTCTCCCCTCTCGTTCCTATGCCATCACCATGATCTTGCGTGTGCGTAGGAATTTTTTTGAAATTACTACGTTCCCCAACAGTTGAAAGTTGCCACCATCAACTGCATGCTCAGCTCATCATTCAGTCCTTCCAGAAACTTCTCCTGCTTAGCTGCATCCGTAGCAACGTCATCAAGGGCATAACGTGCTAGCTTACTAAAGTCATCCACATACTGGCCAACTGTACGTCCTCCTTGGCGCAAGTTGCGAAACTCATGCTTCTTCATGGCCATAGCTCCTGCTGAAACATGGGCAGTATGGAAAGCCTGCTGAAACTGGTCCCATGTGATAGTGTTGATGGGATATGTGGTTGTGAAATTCTCGCACCATGATGCTGCGGGTCCATCAAGCTGATGTGCGGCAAAACGCGCCTTCTCTGCATTTGTGCATCCTGTAGTGGTCAACTCCCTTCCCATCTTGTTGACCCAATCATCTGCAACTATCGGCTCGGTGCTACTGGAGAACACCAGCGGATTCAGCCTCAAGAAACGGGCTAAGTGATCAACTAGTGGTAATGGTGGTGGTTATTGTTGTTGTTGTTGTTGTTGTTCCCCTGATTCTGATTCTGGACTAGCATCTGCATCAATGCATTCTGCTGCTGGATTGACTGAGTGAGCTCCGGTGGGAAAGCAAATCCATTGTCACGTCTTAGAGGCATCTGAGGGTTTAGAAAAGATGAGAATACAGAATAGAATGGGGTCTGTAGAGAAAAACACTACCCATATGCACATGAGACAAATGCAATCAATATCACTTCAATCAATTCAAACAAGGGCATACAACGGTCTAACTATCATTACAAAAGTGCTCGGACTATACTATATACATGGGGGAATACTACTACTGTTATGGTGGTCGACTAGAAAAATTGATCGGTCGAAGACTCCATGATATCTGCTCCAGCTTCATCAACAAAATCATCATCGCTATTGAGGGAGTCCTGGACTAGGGGGTGTCCGGATAGCCGGACTATGATCATCGGCCGGACTCCAAGACTATGAAGATACAAGATTGAAGACTTCTTCCCGTGTCCGGATGGGACTTTCCTTGGCGTGGAAGGCAAGCTTGGAAATACGGATATGCAGATCTCCTACCATTGTAACTGACTTTGTGTAACCCTAGCCCTCTCCGGTGTCTATATAAACTGGAGGGTTTTAGTCCATAGGACGAACAACCATTACAACAATCATACCATAGGCTAGCTTCTAGGGTTTAGCCTCCTTGATCTCGTGGTAGATCCACTCTTGTACTACCCATATCATCAATATTAATCAAGCAGGAGTAGGGTTTTACCTCCATCGAGAGGGCCCGAACCTGGGTAAAAACATCGTGTCCCTTGTCTCCTGTTACCATCCACCTAGACGCACAGTTCGGGACCCCCTACCCGAGATCCGCCGGTTTTGACACCGACATTGGTGCTTTCATTGAGAGTTCCTCTGTGTCGTCACCGATAGGCTTGATGGCTCCTTCGATCATCAACAACGACACAGTCCAGGGTGAGACTTTTCTCCCCGGACAAATCTTCGTGTTCGGCGGCTTTGCACTGCAGGCCAATTCGCTTGGCCATCTGGAGCAGATCGAAAGCTACGCCCCTGGTCATCAGGTCAGATTTGGAAGCCTAAACTTCACGGCTGACATCCGTGGAGACTTGATCTTCGACGGATTCGAGCCACAGCCGAGCGCGCCGCACTGTCACGATGGGCATGATTTAGCTCTGCTACCGGACAGTACCCTGGTGGCCGCACATGAGTCCGCTCCGATCCTTATTTCGGAGCCGACCACGCAGATCGAGGACGGGTGGCTAGACACCGCCTCGGGGGCTGCAACTTCTACAGCGATGGAGCCGAATACCGACCTTGTCCCTTGTAAAGCTCGTGACTCCGAGGTGCCGGACTCCTTGCCGGACTCTGAACCTCCTGCGCCCCTACCAATCGAGCCCGATTGGGCGCTGATCATGGAGTTCACCGCCGCGGACATCTTTCAGCACTCACCCTTTGGCGACATCCTGAATTCGCTAAAGTATCTCTCGTTATCAGGAGAGCCCTGGCTGGACTGCGGTCAGGACGGTTGGGATGCGGACGACAAGAAATTCAAAGCCCACCCACCACCAACTTTGTAGCCACTGTCAACAATCTAACCGACATGCTAGACTACGACTCTGAAGACATCGATGGTATGGACGACGATGCCGGAGACGACCAGGTACCAACACCTACAGGGCACTGGAAGACCACCTCTTCATATGAAATATACATGGCGAAGAAGCAGCGGAGGCAGATTCCTCCAAGAAACAGCCCAAGCGCCGGCGTCAACGGCGCCGCTCTAAATCCCGCCACAGCAAGAATGGAGATTCCGGCACCGGAGATAATAACACCCCAGAGAGTACTGAAGATAACCCCCTCCAGCAAGATTCAGCACAGGAGGACGGAGAAGCCAGCCCTCACGAGAGAGCGGCAGACGAAGAGGTAGAGGATGATAATTACATGCCTCCCTCCGGAGACGAGGCAAGCCTCAACGACGACGAATTCGTCGTGCCCGAGGATCCCGTCGAACAAGAGTGTTTTAAACGCAGGCTTATGGCCACGGCAAACAGCCTAAAGAAAAAGCAGCAGCAGCTCCGAGCTGATCAAGACCTGCTAGCCGACAGATGGACTGAAGTCCTTGCGGCCAAAGAATATGAACTTGAACGCCCCTCCAAAAGCTACCCAAAACGCAAGTTGCTCCCCCGATTAGAGGAGGAGGAGTATAAACCCTCATCACCAGCACACAATACGGCAAACCAACCACCTCGTTGTCGCGACAGAGAGGCTTCTAGGCCCTCCATCAAGACCGTACCCCAGCACCGCTCGAAAAGTATGAAGCCACGGGGGAATGCACCGGACTTGTGAGACATATTGGAGGACAAGGCAAGACAATCAAGATCGATCTACGGCTCACGTGGGCGCCCCACGATGCACGACGATTACCGTCGCGCCAGATACAGCAACTCCGGCCGGGCCAAACACAGTAGACAAAGCTCGCTTGAGCTACGTCATGATATTGCCCAATATAGAGGCGCCGCACACCCACTATGCTTCATAGATGAGGTAATGGATCATCAAATCCCTGAAGGGTTTAAACCCGTGAACATTGAATCCTACGATGGCACAACAGACCCCACGGTTTGGATTGAAGACTATCTCCTTCATATCCATATGGCCCGCGGTGACGATCTCCACGCCATCAAATATCTCCCACTCAAGATTAAAGGACCAGCTCGGCATTGGCTTAACAGCTTGCCAGCAGAGTCAATTGGGTGTTGGGAGGACCTGGAAGCCGCATTCCTTGACAACTTCCAGGGCACATATGTGCGACCACCAGACGCCGATGACCTAAGCCACATAATTCAGCAGCTAGACGAATCGGCCAGATAATTCTGGAAACGGTTCTTAACAAAGAAAAATCAAAACGTCGACTGTCCGAATGCAGAGGCCCTCGACGAGTGGCTGGCCCGGCACCTAGGACAGGAAAAGCCGAAATCCATGGCAGCCCTCACATCACTCATGACCCGCTTCTGCGTGGGAGAGGACAGCTAGCTAGCCCGCAGTAACAACCTCAGCAAAAATTCTGGCAGTCCGGATAACAAGGATCGCAATGGCAGGTCGCGTCGCAACAAAAACAAACGCCGCGTTAACGGCGATAACACTGAGGATATGGCAGTAAACGCCGGATTCAGAGGCTCCAAACCCGGTCAGCGGAAAAAGCCATTCAAAAGAACTACTCCGAGTCCGTCCAATTTGGACCGAATACTCGACCGCTCTTGCCAGATACATGGCACCCCCGAAAAGCCAGCTAATCACACCAACAGGGATTGTTGGGTATTTAAGCAGGCAGGCAAGTTAATTGCCGAAAACAATGACAAGGGGCTGCATAGCGATGATGAGGAAGAGACCCGACCGCCGAACAGTAGAGGACAGAAGGGTTTCCCCCCACAAGTACGGACTGTAAACATGATATACGCAACCCACATACCCAAGAGGGAGTGGAAGCGTGCACTTAGGGATGTATATGCGATGGAGCCAGTCGCCCCGAAGTTCAACCCATGGTCCTCTTGCCCGATCACTTTTGATCGAAGGGATCACCCCACCAGTATCCGCCATGGCGGATTTGCCGCATTGGTTTTAGACCCAATCGTCGATGGATTTCACCTTACCAGAGTCCTGATGGACGGCGGCAGCAGCCTGAACCTGCTTTATCAGGATACAGTGCGCAAGATGGGCATAGACCCCTCAAGGATTAAACCTACAAACACGACCTTCAAAGGCGTCATACCAGGTGTAGAGGCCAATTGTACAGGCTCAGTCACACTGGAAGTGGTCTTCGGATCCCCGGATAACTTCCGAAGCGAGGAGTTAATCTTCGACATAGTCCCGTTCCGCAGTGGCTATCACGCTCTGCTCAGACGGACTGCGTTTGCAAGGTTCAACGCGGTGCCGCATTACGCATACCTCAAGCTCAAGATGCCAAGCCCTCGAGGAGTCATCACGGTCAACGGAAACACTGAACGCTCCCTCCGAACGGAGGAACACACAGCGGGTCTCGCGGCAGAAGTACAGAGCAGCCTCTTAAGGCAATTTTCGAGTCCGGCCGTTAAGCGACCGGACACGGCCAAACGCGCCCGGAGTAACATGCAACAAGACCACCTGGCACGTTCCGAGCACGCGTAGCAATGCGGCCCCAATCCCAGCCCTTGCATAATTGCAAGACCAGTCCTTCGCGTACATCATTATGCTCTGGAGATACCACGGGCATAGGGGGAGGGGCACGACCACGACAGGCCCAGAGTGCGGCTTAACCACACCAGGGGCTCCCAAGTACGTCGGTCTTTTCCTTTTTCTTTTTTCTCACCCACAGGACTCCGTTCGCCAGAGGCCTTGTCCGGCAGTAGACCTGCCGAACTCACGATGCAACAGCCAGGGAAGGATAAAGGCTACAACGAACACTCAGGTGGTCTCCATTACGAGCATTAAATCTGTTTAATACACCATTCCGCAGCCTACCCTCAGAGGGGGACATGTTTAAATACTCCAATCCCTTGCTTACCGCACTATTTGTATCGCTCTGCATTCATGGCAGTATTTCTGAATAAACAATGCATCGCTTTTTGCTTATAATCGCATTTCCTTTTTATATATGTTCGTTTATGACATGTTGCATCCGTACACTTTGGTACGGCCGAATACACCAGGGGCTTAAGTTCCCCGCATTATGCTGTGATAAGTCCGAACACTTTCACAAGTGCGGCACCCCGAACTTATAGCATTATATGCATCGGCTCCGAATCATGTCTTGGGTCAATAGTTGGGTTTGCCCGGCTCCCATGTTTTGGTACCTTACGTTCCGTTTTATCGGCTAAGGTAGCACTGGGAGAACCACTGCGATTGCGCCCCGGTTGAGCTGGGCGAGCGCCTCAGTGGAGAAAGCTAAAACTGACCGTCATGATAAGGCGAGAGCTGGTCGTTGTTCGAGAGGTTTTTCGAGTCCCTAAAGACTTATGCCGCTTAGAGCGAGGAACCGGCTTCGTCCGGCCCAGGCGTGGATAGCGCCCCGAACTCGGTCTTCCGAACACTAGGGGCTTCGCCAAAATTTAAAATTATAGAATTCTATGGCTAAGTGAGAGTGTTCAAGCATTATAAGTCCGGTTGCCTCGTTCGTCGTGTTGAGCGCCTCCCTAGATGGAGCCAAATATGGGAACAAGAGTGCTCAAGTTTATCCCGAACACCCCAGCACTAGTGGCATGGGGGCTGAAGCTGACGACTTGCCATCTCTCAGATTTGATAAACGGCCGCACCGAAGGTAATATTTTAAATTAAAAAGCATTGCTTAGCGCATATGAACAAGGTTTTCAGTGCACAGGATAACAAAATGCGAGTCTACTCAAATATTACATCTTTGGAACACTCATCCGCAATCATGCGGGCACCCTTCAGGACACTCTTATAATAAATTTCGGGCGTACGATACTCCTTGCTCGCCGGTGGCGCGTCCGTCAGCAGCTTCTCAGCGTCCATCCTGCCCCAGTGCACCTTTGCACGGGCAAGGGCCCGACGGGCACCTTCAATGCAGGCGGACTGCTTGACGACTTTCACCCAGGGACACGCATCCACCAGCCGCCACACCAGGCCGAAGTAGCTCCTAGGCATGGCCTCCTCGGGCCACAGCCGAACTATGAGGCCCTTCATGGCCTGTTCGGCTACCTTGTGGAGCTCGACCAGCTGCTTCAGCTGGTCGCTAAGGGGCACCGGATGTCCGGCCTCAGCATACTGAGACCAGAAGACCTTCTCCGTCGAGCTCCCCTCCTCGGCCCGGTAGAAAGCGACAGCATCCGACACGCTGCGGGGCAGATCCGCGAATGCTCCTGGAGAGCTCCGAATTCGGGTAAGTAATAGGTAATTCACATTCACATGCTTGCTTTGCATGAAAAATGCCTTACCCGCTGCTATTTTCTTCAAATCCTCGACCTCCTAGAGGGCCTTGTGGGCTTCGGCCTTAGCAGCTTTGGCGCTCTCAAGAGCCGATGCAAGCTCGGACTCTCGAGTCCTTGAGTCGCGCTCCAAACCCTCACGTTTTTCCAAGAGAGCCTGGAGCTCTTGCTGCACCTCCGCCACCCGCGCCTCCTGCTTCTCCCGCTTGGCTCGCTCTGCGGCCGCATTGCATTCGGCCGCAGACACCGCCTCCTTCAGGGTCGCCACCTCGTTCGTGGCCCCTGTAGTACCCATGTTATCCTTGTTATTTCTCTTGCAACCAAAATCCTTTTCTGTAAGGTAAAAATTTAATACGGTGTTACTCACCTTCCTTGTCCTCGAGTTGCTTCTTGGCACGACCGAGCTCGCTCTCGGACCGCTCGAGGTTCTGCTTTAAAGCATCAACCTCTGCAGTCAGTGCGGCAGAGGTTAGCAGCGCAGCCTGCAATCCCATATTGACATATTTTTTAGACCTCCTGCGTATATCTTTTTAGATCCTCAGTCCGGCTTTTCTTTTCGAACACCGAACCGAGCATCAGGGGCTACTCTCTATGCGGTATTATATTACATATTTTAAATTTCCTACCTCAAAGCCTGTTAGAAGGCTACGGCAGGCTTCGGTCAGCCCGCTCTTGGCAAGCTGAACCTTCTGAACCACCGCACTCATGATAGTGCGGTGTTCTTCATCGATGGAAGCGCCGTTGAGCGCCTCCAACAAGTTATCCGGCGCCTCCGGTTGGATGGCGGCCGCCGGTGTCACAGTTTTCCCCTTCTTGCGAAGGGGCCGCCTGCCGGACTCCGGAACCACTGCAGGTTCCGGTACGGAGTCCGGTATGAAGTCCGGGAGGTTGCCCTGTGGCACCTCCGGAGCCTCCCCCTCCTGGTGGGTCCCCTCCTGGGATCCCACCTCAGCGTCATGAGCGTCACGAGGGGTGGAGGCGGTCGGGAGGGAATCCATATCCGACGTAGCCAAGGACCCGCTCGACGAAGCGGGAAGATCGTCCTTGGCCGGACTACAGGTTGTATGCGGCATTAGAAGGACACCACGTGGCAAAAAGAGAAATTATAAATCATCCAGGAATTCGGACACTTACGATCTTGCCAGGGGCTTGGCCCTTGAGGGCCACTCCTTGTCGCCGTCGTTGGCGTTGGCGGAGCAGTCCAGAGGGAGGGTCCGTCCTTTCTTGGACCCTTCGGCCGCCCCCGTTGGGGAGGCCTTCCTCTTCTTCTCTCCCCCCGCTGGGGGAGAGGCCTCTTTCTCCTCCTCCTCAGGGGAGGAGTCCGCCTTGGAGTCATCGGACGATGAGTCCGATACCACCTCGCGCCGGGAACTCCTTCGGGTTCCCGTGGCCTTTTTCTTGGCCTTCTTCTCCGGCACCACGTAAAGTGCCGGGACCAGCAGCCCCATCAAACGGGTGTCCTCTGGGTCTTCTAGAAGGGGAGCCGGGCAGTTAACCTGTCCGGACGTCTTCTGCCAGTCCTGTTAAAGGCATTGGGAGTTTTTAGATCCCACATAGAGTCAAACTGTGAAAGAAATAGGTGTCCCATAAAGGATAACATAGCTTACCTCGCCGGCCGAGCGCTGCGTGCTGAATCCGCGATCTTCAGTTGCGGATGCGGGGGCTTCTCCGCCCTTGAACAGCACCCTCTAGGCAGCTTCGTACGTTGTGTCGAAGAGCCCGCTCTGGGTCCGGTGCTGTGCCGGATCAAACTCCCACAGATTGAAGGCCCATTGTTGGCAGGGGAGAATCCGGCGGACTAGCATGACCTCGATCACATTGACAAGCTTAAGCTTCTTGTTCACCAGGGTCTAGATACAGGACTGGAGTCTGGTCAGCTCCTCCGAACTACCCCATAGCAAGCCCTTCTCTTTCCAGGAGGTGAGCTGCATGGGGGTACCAGATCTGAACTCGGGGGCCGCTGCCCATTTAGGGTCACGCGGCTCGGTGATGTAGAACCACACCGATTGCCACCCTTTGATGGACTCCATGAAGGCGCCCTCGAGCCAGGTGACGTTGGGCATTTTGCCCACCATGACGCCTCCGCACTCCGCTTGGACGCCCTTCACCACCTTCGGCTTGACATTGAAGGTCTTTAGCCACAAGCAGAAGTGAGGCTGAATCCAGAGGAAGGCCTCGGACACGACGATAAACGCCGAGATGTTGAGGATGAAGTTTGGCGCCAGATCGTGGAAGTCCAGGCCGTAGTAGTACATGAGCCCCCGGATGAAGGGATGAAGTGGGAAGCCCAGTCCGCGGAGGAAGTGGGGAAGAAATACGACCCTCTCATGGGGCCTGGGGGTGGGGATGAGCTGCCCCTCGTCGGGTAGCCGGTGCGCGATGTCGCTGGATAGGTATCCGGCACCGCGCAGCTTCTCGATGTGCCCCTCCGTAACGAAGGAGGCCATCCACTTGCCTCCCGCTCCGGACATTGCTGGAGAAGGTTGAGGCGAGATGTGCAGACTTGGGCGCTGGAGCTCGAGTGCGCGGAAATGGATAAGCAAAGGAGGAAGAAGGCGTAGGTAAAAAAGGCGGATCCTTATCCCCTTATATATGGGCGGACGAAGACTATGCGTCCCCACCGGCCTGGTAAAACTCGCTTATCTCCCAAGCGCCACAATCAATGGCGCAGTTGTGTTACCCACGTCCGTATTGATGGGAATCCCGGAATAAGGGGAACATGATCTCTGCTTCGACAAGACGTGCCAAGGAAACCGCTTCGCTAAATGCGCTGAGGTGGTATAATAAAAACAATTCAAGTAAAGGCTTGGTAGTGGTGTGACATCACGCCACAAAATACGTCAGTAGATTGAACTTGTGTACACATTATTCTCTCTACGGTGGTATGTGGAATTTATTTTACAGAGCCGGACCCTATCCTGGTGTTCACAATCTTCTATGAATTATTCGGAGGAGGAACCGGCTTGCAATGCCGAAGACAATATGCGCGCCGGACTCGTCGTCATTGAAGCCTGGTTCAGGGGCTACCGAGGGAGTCCTGGACTAGGGGGTGTCCGGATAGCCGGACTATCATCATGGGCCGGACTCCAAGACTATGAAGATACAAGATTGAAGACTTCATCCCGTGTCCGGATGGGACTTTCCTTGGCGTGGAAGGCAAGCTTGGCAATACGGATATGTAGATCTCCTACCATTGTAACCGACTCTGTGTAACCCTAGCCCTCTCCGGTGTCTATATAAACCGGAGGGTTTTAGTCCATAGGACGAACAACCATTACAACAATCATACCATAGGCTAGCTTCTAGGGTTTAGCCTCCTTGATCTCGTGGTAGATCCACTCTTGTACTACCCATATCATCAATATTAATCAAGCAGGAGTAGGGTTTTACCTCCATCGAGAGGGCCCGAACCTGGGTAAAAACATCGTGTCCCTTGTCTCCGGTTACTATCCGCCTCGACGCACAGTTCGGGACCCCCTACCCGAGATCCGCCAGTTTTGACACCGACAGCTATCGTCTGGGTCCGAGTCAGTGTCGTCGATGATGATGTAGTTCTCCGGCAAGTGCAATCTTCATCTTCTCCTCCTGTCGCGGGGAATCCCACAAATACTTTTAGCTTCTTCTTCAGATCATCATTCTTCTCCACGAGTGTCGTCATTTCTTCCTCATATACATCACGTGTAGACTTGAGTTCTTCCTCCAGTTCTGTGATCTTGGTCATAGCCTTCTTCAGATCTATCATGCCTGCTCACATCTGGTTCTCCTGGCGACGAATGTGCTGGCTTATCTCCTGGATGAACGCTGCAATTGATCTATCCTTCCTGGTGCTGATCATCTCCCATTTCTCAGCTCGGCTCCCACAAATCTGGTAAATAGTATCCTTAAGATTCTTGTGATAAACTTCTCCAATGCGTCCCATGGTGATGTGGGCTGCCATGCTCTTTCCAAGACTCCAGGTTGGTGCATCAAAGGAAAACTCTATGGGCTCAGTGACGGTCATGAACGTCCTTCCTGTAACTTGAACTTGAATCATCCAATGCTCCTCTTCGGGTAAGGTGGCGATGTAAGTCCTGATGAAGCTTGGTACTCCGATGTTCAGGCATTTGGTGACTTCCTTCAAGTGGCGTCCAAAGGGCGTATCTTCATCCGGTTGTGTGAACTTGTTCCCTGCATCCGCCATCCTAAAAGAGTAGAAAAGATGAGGAGTCAGAAATGAGAAGAGAGTAGTGATCTAGGGCTTTAGCTTCATGGTCATGTCCTACAGTCAGCATGTGCTCTGATACCATCCTGTAGCGACCAGACCTCAAACAGTCTAATCTCTGTGCATTAGTGTCATCCCTGGATCGGTAATGCTGACACGCACAATACTTGAAGGATTTATAGCAGAGTCGCAATCACACACTTATTACATCAAATGTCTCAAAAGAGAACTTATTACAATAAATATGGCTTAAGGCCATCTAGTAACGATAACACCGGAAGGCTTGAAGATAAGAGAGTCCATCAACTCCAACGGCATCACTGAGTATAAGATCACGACCTAAGGCACCTTACTCGTCATCTGAAAAGTCTGCAACATAAACGTTGCGCCCGAAAATGGGTCAGCACATGGAATATGCTGGCAATGTAACACATAGAGAGTAATGAACAGTATAATACTATCACTACATGCATATATGGCTGGTGGAAAGCTCTATGGTTACAGTTTTGCATAAAGCCATTTTTCCCTACAACAAAGAAATAAATTTTAGTTAACTATCATGGTGGTTGTTAAACATTGAGAAGGTTCCTCCAACTCAATCCCAATTAAGCATCATCATTTACCCAACAAAATTAAATTAAGTCACATGATGAGATTCACATGATAATCCAGGTACTCGATACTCAAAACGTCCATAACCGGGGACACGACTAACCATGATTAGTTTATACACTCTGCAGAGGTTTGCGCACTTTTCCCCACAAGAGTCGATCTCCTCCGCTTGATTTCTCGCACTACATGGTGTTTGAGAAATGAATGACCGAGTCATAGTCTTTCAGAAGCATTAACTTTTTTACTCTGGGTAGACAGTACCAACCTACATCCCCTACATCTGCTAGTCTACCACTGAAAGAGGTCACACAACATACTCAACTATGCTAGAGCCCATAGTAGCTTGCGACTGCACACAAAAGTTTCTAGCATGAATAATCTCATGATCCCTTTGAGCCTGGGTGGCGGTCCATAGGAGAATCACACGGTACCCAGGACTTCCAAAAATATAGGCAACACTGGGTTCCCCAGGTGCCTCAATCCACCCAGATGTGAATTTAAGTTGCCACCTTAAGTAAACCATTAATTTAAAAATCTCACATCTTTCATGGATACACTCACCCAATCAACGTCTACTAGCATAGCATAGCAATATAAGCAAACATAGAGTAACTCCCAAAGGTTGATAATAGAACAGGTAATAGGTTCTACCTCATCTAGTTCCCAAAACCCACATATTAATCAGATCCTACTCATGCAATTGTTTGAGGATTGATCTAATGCAATAAAACTGGGTAGTAAAGAGGTATGATCAAAGTGTTACTTGCCTTGCTGATGATCCACGAAACCTAGAGACTCATAGTAGCAAGCGGCGCACTCCGGGTACTCTATCGCAAACAAACAAGCATACAATAAGCACTCATCTAATGCACAGGTAAAACTCAAATAAGAGATCTAACCAGAAAGTTCAACTTAAGAACTCCGGTTTGCAAAAAGAATCAAATCAAACAAAGCAACGAAACTCAAACGATGAAAGGAACAAGCTTCGTTTACTAATCTGGACCTAAGTCAAATTTTACAACAGAAAAAACTTGTTTGAGTTGGTTAAACGGATAGATGGTTTCCAGATGAAACTCTAGGCGCTTGAATCGCTTGATTCCGATAAACGAGCGAAAAGTTATACTAGAACGAAAATTGGATCAGAAATCATGATCAAAAATAATCGTAGAAAATCCAAGAAAAAGAAAAACAGACGAACAGGCTAACGAACAAATGTTCATTGTCTGTGGCTGACCATCCGTTCGTTAAAACGAATGAACGAACGGGCGCTCGCTAAATAAACTAAACCGAAAAAATAAAGCGAACCGGATCTAAAAAACGAATCTACGGTTTCAAAAAAAACCGATCGGTTTTCTCACGAAAACCGAGGCGACGGCGGCTACCTCCGGCGGGGTCGGCGGCGGCGGTCAGCAGCGGTCGGCGGCGGCGGCACTAGGGGTAGGGTTTTGCGGGGCGCGGGCTGGGGTGGGCCAGCGGGGGTGGGCGGCTTATAAAGCCTGGGCGGCTGACGAGTCCGGGTCGCCCACGGCGGCCTAAGTCGGTTCGTTGTTTTTTTAAAATAAAAAATTTGGACGCGCAGAAAAAGAAATAAAAGAAATATTAAACATACTCCAAAAATCCCGAAATAAATTTTCCCCGTCCTCTAAAAATAAGCCGGACAAGATGAACATTTATTTGGGCCTAAAATGCAATTTTGAAAAACGCGCATTTTTCGTAATTCAAATAAAATAGTGATAAAACTCCGAAATAAAATCTTATATGATTTTATTATTAAATCTCCAATATTTATTTATTTTGGGACATTCATTTTATTCCCTCTCTCTTATTTTTATAATTGAAATATTTGAAGATAAAATAATTAAAATCAAATGATCCTATTTTCAAAATTTGAGAAAATTCAAATATGAAAATAACAAAATCCCCAACTCTCTCCGTGGGTCCTTGAGTTGCGTAGAATTTCTAGGATCAAGCCAAAATGCAATAAAATATGATATGCAATGATGATCTAATGTATAACATTTCGAATTGAAAATTTGGGATGTTACATAGTATTAAAATAAAACCCAAAAAGATTTCTTGTTCTTCTTTTGCGTGTTGGGAGCTTTCCTGTGTAAATAGTTTTTCTCGTTTTCGTTTTACTTTCTTCAAAAAAAACAAAAATTCAAAAAAAAACATTTTAATGTGTTTCTTTGAAATTCTTTTCTTTTCTTTGGGTCGTAAGGAGAAGACCATGATGAAAATGTTGAGTGGCTCTTATATGCATTATTGTTAATCTAACAAAGAGCCCATATTACCTTGTCTTCTCCTTTGAATAAATGTTTGCAGATTTGAGCTTAGTCCAATGCAAGTGCACTCTTATTCTTATTCACACCATTCGGTCGTGCAAGTGAAAGGCAATAATAACGATATATGATGAAGTAATTGAGATGGAGAAAAGCTTGTATGAATTTGACCTATTTTGTTTTTTTAAATATGAGAGTTCATCGTTCTTGATTCAGCTCATTATGAATGAAACATGTTTGCAACGACAATTAGAGATTATAGTTACTCATGCAATGCTTAATCAGCAAGGAGTTGATAATGGTTTACCTTGTGTGCCAACATGCTTTTAAAATGGTTATGATGTAGTATGATAGCATGGTATCCTCCTTTGAATGATTCAAGTGGCTTGACTTGGCACATGTTCACGCATGTAGTTGAAACAAAAACAACATAGCCTCCATGATATTTATGTTGATGGTGATTTATATCCTACTCATGCTTGCACTCAATGTTGGTTAGTTTCAATGCATGTTTATGACTGTTGTCGCTCTCTAGTTGGGCCCTCCTCAATCTTCTACTAGCCTTCACTTGTACTAAGTGGGATTACTGCTTGTGCATCCACTTCCTTAAACCCAAAGTTGTTCCATATAAGTCCACCATACCTACCTATATGCGGTATTTACATGTCGTTCCAAGTAAATTTGCATGTGCCCAACTCTAAACCTTGAAATGATAATCTGTTTTGTGTGCCCGAAACGATCATGTAGCATCTAGAGGTTGTCAGTATCTTCCATGCTAGGTGGGTTATTCTCATGATGAGTGTTTATTCACTTGTCATTCATGAGAAAGTGGTTGGTATTAGGGATGCCCACTTCCATGCTTGAAATCAAATCAAAATTTATTCATAAAACAAAACTCACACAGGACTGTTGTTGGTATGGACGGCACCCGTGAATTCGGCTAGCCGTGGAGTGTGATCGTTGGTGGAGGGGGAGTAAAAACTTTACCATTCTGTTTGGGAACCTCTTATAATGTATCTGGCAAGGAAGATAGTGATATCCCCTTGTTTTTATGTTGACAATGAAAAGCATAACACTCAAAATTATATTTATCTCTATTTTAAATGCTCAGAGCTCTGGCACCTCTGCAAATCCATGCTTCCCTCTGTGAAGGGTCTATCTATTTACTTTTATTGTTGAGTCATCATCCTCTTATAAAAGGCACCAGCTAGAGAGCACCACTGTCATTTATATGCTTTGTTATTAATTGATGTTGAGTATGAGTGTGACTGGATCTCTTTTGCCATGAATTATAATGTCTAGTCAGTCCTTGATCTTCAGGGGTGGTCTGCATTTATGTTTTGCGATCTCAGAAAGGACTAGCAAGATACCATTTTCTCATACCATATCATGATTGTCTTGAAAAAGTGTTGCCATCCGAGATTCATTATTATCGCTCGCTAGTTGATTATGCCGTTGATACGGGTAAATGTGAGACCTAAATTTTCTTGTGAATATGGTCACTTCATAATCTTTGCTGAAAACCTGAATACTAGCTAGACATATTTGCAACAACAAGATCAAACGGAATTTGTAAATTTTTGTCTTTGTCACTTTCAGTTTATCAATTGAATTGCTTGAGGACAAGTAATGGGTTAAGCTTGGGGGAGTTTATACGTCTCCATCGTATGTACTTTTCCAAACTATTTTCCCTTGTTTTGGACTCTAATTTGCTTGATTTAAATGGAACTAACCCGGACTGACGTTGTTTTCAGTAGAATTGCCATGGTGTTATTTTTGTACAGAAATAAAAGTTCTCAGATTGACTTGGAAATTTATGGAGAATATTTTTGGAATATATAAAAATTACCGCTGCAACAATCAACCAGAGGGGGCTACCCAGAGGCCACAAGCCCTGGGGGCGTGCCCTGCATGCTTGTGGGCCCACTCGAGCTCCTCTAACCCTAATTCCAACTCTATAAGTAACAATCATGGAGAAAAAAATCAGAGAGAAGGATTCATCACGTTTTACAATACAGAGTCGCCGCCGCCTCCTCCTGTTCTTCATCAGGAGGGCTGATCTGGAGTCCGTTCGGGGCTCCAGAGAGGGGGATTCGTCGACATCATCACAAACCTTTCTCCATTGCCAATTCCATGATGCTCACCACCGGGAGTGAGTAATTCCATCATAGGCTTGCTGGACGATGATGGGTTGGATGAGATTTATTATGTAATCGAGTTAGTTTTGTTAGGGTTTGATCCCTAGTATCCACTATGTTTTGAGATTGATGTTGCTATGACATTGCTATGCTTAATGCTTGTCACTAGGGCCCGAGTGCCATGATTTCAGATCTGAACCTATTATGTTTTCATGAATATATGTGTGTCTTGATCCTATCTTGCAACTTGTAGACACCTATTACGAGTTATGATCCGCATACCCCAAGGTGACAATAATTGGGATTCTTTCCGGTGATTACCATAGTTTGAGGAGTTCATGTATTCACTAAGTGATAATCCTTTGGTCCAATTATCTATTAAAAGGAGGCCTTAATATCCCTTAGTTTCCATTAGGACCCCGCTCCCACGGGAGGGTAGGACAAAAGATGTCATGTAAGTTCTTTTCCATAAGCACGTATGACTATATGCGGAATACATGCCTACATTATATTGATGAATTGGAGCTAGTTTTGTGTCACCCTAGGTTATAACTACTACATGATGAATACCATCTGACATAATTAGCATTGCCAGTCCATTGCCTACGATCTTTTCACATATTCACCTTTGCTAAGTTACTTTCGTTGCTACTGCTATTACAATCACTACAAAACTGCTATTGTTACTTCTGCCACTACCGTTACTTCCATACTACTTTGCCACTAAATACTTTGCTACAAATATTAAGTCTTTCAAGTGTGGTTGAATTGAGAACTCAGCTGCTAATACTAGCAAATATTCTTTGGCTCCCCTTGCGTTGAATCAATAAATTTGGGTTGAATACTCTACCCTCGAAAACTGTTGCGATCCCCTATACTTGTGGGTTATCACCGAGCCACCGGCAGGTGTGGGTCTCCCGATCCATAATATCGGTGACCCACGTCCCCCACCGCCACTGCAGGATCCCGAGGTAGGACCTCGTCGGTGGTCGAGCCCAAGGGAGGATGGGGAAGTCCTCAAACCAGCATAGGGGCGCGTAGAGGGCGAATCAGGCGACCGACGATGGCGGCTCGATAAAGAGACCGTGGAGGATGACGGGGACACCTCGGCGGGCACCTCGCCGACGTCGGGGGAAGAGGCCGCGATAAACCTCTTTTGGTCCATTGGCTCCTCGAGCTCCCCAGCACACATGCTGAGGTTGAGGATGGAGGCGGCGGCAGCGACCTACCAATGGATTCGAGCGAGTGATGGGGTGGTGTGTGTTCGTGTGAGCGGAGGTTTTGGGGTGTGTGCATGGAGGGGGGCCAACGTGGTGTTTGAGGAAATACCGCGACAACTGAAAATTTTACTAGGCGGGAGTAAAATGTCGGGCTACTGAAAATTTGGATCAAGGGCGAGCAGATATTTTTGAGATTGCGAGGGATGCAGAGGCGGGAGTAAAATGTCGAGGCTACTGAAAATTTGGATCAAGGGCGAGCAGATATTTTTGAGATTGCGAAGGTTGCGGAGGCGGGAGTAACAAGCCAGGGCTACTAAAATTTGAATGAAGGGTGAGCAGATATTTTTGAGATTGTGAGGGATGTAGAGGCTGGAGTAAAATGTCGGGGCTAATGAAAATTTGAATCAAGGGATTGAAGCAGAGTGGGAGTAACAGACATCACACACGGTCCACACATACTAATCATGTGCTATCGAACATAAAAACCTTCCAGGCGATAGATATTTTAGAGATTGTGAGGTAGTAGATATTTTCGAGAGTGAGAGGCAAGCCTCGTGGAGCCCAATCTACTTTGCTGATGTGAGCGACATGGGCACGGGCGTGGCACACGGGTTGTCTAAGCGAACCGTGTCTATTGCGTCCCCAATCGCAGATGGTTGCTGCATCCAACTCGTCTGCTGTTCTATAAATTTGGCAAAAGGAATAACGCCAGAAAGGTTCAGAACACGAATACACTTGCATGTGGACCAAATAGATGTATGAAAAGGGTGGTTTGATGTTCAAATACCCAATGCACACCTTTTATGTGGCACCTGTCGCACAAAGCGCACAATGTTTCTAGTCATCCACCCCCTATGAACCCCACTTCATGTCGGCGGTAAGGAAATCCTAGCTACAAACGCATGCCCCCAAATAGGTAGGTCTGAGATATCACCCTACGGTAACACAAAACCTATAGGAGTCCATCATGGTCAGACATCCCCTTTTGCTTCCAAACAAAGGTGGACCTTGTGTCGACCCACAAATGTGTGATTTGTGGCGCGAGATGGGTGAGACCATACGAACCACCTGCAGGTGGCCCTACTATATGTATGAAAAGGGTGCAATGTGATATTTAACTACATTCACAACTTTGATGTGGCATATGTGCCTTGCAAATTAACCGGACTTCCCCGACCCCACGGAGGTTGCGGGTAGTGCGAAGTAGCCCCACACATACACACACGCGTCAGGGGGGAGGGCATCTCACCAAGACGTATTGTAACACGGACCAAGCAGAATCCAACATGGTCGTATAACCTCTCTCGCTCGTTGTTGGTAAAGTGATGGATGTCCACATGACCCCACAAATGGGCTAGCTTTTGTCGCTGATAACCTTGCGAGGGAGTGCCTGAAGACAAAACCCACTCTATGCATGTGGCCCAAAAATATGTTTATGGAAGTGGTATGTGGTGTTTGAATAACCAATGCGCAAATTTGATGTGGCACCATGCTTTGGAACCGTCAAATCCCCACAGTGAGCGAGGGTTCACGACGCGTAACATGTGGTCAAACTTAATTAATTAGGCCCTGAATGATTGACCTGTACTATACGATAACACGAACCGAAGAAGAAGAATCCACCCTGGTAACCTTTCTCATCATCGGTCGAAATGATGGACGTCCACGCGGGCCCACAAATATCTATAGACTTGTGATACGTCTCCGTCATATCTATAATTTTTGATTGTTCCATGCCAATATTCTACAACTTTTATATACTTTTGGTAACTTTTTATACTATTTTTTGGGACTAACATATTGATCCAGTGCCCAGTGCTAGTTCCTGTCTGTTGCATGTTTTTTGTTTCGCAGAAACCCAATATCAAATGGTGTCCGAACGGGATAAAAACGGACGGAGATTTTTTTTGGAATATTTATGATTTTTGTGAAGTAAAATCAACGTGAAACGGTGTCTGGGGTGGCCACGAGACAGGGGGGCGCACCCCCCTGGGCGCGGCCTGGGCTCTCGTGGGCCACCCGTAAGGCGGTTGACGCTCTTCTTTTGGCGCAAGAAATATAATTTTATGAGAAAGATCTGGGTGAAAGATTCACCCCAATTGGAGTTATGGATCTCCAGATATAAAGGAAACGGTGAAGGGGTAGAATCTGAGAACGCAGAAACAGAGAGATAGATCCAATCTCGGAGGGGCTCTCGCCCCTCCCAAGCCATGGGAGCCAAGGACCAGAGGGGAAACCCTTCTCCCATCTAGGGAGGAGGTCAAGGAAGAATAAGAAGAAGGGGGGACCTCTCCCCTTGCTTCCGGTGGCGCCGAAACGCTACCGGGGGCCATCATCATCACCACGATCTTCACCAACAACTTCACCGCCTTCATCACCAACTCTTCCCCCCTCTATGCTGCGGTGTAACCTCTCTCTTACCCGCTGTAATCTCTACTTAAAACATGGTGCTCAACGCTATATATTATTTCCCAATGATGTATGGCTATCTTATAATGTTTGAGTAGATCTGTTTTGTCCTATGGGTTAATTGATGATAGTGATTGGTTTGAGTTGCATGTTTTATTATTGGTGCTGTCCTATGGTGCTCTCCGTGTCGCGCAAGCGTGAGGGATCCCCGCTGTAGGGTTTGCAATATGTTTATGATTTGCTTATGGTGGGTGGCATGAGTGAACAGAAGCACAAACCCGAGTAAGTAGGTTGTTCGCGTATGGGATAAAAGGGGACTTGATACTTTAATGCTATGGTTGGGTTTTACCTTAATGAATCTTATTATTCGCGGATGCTTGCTAGAGTTCCAATCATAAGTACATATGATCCAACTAGAGAAAGTATGTTAGTTTATGCCTCTCCCTCAAATAGAATTGCAATAGTGATTACCGGTCTAGTTATCGATTGCCTTGGACAAATAACTTTCTCGTAACAAAAAGCTCTCTACTAATACTTACTTTATTGCATCTTTATCTAAACAGCCCCTAGTTTATGTTACGTGCTATTTATTATCTTGCAAACCTATCCTATCACACCTACAAAGTACTTCTAGTTTCATACTTGTTCTAGGTAAAGCGAACGTCAAGCGTGCGTAGAGTCGTATCAGTGGACGATAGGACTTGAGAGAGTATTTGTTCTACCTTTAGCTCCTCGTTGGATTCGACACTCTTACTTATCAAAAGAGGCTACAACTATCCCGTATACTTGCGGGTCATCAACTTGTCGTTGATAACCAAGCGAGATAGAGTGTCCAAAGACAACCATTGCATGCATGTGTCCCGAACATATTTATGGAGGTGCGTGATGCATGCATATGTGTTGAATAACAAATGCACAACAGTCATTTGGTACATGCATTGAAAATCGCACCGGTCCCCACACAGAGCAAGAGGTTCATGACGTGTTGTGTGCTCCCCCCCCCCATTTGATTGAGCAGGGTGGATTCATGTGTACATACATACGCTATTTATTATGACCTATACCATGAGACAAACAAAAAATTAATGCCCTCCTAAGTCAAATTAATTAACCCTTTCTCACTGTTGGTGGAAGTGATGGACCAAGCGGGCTCATAGATGGAAGCATCACCAATAATCGCGTGCGTGAGTGCGAGAGGACAACTACCATCGCTTGCATGTGTGCCAAACATATATATGGAGAGATGTGTGTGGTTGTGATGTTATGAACACCTAATGCACAACTTTGATGTGGCATTTCTGCCTCAAAATGCAAAAAGTCCCCACACGAAGTGAGGTTCATGACACCTAGTATATGTTGGGCCCATCTCAACTTCGACACGTACTATATATATACTCCTACCATAACACGGCCCTAAAAGAATTAATCCTCCTTGTTCGTAAAACTATACCTCTCTCTCGTTGGGTCAAAATGATGGATGATGACCCACGGGCCCACAAGAGTGAAGAGTATGTCGCACGCGAGTGAGCGTCCTATATAGGACAACCACCATCTGCATGTGGCCCAAAGAGATAATTTCTGTGATGTTTGAAACTAGAATGCACAACTTTGATGTGGCACCTATATATACCTCGGAAACCGAAAAGTCCCCACTGAGAGCGAGGTTGATGATGCGTGGTATGTGCTACATACCCCCCTCCTATTCATTGCGTGGTATATATATACTCCTACTGTAGCACAAACCAAAAAGAATCATTCCTTGATGGTCAAATTAACCTCTCTCTCATTGGGTCAAATAGATGGTGGACAACCTCGTGGGCCCATGAATGGAAAAGTGCCGCACGTGAGTGAGTTCCTATAGGGCAACCACTGCTTGCATGGTATTGCGTGACATTTGAATGCCAATGCACAATTTTGATGTGGCACCTGCCTCGGGAAACGTAAAGTCCCCATGTGGATCGAGGTTATAACACATATATAGTATACATGTTACCCCCTCTTTGACATGTACTCCTACTCCTACCGTGCATATACCTAACATAAACCAAAAAAATAACCATCCTTGTTGGTCAAATTAACCTCTCTCTCTCTCACTCTCTCTCTCTCCTCTCTCTCTGTAGGTTCAACTGATCGGCGACGACCTCGCTGGTGCACAGAGAGAGTCACACACGTGAGTGAGTGTCATAGGACAACCACCGCGTGCATGTGCCCAAAAGAGGTGTCTTGTGTGATTTTTGAATACCCAATGCACAACTTTGATGCGGCACATGCTTCACAAACCGGAAACACACTACGCGTAGGTTACTGATGCGTAGCCCCTCACTCCGAGCTGGTGGGAGGGACTCATGTGTACGCACGTGCCCGAACATTGATATGGAATCTCACCATGATTCACACCGTCACACACATGCCAAGTTGAATCGACCTAATTTTGTCAAATGCCTCTCATTCTTGGTGGAAACTGAAAACCTTTGCGGGCTAACAAATGGGCACGTCGCTGATAACCGAACGATGGAGTGTCCGAGAGGACCACCAATTAATTCATGCATGTGGCCCGAACATGTAGGTATGAAAGGTTTGTGTAATGTTTTAAATAACCAATTCACACCTTTGATGTGGCATATATATTTCACAAAATGATCAATCCCACATGGTGGCTCATGACTCGTAGTGTACTTCCAGACCACCCCCAACACACACACACGCACACACACACAGATGCACACATTCCACACCACTGCCACCACTCTAAGGCATGTCAAATTTTTTCTACAGTGAACATGCATGTGACCAAAGGAGTGCCGTGTTAAAATTTGAAAAAAATAGAGATCATTGAATCGTTTTTATACATTGATTGATTTCCTAGGGATTTAATGTGCAAAAATCAAACTTGAGCTACATGTGCACCAAAATGGATTGCAAAATCATATGTGTGTCCCTGGGTGCATGTTTCCCCGTGCAAGAGATTTCAAAACATTGAGAACATTGATTTTTTAAAATTCAGTAAATCCAAAACTTAGTTGAAATTCATGAAATTTATCGTGGTGTCATATGGACACCAGTAGACTGGGATATTGTATTCTTTCATCAAATTTGAGACAAGTTTTGATATAATCTTCTTACAAACGGGAGATTGGTAATAATTGGCAACCAATGTCACATACAAATTATTTATTCGGACCGCGTGCGTTACACCAACAATGTATGCGTGCCATGCTTCGGTTAAGCAATAAAGCGACAGAATTAATCATCAAAAATAAAAACAATATATGTGTCGCCATGCGCCCCATGTGTCGTGCGAGCAGGCGCGAGTTGACGGAACGCATGGGAGCAGTCTGCCGCTCGGGAAGACCGGGAGGCGTGAATGTAGGTGTGTGAATTGATGGGAGGCATTTTCGCTGGTGTCACCGGGAGACGTGTGAGTAGATGTGTGAAATGATAGTAGGCATGCCAAAAATCCGCCACGCAGGCTCACTTGGAGGCGAGACAGCCTTTGACCGACGCCCGCCTCGCTCCCACTACTCCATATTAATGGCGCACCCGAGCCGCTAGCCATAATAGGCAGCCGCACCCCCGGTCCACAGTGGTCACTGCCATCTAGAGTGTATGAGGATGCTTGTCGGTGTCAAAACCGGCGGATCTCGGGTAGGGGGTCCCAATCTGTGCGTCAAGGCTGATGTTAACAGGAAGTAAGGGACACAGATGTTTACCCAGGTTCGGGCCCTCTCGATGGAGGTAAAACCCTACTTCCTGCTTGATTAATATTGATGATATGGGTAGTACTATAGTAGATCTACCACGAGATCGTATAGGCTAAACCCTAGGAGCTAGCTCTGATGGTATGAATGTAATTGTGATCGGCCTTCTAAGGACCAACCTCTTCGGTTTATATAGACACCGGAGAGGGCTAGGGTTTACATGGAGTTGGTTACAAAGAAGGAAATATAATATCTGGATCGCCAAGCTTGCCTTCCACACCAAGGAAAGTCCCATCCGGACACGGGCCGAAGTCTTGAGTCTTGTATCTTCACGCTTCAATAGTCCGGACGTTATACACAGTCCGGCTGTCCGGATACCCCCTAATCTAGGACTCCCTCAGTAGCCCCTGAACCAGGCTTCAATGATGATGAGTCCGGCGCGCAGTATTGTCTTCGGCATTGCAAGGCGGGTTCCTCCTCTGAATACTCCAAAATGGTTATCGAACACGTAGACCTTGTCCGAATCCGCAGGATGATCTCTGTATGGTATAGATCTGATTTGCTGGCAATCTTTGTGCGTCGTGCCCTTGTATCGTGGCTCGGTCGAATGTGAACCGACGTCTCCTACCCCACAATGACTCGTGTTACGAGGCAGTTTTATCGACACGTCCCGTCGAGGCAGAGATCGTGTTCCTTTTATTACGGGATTTTCCATCAATATGAGCATGCGTGACCCCACGACGGCCGTTGGTATTACCCCATGTGTTTTTAGATAAACCTCAAACGGTCACACCAGGGACTCTTGATATTCATCCTCTTTATAAAGGGGTCAAGACCTACACCTCTTTCTTCACCTTCATTGCGCCTTCTCGCACCTCGAGTTCTAACACCCAAAACCTAAGCTCCACCCCTCCGGAATCCGCCAGTATGTCCGGATCTAATCCTCAAGGCTAGTGGGTCGCCTCCTCGATTGAGGAGAAGGACATTGCAAAGCTTAGGGAGGTTGGATACCTAACTGCAGATATCCAGCACACGCTTCCTGTTCCAGGGAAAGTTATCCCCACGCCGGAGCCCAATGAGTGTATTGTTTTTGTCCCACACTTCCTCCATGGTTTGGGTTTCACCCTCCATCCCTTCGTGAGTGGGCTCATGTTCTATTATGGGCTGGATTTTCATGATCTGGCTCCAGATGCTATCCTCCATATATCGTCGTTCATTATTGTGGTCGAGACTTTTCTCCATGTCACGCCACACTTTGGCTTATGGCTCAATACCTTCAATGTGAAGCCGAAGCTGATCAAGGGGTGACACGTGGAGTGCAGAGGTGTCGTAATAAGCAGAAACGCCGACGCCCCATGGTCGGAGGGTTCTTTCCCAGAAGCATCTGACGTATGGCAGCGGAGGTGGTTTTATCCTACAGCCCCAAGGGGCACAAAGTGGGTGGCCGCCACCGAGTTCCGCTCGGGCCCCCATCGCAGTTGGCGTCCTCGACAGACGTAGGACGTAATTGGGGGCTCGCAGGCGACATACCAATACTGCAGAACCGCATCCAGAAGCTTCTCGAGAGAGATATCAACCTTGTCAGCGTAATGCAAGTGATGTTAATCCGGTGGATGTCGCCGTGCCAGCGCCGGCCTCTTCGGATGTGGGAGTTCAACCCGGAGGGTCCACGGACGGTGAAGCACTTCTTCGTCTTAAAGCTCGAAGAGATGTGCAAATTATTCTTTGGACGGAAGGTAACGTGTCCGGATACCCCCGAGGATGCGGGCCTAAGCTGCAATCGCCTAGATACTCAAGTTAGTAGCCTTGATACCGGACACCCTGTTTTGTATTTTTCAAGATTTGTTTATTCTGAATATCATCTGCGTCTAGGAATGGCTCAGCAAGGCGGAGAGAATCAGGTGTCCGGCGCCACTTCCCGAAGGCTCGCCCGCCCTACCGTGGCCAAGATGCTCGATCGGGTACTCAGCAGAATGCCCTCTGGGAAAGACAAGGGGAAGGACGAGAGATCCTAACCCCACACACTACACATCCGAACCGGGGATAGTCGGGGAGGAGAGGTCGAGGCTGCCTCCCCACGCGGGAAGAAGAGGGCCGCCTTCGAAGATTTGGAGGCAGAGATGCCCAAATTGGGAAAAGGGATCCCTAGGGGTCCTTGCCCCGACAGGCACCCTCACCGCACCATGCCCTCCAACGGGCTAGCCCTCCAACGAGTCGTAAGTCAATCATTACCTTAAAAGGTACTATATTTCTCCTGGATCGATGACCAGGACTCAACTTTTTGCAGTCCGGCTGGCAGCTCTTCTCAACAGGGATCGTCTTCGGGCGACCTTCCTCCGGAGATGATGGAGAGCGAGACCCCACCCGCCTCTCCGGTTCATGACGCGGGCGACATCGAGGTGTCGTCACGGAGGAGTCCGGATCCGCCAAGGCCGGAAGCCAATGCGTCAGCCGCCCTAAGTCCGGACGTACTGACGAGCTTACTGGAGCAAGCTACGCTCTCGGAGGAGCACCGCTCATTAATGAGCACGGTGCTCAAGAAGATTTCATCCGCTTCAAGAGGTTTGAATGAAGCATTCACAAGCCTGCTCAGAGGTTTTGAGGTATGTAATGGAAAACTTACTATTTCTTTGGTTGTAAGGCACGCGCTAGGTGTGCTCCATATAGATAGCAGCCCCTGAGACTCTGGTTGCCCGCCCTAGGCGGCAAACGGGTGATCATAAACCAATGATAGTGCTAGAAACGTGTGCAGGTACCTGTGGGTCCGGCCGTCGGCTCGTCCGTTGAAGTTGCCGAACTATCGAGGCAAATTGGGTCAATTGATGCCGATATTACTCTGATGAATGAGTGGTTGGATACATCACAAGGTATGTGCCCTGTCTCCCATTGCATAGGAAAATATTAAGGTGGCATGTATTAATATAATTTGTTCGGACTGCAGATGGTGCTGCTGCGGTGGAGGCCCTAAGGGCTGTACTTGCTCTAGCCAAGGAACAAGCTCGGGTGAGCAATGCGGCTGCCCTAAAGGCGGCTGAGGAATTGAGAGCCGAATAGGCTGCTCATCGCCGAAGCGAGGAAAAGATAGCCGAAATGGCTATCGAGTTAAAACATGCCACTGACTGGTATGAGCTCCTGAAGAAGGAGGATGAAGATAAATCGGCTGACCTGAGCAAGGCGCTGAATGCCACCAAGGAAATACGGACCGAGCTCAGGGGTGCGCGGGAGGAGCTTCAACAGGCCGGAAAAATCATGGCTGGAGGATCCTATTTGCTGCAGACGAAGTTCTTCGATCCGAAGTACGCTCCCCTTGATGGACGCTGGAGCTCGCCGGATGCAGACGCGGACCCGGCGAAGAATACGGCTGATGCTATGGAGTTCTTCAAAGATCAGGGTGAAAAGGAGGTGGAGAAGCTTTTTTTGGTCGCAGTTCCATGCTCCCACTCGCCCGCTGCTGTTAAGTGATAAGATGGTTGTTGTGGCGGAGCTTCACAGGCTGTCCGGGCTTGCGATGTGGTCTGTAATAGATCATCTTTGGCCGAAGGAGCCTAAGCCGGACAGCTACTTTGGTTTAGTGCAACAATTCCTTGGGGCCGTGTCCCGGATCGATGCCATGAGGAGGTCAGCATGCATAGAGGGTGCATGGATGGCCCTTGCACGTGTTAAAGCGTATTGGACGGATATGGATGCCACTATGGTGGCGTCTCAGGATCCGGTAGGGGTCAATATCCGGCCAGGCACTACTTGGCGCAGGTCACGGAGGGTGCCCGCCTGATAGAGGCGCAGTGCCCGAAGAATCTCCTCTTTGAGTGTTGATTCGAATTATTGTAAAAACATTTTGATTAGAAGGTTATATTTATAATTTGTGTCTGAAAATATCATTGTGTCCCCTGTGCGGCCGTTTATATATATATATATATATATATATATATATATATATATATATATATATATATATATATATATATATATATATATCTGTGTGTGTGTGTGTGTGTGTGTGTGTGTGCGCGTGTGTGTAGTCCGAAAGATAGCAGTCGTTGGCTTCAGCCCCCACGCATACAATGCGGGGGTGTTCGTGAAAAAAATGTGCCTGATCACTCTTTATCCAACGTCTTGGTCCGGCAAGAAGGCGATCGCACGTCGAACTAGGCAACCGGACTATATAGCTGTAACACTTTCGCTTGGCTGCGGGATTCTAATATTGGGGCTACTATGTAGCCCCTGGTACCATCGCATGCATCCAAATACGGGCGCGTATGTACCTGGCTAGGAAATGGCCCTTCGTAATGCGGAGGAATCCTAGAGATTGCGGTGAGTCGTCGAGTGGTTGACCAGTCTCTCGCTGTATCATGACGGTCAGTTTTCGGCTTTCTCTACTGAGGTGCTCATCCGGAATAACTAGGGCACAATCGCAGTAGTTCTCCTTTGGCCACCTTAGCCGATTATAATGGAACGTAAGGCGGCAAACCCAAGAGCTGGGCAATCCCAACATTTGACCAAAGACATGATTCGGAGTTGGTGCATATAAGGCCAAACTCGTGACGCCGAACACTCCCGAAGGTATTCGGACTTTCTAACAGATGATGGGCTCAAGAATGCCCATTCATTATAAACCATGTATGTCCAGGTGCGTGCATTAATCTGTCGTGGCGTAATGCCAAAAACGACAGTATCCTCTGTGGGTATGGAACCCATGGGATAATGAAACAACAAGAGGCAATAGAAAAGGTTGACACACGGGCTTAATCTAAAGAGAAACCTGTTGGACGGGGCCCTGCTGCATGTCTGCGCCTTTGTCTCCGTTGTGCCGCATCCTGGAAGGGTATCGCGCGAACGTTGTCTGCGGAAAGAGGGGATCTCATAGAAGAGTGCAACGTAAGTGTGCGGTGGATAGTAGAAAATGTAAAATGCTAGCCTGCCAATAAGGTTGAGCCGAGAGTGTGGGGCTTTATTATTAGCCCCTGGTGTCCACTATAGGATTACGTATACAATGCCCTGGTTTAATGTGGGCTACCGGACTCGTCTAACCGTGTTCGTGGTCTTAACGACCTGGTATAATTTTGTTAGAGGCCGCTTATAGTCCAGCAGTTAGGGCCTCGCATATTCCTCTGCGAGCGAAAAGTGCTCCGTTGTTCCGCTAATGGTGATGACGCCGCGTGGACCAGGCATCCTGAGTGTGAGGTAGCCATAGTGCGGCAATGCGCTGAAGCGGGCGAAGGCCGTTCTTCCAAGCAATGCTTGATAGCTGCTTTGGAAGGGTGCGATGATGAAGACTAGTTCTTCGCTTCTGGAGTTACCTGGAGAGCCGAATGTTACCTCCAGTATGACGGAGCCCTTGCTATAGGCTTCAACGCCTGGTATCACACCTTCAAAGGTGGTGTGAATCTTGCTGATTCTGGATGAGTCTATCCCCATCCTGCAGACAGTGTCCTCATGTATTAAATTGAGACTGTTTCCACCGTCCATGAGGACGTGAGTGAGATGGTATCCGTCGATTATTGGGTCAAGCACCAAGGCATTTGATCCTTCGCGCCGAATACTAGTTCGGCCGTCCAGGTGATCGAAGGTGATCGAACAAGACATCCAGTAGTTAGGTGTGGGTACGATGGGCTCTATATCGCGTGCGTCTTTATGGGCGCGTTCGTGCCTTCTCGAGGATGTGCGAGTCGCGTGGATCATGTTCACTGTTTTAACCTCTGGCGGGAATGTTTTCTGTCCCTTAGTGTTCGGTTGGCGAGGTTCATCCTCGTCTTCAGTTGGTGTTTCCCTTCCCTTGTGTTCGGCGTTTAGTTTGCTAGCCTACTTGAAGACCCAACACTCTCTATGCGTATGGTTCGCAGGTTTGTCGGGGGTGCCATGAATTTGGCATAGTCGGTCCAGAACTCTATTCAAACCAGACGGTCCCTCTTTACTGCCTTTAGGTTGCTTATTTTGCTGGTTAGGTCGAGAGCCTCGCAATCCGGCATTAACCATTGTGTTGTCCGGGCTTTCTTCCTTGTTTTGGCGTTTGTTTTTATTACGCCATGGCTTCCCGTTGCCATCCCTTACTTTGGATGTGTTGGGGTCGTTGGTGCCTTTACGGGCGAGCCAGCTATCTTCTCCCGCACAAAAGCGGGTCATAAGGCTTGTTAGGGCTGCCATTGTCCTTGGCTTTTCTTGGCCGAGGTGTCTGGTGAGCCACTCGTCCCGGATGCTGTGCTTGAATGCCACTAAGGCTTCGGCATCCGGGCAGTCAACAATTTGATTCTTCTTAGTGAGGAATCTGTTCCAAAGCTTGCGGGCGGACTCTCCGGGTTGTTGGATTATGTGACTAAAATCGTCAACATCCTGAGGCCGGACATAAGTCCCTTGAAAATTGGCCCTGAAAGCGTCCTCTAGTTCCTCCCAGCTCCCGATTGAATTTTCGGGGAGGCTTTTCTACCAATGCCGAGATGGTCCCTTCAGTTTGAGGGGAAGGTATTTGATGGCATGGAGGTCATCTCCACGAGCCATGTGTATGTGGAGGATAAAGTCCTCGATCCAGACCCCTGGGTTTGTCGTTCCGTCGTATGCCTCTATGTTTACAGGTTTTAAGCCCTGTGGGAATTCATGGTCCAGTACTTCATCAGTAAAGCACAGGGGGTGAGCAGCCCCCCTGTATCTGGACGCGCTGTGGCATGCCGTCGGCTGTTGTTGTGTTCGGTGTTTGTTCCGAACTGGTGTTTGGTTGTCATAATTGTTTTGATGACCATAGTCCTTCGCCGGGGTGTCTCCTTTAGATCTGTAGATGGACCTAGCTGCGCCAGCTTTCCTCTCCAGGTGCTCACGTAAATTGTGGGCGTCTTTGGCAGCTGATTTGTTGCGATTATGAAGTGGCACTCCTGGTCTCCTGGTCGTGTTGTTCTTCGGTGGAAGAGCCTCGTCGTCGAATTCTGGCAGTAGCTTGCGTTTCCTGTAGCTCTTTGTATGGCGATCGTTGCCGAATCTTTCTTCAGTGTCTAGCACTTTGTTCCATCTGCGATTGAGCGTTTCCTGTGCGGTTTTAAGCCGTTGCTTCTGCTTCTTCAGACTTCTCGCTGTGGCCATAAGCTTTCTGTGCAGGTTCTTTCGTTCCACGCGTTCTTCCGGAACAATGAATGCGTCGTTGTCTGGACTATCTTCTTGTCCTGGGCTGGATTGGTGAACTTGTCCCTCTGGATCGTTTTCTTCGGGCGTATGACCAGGACTATGTTCGGCGTGACCTGGTTCGTCCTGCTCCATCGCTGGTTCTGTTTGTTCGTTATTGCCTTCATGGTGTACCCACCGGAGTATCCATTCTTCTGGCGCTCTTGCTGATATTGTTACTGTTGCCGGATTTGGAATGGCGTCTGCGCCGTCGCTTTGGTTTTTGCCCAGGGGTGTTATCTTCCGGATTGTCACTGTCGCCTTCTTTGGGTGTACCCACCATGTATATGTCGTGTGGCGAGGCGTGAATCCGGCACCTCATAGATTCTGAGTCTTCTCCTGCATCGTCGTCCATACCGTCGATGCCTTCGGAGTCGAAGTCCAGCATGTCGGTTAAATCATCAACCGTAGCTATGAAGTGGGTGGTTGGTGGGCAACGAATGTCTTCATCGCCTGCTTCCCACTCGAGCCAGATATAATTCAGCCCGAGATTCTCTGTCAAAGAGAGGGTTTTGAATGAGTTTAGTATGTCACCAAAGGGCGAGTGCTGAAAGATGTCCACCGCGGCGAACTCCATCACCGGAGCCCAACCGGGATCGGCGGGCCCGGGGACGCACGGACAGGAGCCTACAACCGGACACGAGTCCAGGGGCCCGGGGTCACCGGTTTCCTCAAAAGTGAAGCCTGTGTTCGGCTCCATCGCCGATGAGGGTACGGCCTGTGGGGCGGGGTCCAGCCCTCCTTCTTTAGGCAACACAACCTGTCCCGGATTTAGGTCCGGGGCTTCTGCCGGGATGATATCCCAAGCAACCTCCGACAGCAGGTCTAAGCCGTGCTCATCGTGACTGTTTGGTGCTTTTGGCGCTGGCCCGAATCTTCCGAAGATCAAGTCTCCTCGGGTATCGCCATGTGGTTCAGGTTTCCGAACCCGATTTGAGGGCCAGGGGCATAGCTATCGATCTGCTCCAAATGGCCAAGCGATTTGGCCCGCAGCGCGAAGCCGCCGAAAACGAAGATCTGCCCGAGGAGGAAAGTCTCACCCTGGGCAGCGTCGTTAATGACGATCGAAGGAGCCAACGAGCCTGACGGCGACGTCACAGAGGAACTCTCAATGAAAGCACCAATGTTGGTGTCAAAGCCGGCGGATCTCGGGTAGGGGATCCCGATCTGTGCGTCAAGGCTGATGGTAACAAGAAGTAAGGGACACAGATGTTTACCCAGGTTCGGGCCCTCTCGATGGAGGTAAAACCCTACTTCCTGCTTGATTAATATTGATGATATGGGTAGCACAAGAGTAGATTTATCACGAGATCGTAGAGGCTAAACCCTAGGAGCTAGCATATGATGGTATGAATGTAATTGTGATCGGCCGTCTAAGGACCAACCTCTCCGGTTTTTATAGACACCGGAGAGGGCTAGGGTTTACATGGAGTCGGTTACAAAGAAGGAAATATAATATCCGGATCGCCAAGCTTGTCTTCCACGCCAAGGAAAGTCCCATCCGGACACGGGCCGAAGTCTTGAGTCTTGTATCTTCACGCTTCAATAGTCCGGACATTGTACACAGTCCGGCTGTCCGGATACCCCCTAATCCAGGACTCCCTCAATGCTGCCGAAACGCACCATTCAAGGGAGTGGCGATGTCGGGGATGGTGAAGCACCCATGAAACGCGTGAAGCTGGGCACAGAGGTTATTGTCACTACTGACAAGGTCTCGCGCGAGCAGCAAAACGACCTTGACTTCGTCGGTGCCGTCGTGCCCCCCCCCCCAGCCGGAGCCGGAGGTTCACAGCAACTCCGGTAATGACTGCGACTCCGATGGAAAACTGGTTAGTCATCTATACCCATTTGTGCGGCAAACATATCATGTGTTTTCTCTGGTTACTCCCCCACCCCTCTAATTATTTTGGAATAGAAATCCTATGGTTATGTTCTCCCAGTCCATGAAATCAAAGTATTTAAGATCCATTAGATGCATATAGTGTATTGATTGTTTGAATGGTATATGTATAGGGTTAGTGATTAATTGTTTGTTTTGTACAAATGATTTTTGCTAATAATCTGACTAGGGTTAGCGTGCGTGCTAATAATTCATGGGCAGATCATGAGAATTGATTTTGAATGTCCTACATATATGTTTGTGGCTTATTTTCTTCCAGATCTTGAGAATTAATTTTGAATGTCCTACATGTTTGTTTCTGCCCTTTTTCATATTTGTATGTACACAGATGAGGCTCGGGCCAACGGCATCACCGGTTGTAGATCATGTACCCAGCAGTGTGGCCAGAAGCGGCTACGGCCCCTCCCTGGATCTGTGGAACCCGTAGAATCTTCGGCGGCCGCATCGGCGATCTCCCGGACGCAATCCTTGGGGAGATCATCTCCCTTCTCCCCACCAAGGATGGCTGCCGCACACAAGTCCTCGCATCTCGGTGGCACACTCAGTGGTGCATCATGCCTCTTAATCTCAACTATCATCAGCTATCTATTGATGATTATCCAGAACTCCCTGGAGCCATCATCTCCTCCCACCAGGGCTCCGTTCAACGCATCAGCATCTCGACATGCTACCTGCTGGACATACCCTGCATGGTTGCCGCTGAGGGAGTCCTGGATTAGGGGGTATCCGGACAGCCGGACTATGTACATCGTCCGGACTATTGGAGCCTGAAGATACAAGACTTAAGACTCCGTCCCGTGTCCGGATGGGACTCTCTTTTGTGTGGAAGACAAGCTGGGTGATCTGGATATTATATTTCCTTCCTTGTAACCTACTACGTGAAAACCCTAGCCCTCTCCGGTGTCTATATAAACCGGAGAGGTTGGTCCTTAGAAGGCTGATCACAATTACACTCATAATCATCATAGGCTAGCTTCAAGGGTTTAGCCTCTACGATCTCGTGGTAGATCTACTCTTGTACTACACATATCGTCAATATTAATCAAGCAGGAAGTAGGGTTTTACCTCCATCGAGAGGGCCCGAACCTGGGTAAACATTTTGCCCCTTGCTTCCTGTTACCATCAGCCTAACACGCACAGATCGGGACCCCCTACCCGAGATCCGCCGGTTTTGACAGCGACATTGGTGCTTTCATTGAGAGTTCCTCTGTGTCGTCGCTGTAAGGCTTGATGGCGCCTTCAATCATCGACAACACGGTCCAGGGCGAGACTTTTCTCCCCGGAAAGATCTTCGCGTTCGGCGGCTTCGCACTGTGGGCCAATTCGTTTGGCCATCTGGAGCAGATTGACAGCTACGCCCCTGGCCACCAGGTCAGGTTCAGAAACTTGAACTACACGACGGACATTCACGGAAACTTGATCTTTGACGGATTCAGGCCTATGCCAGGAGCGCCGGACAGTCACGACGACCACGACTTAGACCTGCTATCGGACAATGCTCGGGATATCACCCCTGCAATAGCCCCGGACCTAAATCCGGAGCAGGCTGCATTGCCTAAGGACGGAGGGATGGACCCCGCTCCGCAGGCCGCACACTCATCGGCGGTGGAGCCGAACACATGTCTCACCTCTGTGGAAGCCTGTGACCCCGGACCCCCGGACTCGTATCCGGTTGTTGCTTCCAGTCCGCGCACTCTCGTGCCAGTCGAGCCAGGTTGGGCTCCGGTAATGGAGTTTACCGCCACGGATATCTTCCAGCACTCGCCCTTTGGCGACATGCTGAACTCTTTAAAGTCTCTCTCTTTGTCAGGAGGCTCCTGGCTGAACTATGTCCGACTCGAGTGGGAAGCAGGCAACAAAGGAATTCGTTACCCACCCACCACCCACTTCATTGCCACGGTCGATGATCTAACCGACGTGCTTGACTTCGACTCCGAAGACATCGACGGTATGGACGACGATGTAGGAGAAGAACATGAACCACCGCTCACTGGGAGGTGGACAACCACCTCTTCCTATGATATATATATATGGTGGACACTCCGAAGAAAACCAATGGCGATGAGGCAATGGAGGATAACCCCTCAGGGAGAAAAACAAAGCATGGGCGTCGTCGACGCCGCTCCAAGCCATGCCACAACAATACCGGCCCAGGAGACGAAAACAATCCGGATGGTGCCGAAGAGGAATACAACCCTGATCAGCCCGCCTTCGAGCAGGCCGAGCAGGAAGATGAACAGGTCAGCCCAGATGAACAGGCGACGGATGGATATCCGGAGGAGGACAACTACATGCCCACCCTCCGAACATGAGATTAGCCTCGGCGACGACGAGTTCGGCGTGCCTGAGGATCCCTTGGAGCAGGAGTGCTTCAAGCGTCGGCTTATGGCCACTGCGAGGAGCCTAAAAAAGAAACAGCAGCAACTCCAAGCTGATCAAGACCTGCTCACAGATAGATGGACTAAAGTCCTGGCAGCCGAGGAATATGGACTCGAGCGCCACACGGCTGACCGGCAATCCCGTGGCCGGGATAAAACGGCATATCAGCCCGAATACCAGCCCGTACCCCCACGCCAATACACTACGGCCCGGGGCAATAGGAAAGACCTGCAAGATATACTGGAAAACAAAGCAGGACAGACAAGATCGATCTACGGATCACGGGGGCGCCCCAGCACGCGACGATGACCGTCGCGACAGATACACCATAAACAAGTCCGGCCGGGCCGAACATAGCCACCCAGACCAATTCGAACTGCGTAGCCACATAGCCCGGCACAGAGGCGCTGCACACCCCCTGTGCTTCACTGACGAAGTGATGGATCATGAATTCCCAGAAGGATTCAAACCCGTAAACATCGAATCACACGATAGCACAACAGACCCTACAGTATGGATCAAAGATTTCCTTCTCCACATTCACATGGCCCGCGGAAACGACCTACACGCCATCAAGTATCTTCCCCTTAAGCTCAAAGGACCCGCCCGGTAGTGGCTAAACAGCTTGCCAGCAAATTCCATTGGCAGTTGGGAAAAACTGGAAGACGCATTCCTCGACAAATTCTAGGGCACATATGTGCGACCACCGGACGCTGATGACTTGAGTCACATTACTGAACAGCCCGGAGAGTCAGCCAAGAAATTCTAGACTCGGTTCCTAACTAAAAAGAACCAAATAGTCGACTGTCCGGACGCCGAAGCCCTGGCCGCTTTTAAGCATAATATCCGTGACGAGTGGCTCGCCCGACACCTCGGCCAGGAAAAACCCAAGTCCATGGCAGCTCTCACAACACTAATGACCCGCTTTTGCGTGGACAAGGACAACTGGTTGCCTCGCAGAAGCACTACGCCACGTTCTAGCACTTCAGATGGCTGCGACAAAAACGGCAAGCCACGGCGTAGCAGACATAAGCGATGGAACAACGGCGACAACACTGAAGACACGATAGTCAACGCTGGATTCAGCGGATCCAAGTCCGATCAGCGGAAGAAGCCTTTCAAAAGAAACAATCAGGGACCGTCCAGTCTGGACCGTATACTGGAGCGCTCGTGCCAAATTCATGGCACCCCGGACATGCCAGCCAACCACACTAATATAGACTGCTGGGTGTTCAAACAGGCCGGCAAAATAAACGCCGAACCCAAGGACAAGGTGCTGCATAGCAACGATGACGAAGAGCCCCGGCATCCGAACACGGGGGGACAGAAGAAATTCCCCCCCAGGTGAAAACGGTCAACATGATCTACGCCACCCACATCCCCAAGCGGGAATGGAAGCGAGCACTACGGGACGTCTATGAGATGGAGCCAGTCGCCCCCAAATTCAACCCATGGTCAGCTTGTTTGATCACCTTTGATCGTAGGGATCACCCTACTAGCATCCGTCACGGTAGCTCAGCCGCATTGGTCCTAGACCCAATCATCGACGGATTCCACATCACGCGAGTCCTTATGGACGGCGGCAGCAGCCTAAACCTGCTTTATCAGGACACAGTGCATAAAATGGTCATCGACCCTTCAAGGATCAAGCCCACCAAAACCACCTTTAAAGCTGTAATTCCTGGAGTAGAGGCCGTTGTACGGGCTCTATAACATTGGAAGTGGTCTTCGAATCTCCGGATAACTTCCGAAGCAAAGAGTTAATCTTCGATATCGTCCCTTTCCGTAGTGGTTACCACGCACTGCTCGGACGAACCGCATTCGCCAGATTCAATGCGGTACCACACTATGCATACCTCAAGCTCAAGATGCCAGGACCACGTGGGGTCATAACAGTCAACAGAAATATGAACCGCTCTCTCCGTACAGAAGATCATACTGCAGCCCTCGCAGCGGAAGTACAATGCGGCCTCCTCCGACAAACCACCAATCCGGCGACAGCAACTTTGAGCACCGTCAAGCGAGTCCGGAACACCCCGCAACAGGATCATCAGGCATGCCAGGAGCGCGACTAGCAGTCCGGCCTCCGCTCAAACCCCATCAAAGTAGCATTCGTGCCATGCGTACACAATTACGCACTCAAAATACCATGGGCATAGGTGGAGGCGCATCAATGACTCGGTCAACAGTGCGGTATAACCACTACATACCCTCATCACCCTCCCTTTTTATTTTTCAGGACATTGCTTTAGAGCAGCCTCTTCAGAAGAGATGGATTGTCGGACTCACATAGGAGAGAAAACCAAGGAGGCAACAGGCTTTGCGCACAAAAGGAAATAACCAGGTGGAATCTGTTCACGATCGTTATACCTGTTTTACATACCTACATGCAGCCGGCCTTTGGATAGGACATGTTAAATAGTCCTATTTACTTCTGCTTAAACGCACCCATTGTAAACATACGCTTAAACGTATTATTCATCAGTGGGAAACAATATATAGCATCAGCTTATTATTCCTATTTGCGCATATTTATTGCAAATGTTTATTTAATATTGCATCCGTACACCTTGGTATGATTAGTTTGCCGGGGGCTTCATATGGCGCCTCATAATACGGCAAAGCAAGTCCGAACACTTTCATCAGTGCGGCACCCCGAACTTATAGCACTATATGCATCAGCTCCGAATCACGTCTTGGGTCAATAGTTGGGTTTGCCCGGCTCCCTTGTTTTGGTACCTTATGTTCCATTATATCGGCTAAGGTTGCGCAGGGAGAACTACTGCGATTGTGTCCCGGTTCTTCCGGACGAGCACCTCAGTAGAGAAGCCGAAAACTAACCGGCATGATGCGGCGAGAGCTGGTCGCTGTTCGAGAGGTCTTAAAATCCTTAAAGATTTTTTCCGCTTTAGGCGAGGAATCGGCTTCGTCCGATCTAGGCGTGTATAGCGCCCCAATTCGGCCTTCCAAATTCTAGGGGTTCGCCAAAATTTAAAACTATAGACTTCTATGGCTAAGTGAAAGTTATAAAGCCGCATAGTCCAATTGCCTTGTTCGCTGCGCCGGATACCTCCTTAAAGGACCAAAAATTTGGATAAAGAGTATCCGGGTTTTTCCAGGAACACCCCGGTACTAGTTACGTGGGGGAGGAAGCCCACGACTGGCCTACTTTTAGAATTCTATAAACAGCCGCACAGAAGGTAATATTTTAAATCAAATAGTGCTACATAGCACAAGTAACTTCGTCTTTATATTACAATAGTGACAGAGGTACATTTATTCAAAGATCTTGTCCTTGCTACATTCATCGTCCACGAGACGAGCGCCCTTCATAACGCCATCGTAATACTTCTCTGGATAGCGATGCGCCTTGCCCTCCGGCGGACCGTCCTTCACCAGCTTCTCTGCATCCAGCTTGCCCCAATGCACCTTCGCGCGAGCAAAGGTCCGGCGGGCACCCTCAATGCAAACGGATCGCTTGATAACTTCAAGCCACAGATAGGCATTCACCATCCGCTTGATCAGGCCGAAGTAGCTAGTGGGCAGGGGCTCACCAGGCCACATCCAAACTATGAAATCTTTCATAGCCACTTCGGCCGCCCTGTGGAGTTCGACCAACTGCTTCAGTTGGTCACTCAGAGGCATTGGGTGTTCGGCCCCAGCATACTTGGACCAGAACAGCTTCTCCGTGGAGCTCCCCTCCTTAGCACGGTAGAACTCTGCGGCGCTGCGTGGCAGATCTGCGAATGCCCCTGGAGAGCTCCGAAATCGGGTAAGTAAAAGAAATGCCTCCTCCACATGTTTGCTTTGCATAAAGAATGTCTTACCCACTGCTATCTTCTTGGCCGCCTGGATTTCTTGCTGTGCCTTCTCGGCTTCGGCCTTGGCGTCTTTCATACTGACAAGGGCCTTCGCAAGCTCGGACTCTTTCATCTTAAGATCATGCTCCAAGGACTCGAACCTTATACCGAGGTCCTGGAGCTCTTGCTGTACCTCGCCTACCCTAGCATCTTGCTTCTCGCGCTCCTTGCATTCCAAGGCCGACTTGTCTTCGGCCTCAGATAGTGCTTTCTTCAGGGATGCCACTTCGGCGGTGGCCCCTGTTACAGAGTCACGATGCTTCGTCGTTAGAATACCCAATTTTATCTATCCTTCATTACATGAGAGCGGGGAATCACTCAACTTTGTTCTCTTCGAGCTGCCTCTTCGTGAGGTTGAGCTCCCCCTACGCCTGCTCCAGGTCCCGCTTTAGTCCGGCGAACTCGGCTGTGCGGATAGCAGCAGCAAGCAGCACAGCCTGCTTATTCACATGCACACTTATTATTAGACTCTAGCGGATTATAATTGACCCTCCGTTTGGCTTTTCTTTCCAAACATCAAACAGAGTATTAGGGGCTACTACCTATCGGGTGGTAATTTCACACAATTTTATTACTTACCTCGAAGCCCGTCAGGAGGCTTGTGCAGGCTTCGGTTAGTCCTCCCTTGGCGGACAGAACCTTTTGAATCACCACACTCATAGGAGTACGATGCTCGTCATCCATGGAAGCGCCTCGAAGCGCTTCCACCAGACTATCCGACGCCTCTAGCATGATAGAAGTCCCCTGCGCGGATAGCTCACCCTCCCTAACGAGGGGCTGCCCGCCTGAGTCCGGAACCATTGGAGGCTCCGGAACAGTGTTCAGTTGAGAGCCCGGCCTACTGCGGCTCCCATCGACACGATCCGCAGGGATCTTGAACCCCGCATGTCCGACATCTGGAATTCCACCTTGGGGCGTCTCCAGAGTCACCTCCCCCCCGCTCTAGGGGCCTTCGGGACAACACCTCCGTGTCATCCACGGGCTGAGGAGTAGTGGCCATCGGGAGCGAGTTCATCGCTGAATCGCTCAGGGACCCATCCGAAGATGATACCTCGGGATGAACCCTGGCCGGACTGCATATATGTTCGGTGTTATAAAAAGACCATGAAGTAAAATCACAATAGAGTGTGGATACTTATGATCGCGCTAGGTGCTTCCCCCTGGGCAGCCACCCCTCCTCGCTATGGGCGGCCGTGGCGGAGTAGTCCAGAAGGGACATCTTTCCCTTCTTCGACGTCCCTGCCTCCCCCTCCAGGGTGGCTTTCCTCTTTTTCTCCTTCCAAGTGCGGGGAGGTAGAGTTTCTTCTTGCTTCCTCCCGCGTCCGCGGGAGGAATCTGCCTCGTCGTCGTCAGACGATGTGGGTATGACGGCCTTGCGCCGAGGGCCTTTCCCGGCCCCCTGGTTTGCCTTCTCAAGCCCCCCATCCTCTCCGGATGGGGCGGCCTCTTCTTCTTCTTCCTCCCCTTCGGGGTAGGAGTGTGCCTCGTCGTCTTCGGACGAGGCTTCCGGTACGACCTTACGCTGGAGACCCTTCCTGGTCCCCGGGGCCTTCTTTTCGGCCTTCTTCTCCGGTGCCTTGTAGGGCGCCGAGACCAGCATCTCCATTAGGAGAGCATTAGGTGGGCCTTCTGGCAGCGGAGCCGGACAGTCAATCCGCTCCGCTGTCTCCACATAATCCTGATTAAATATGCACAATTACTTAAGACTCCCCCACGAATATACTGGCAAGAGCTGAATCCGGTGGTAGTCAAAAAACTCACCGGACTAGGAGGCCGCACGGCGTGAAGTCCACGTTCCTCGGATGTGGGAGGAGGTACTTCGGAGGCCTTGAACAGCGCCTTCCAAGCTTCTTTGTGCGTCATGCCGTAGAGCCTCCGAAGCGTCGGGTGTTCGGCCGGGACGAACTCCCACAGATTAAATGCCCGCCTTTGGCACGGGAGAATCTGGAGAACGAGCATGACCTGGACTACGTTGACAAGCTTGATGTTCTTGTCCTTCATGCTCTTAATGCAGTTTTGGAGTCCGGTCAGCTCCGTAGGTTCGCCCCAGGCCAGGGCCTTCTTTTCCCAGGAGGTGAGTCGCATGGGGGTTCCGGATCGGAACTCAGGGGCCGCCGCCCAGCTGGCACCGCGCGGCTCGGTGATGTAGAACCACCCCGATTGACACCCTTTCACGGTCTCCTCAAAGGAGCCGTCAAGCCAGGTGACGTTAGGCATCTTGCCCACTATGGCCCCTCCGCACTCCGCTTGCTGGCCGCTCACGATCTTTGGCTTCACGCAGAAGATCTGTAGCCACAAGCCAAAGTGAGGCTTGATGCGGAGGAAGGCCTCGCACACGACGATAAACGCCGAGATGTTGAGGACGAAATTTGGGGCTAGATCATGGAAATCTAGCCCTTAGTACAATATGAGCCCGCGGACGAAGGGATGAAGTGGAAATCCCAGTCCACGGACGAAGTGGGCGACAAACACGACCCTCTCGTGAGGTTTCGGGGTTGGAATGGCCTGCCCCTTGTCCGGTAGCCGGTGCACGATGTCCGCGGCCAAGTATCCGGCCGCCAGAAGATTCGCGATATGCTGCTCTTTCATGGTGGAAGCCACCCACTTTCCTCCTGCTCCGGACATGTTTAGCTGTACGGAGAAGACTTGGGCTAGGGTGCTGGAGCTCGAGGGGGCAAGAGTGGGCAAGGGAGGAAGAAGGCGTGGGTAAAAATGGGGAACTCTTATCCCTTTATAAGAGGCGACGAAAGCGGTGCGCCTCCCCACTTGCCCGTTAAGAATCGCTTACTTCCCAAGCGTCGCGATTGATGGCACGCTGGGATTACTCATACCCGTATTGATGAGAATCCCGTGATAAGGGGACACGATCTCTGCTTCGACAAGACATGTCAAGGAACCGCCTCACAATGTGCACTGTGGGTGGTTCTGGGAAAACGGTTCGAATAATGACCCGGCCGTAATGACATGTCACGTTGTCTAAAAAAGTTGTCAGCAGATTGCATTTGTGAAATATCATTCTCTCTACGGTGGTATGTGAAGATCATTTTGCAGATCCGGACACGGTCTACGTGTTTGATAATTACTTTGGAGTATTCGGAGAAGGAACCCGCCTTGCAATGCTGAAGACAAGACTACGCACCGGACTCATCGTCATTGAAGCTTGGTTCAGGGGCTACAGAGGGAGTCCTGGATTAGGGGGTATCCGAACAGCCGGACTATGTACATCGTCCGGACTATTGGAGCGTGAAGATACAAGAATCAAGACTCCGTCCCATGTCCGGATGGGACTCTCCTTTGCGTGGAAGACAAGCTGGGCGATCCGGATATTATATTTCCTTCATTGTAACCGACTCTGTGAAAACCCTAGCCCTCTCTGGTGTCTGTATAAGCCAGAGAGGTTGGTCCTTAGAAGGCCGATCATAATTACACTCATAATCATCATAGGCTAGCTTCTAGGGTTTAGCCTCTACGATCTCGTGGTAGATCTACTCTTGTACTACACATATTGTCAATATTAATCAAGCAGGAAGTAGGGTTTTACCTCCATTGAGAGGGCCCAAACCTAGGTAAACATTGTGTCCCTTGCTTCCTGTTACCATCAGCCTAAGACGCACAGATCGGGACCCCCTACCCAAGATCCGCCGGTTTTGACACCGACAGCCGCCAGGCTAACATCCCGTCAATTTGAAAAACTCCAGCAGCTTCAGTTCTACCATTACTACAAAAATAAATACTACCAATCGTTGTATTTATGCCCTCACCAGTGACGTCCATCTCATGGTTTTCCTCCTCTCTCTACACCGCCACCTTGACCTGGTGCCATCTAGTAGACAATCTGGCACAAATGCTTCAACTCCCACTACTGAAAAACTTGCGCTTATGTTGGTTTATCTGTCAGAGGCCTCACGGCACATCATTATCCACTCCAGCTACCCTACCCTGGAGAGCTTGGTGCTTGCTTTTTGGAAATGGAATCCATGTCCCTTGTCTCAAAATAAAGTCTCCTCACCTTGTAAGCATTGGAATTTGTTTTGAAGGATAGGAGCTCATCATTAAAGATGCCCTTTCACTTCAAAGGTTGCTCCTTCATTGGTGTTATGCACCTTCACAAAAAACTGTGGTCTCTGTGCCTAAATTGGAGACCTTGGCTGCAATTGATGATCTGTTTAAATTGTTCAAGATGGTGTTTGGATCCACACTTATTCAGGTAATGTATATTATTCATGTTCACTTCTGTAATCTGCATTTTTCATTTGTGCGCACAAGTGAAATATCATCTTGGAGTACACTTTCAGTGCTAATATTATGTTCTATGCTCAATGAAGAGCTTGTCCATGGATGGCCTATTGGGGGTGCAGAATTCTGTCAAGACCTTATATATCAGTATGTGGTGTCTTGATCTGAACACGAGGATTGGCTTGCTGTAATGCTTTCCATGTCTGGAGAATTTGTATAGAAAGGTGATGATTCACGCACATTGAAAGTCCATATATAATGTACTAGAATTAACCGTTCAGCTGTCGCTCGATCGACATACTCTATTTTAGACATTAACTGTTTCTAGTCTTCATGTCTATTTAGGTACTAGCACTTGGAGGAAAACGTCTAACCAATCGATGGGTGAGGAAGCACAAGGATTTTCTCAGATCTTCAAAAATTATAGATACATTGGACATGTATCAAGCATCCCCAAGCTTAATTCCTGCTCTCCCTTGAGTAGGACATTCGTTTGAAGACAATAACGTTCGAAGGATATGCATCCAACCATGCAAACACGACTTTGTCACATTCTTCATGTTGAATGCGAGGTTACTATTGTCCGTGAGGATTAAGTTTTTCAACAAGAGTTTTCTCATGGGTGGATATGTTGAACATCATAAAAACAAGTTTCAGATGGACCTAAGGGCTTCTGAACGTGCTCGGCTTCTAAAATTTACAACAACTTGTCGTCAGCATGGACCAGTAGAATTTTTGTGTCGGAATCTTGATTTTATGGATCAGACCGATCCATTTGATTGTGACTACACAAAACTTTGGTGTAGTTAGAAGTTAGTGCCCTGTTCAATCTGGGTTTTGTCTAAACCTGATCAAGAATTAATCCTCATGCTTTTGGACCGTTTGTAAGCTGGAGTTAGATATTTTTGCCCTTTTCAACTCGGCTTTGACCCATATTTTCTTTCATACTGTGCCAATGGCTTGCCATTTCTTTAATTAAGACATAAATATTATAAGCAATCACAACATAGGGAAAGAACATCACTCTCATGGGATCCTTGAGATCATTGTTCATTACAGAACCCGCAAGTTCTTAGCGCCCGCCAGCACCATAAACTTATTTTCAGCTAGCAATACCAAATGGGATGTAATTCTTAATAAGAAATGTTGCATGGTGGTGACAGATTTGGATTCTGACATTTGGGACCCACGAGGAAAAATCCTATCCAGGGCAGTGTCGACTCGACATTAAACATTGAGAAACCTGGTTTTAAAATTATTGTAAATCCAAAACTTGCCTCAAAATCATGAAACTTTGGCCTGGTGTTATGACATGGCACCAACATGCTGTGGTAAAAAATTAGTCCAATTTAGGACAAGTTTTGGTATAAACTTCTTACAAACCATAGCTTCTCTCAAGAAGCCTCATGGTTCTGAGAGGGAACTTGTCACCTATATGTGCGAAATGACATATGATGTCTCTCCCTGCCTTGATTTATTTTATAGAGGCAACACGAAACTATAGGAGCGTCGTCCTAAGAATATGAAATTATTTAGGGTTCGTTTTGCCTTTTTATACATTATTTGAGTTTTGTAGGCATTTTGGAACATACTTTGGTGTGTGCGAAGGTCATGTGTGTACTAGCCACCTGTGTAATTGGATGTTCAATTTGGATATGGAATCAAGTCCTTATAAGTTATAAGTACATATATTGTTGTTCCGTATGCAATGACATCGCACACAGACCATACTAGGGAACCCGTTGGTGATGTATTCATCAATCACTGACAATTGTATACCGGCAAGCGTTTGCCCACAACACACACGGTTTATTGGGAGAAATTGTCTGTTTTATTATGGGTCTTCGCACACATTTCTGATTACGAACTTGTTTGCCGATTATCACACTCATCTTGTTAAGTTGAACCATTTCTGTTGCCTAATCGAAAAGAGTTCATCCGAGTGAACTATATGTTGTATATCACACACACCTTGATCTGGATGACTATTTCTATTGTGTTGCCTAATCGCAAATAGTTCATCCAAGTTAATTCTATGCCATATATCGCACACACCTTCATCTGGCTGCCCGTTTCTAATGTTCTGCCTCATCACAAAAAGTTCATTGGAGAGAACCGTATGCCACGCATCGCACACGCAACTATAATCAGAACCATGTTTGATTTCTCTGCCATCGCAAACGTTTTGTATCATTTTTTACGGGTTTTTACATCATCGTTTGCGATTAATGCATCACACATAGTTTTGTCAAAGGGTGTATGATTGTACTGTCACGTTAGCAGCATCCTGCAGTAGTGATAGTTGTGAGGAAATAGGGAAGAGTCACATGCATTCTCAGAGATTTTCAAAATAAACCAGTTGAGGAAATTGACCCTTATCATCTTGAGGAATTTCATCATATGTTCTTGACTTAGGTTCTAGAGTTGTACAGATTGAAGCAATTTGCACAATTGAGGAATCTTTTTTGAATCATATTAATGATGAAATACAAAAGATTGGCCAAATGGAAGTGCTGAAGAATTGAAAGAGTGGTAAAAACATCGCCTGAACATTTTTTTAGTTAAGAGAAGATCAAAGAGGGGAAGTAAATAAGCATTTAGTCACCCCATGATGAACTCGATGAACTAGACGACGGGGCGAAGGAAATCGTCAGCTCACATCTTCTATGCCCTAACTTGGCGACGAAAGACATCTACGATGGCGGCGAACGTGAAGAAATCTGCATCCGACGTGAGTATGTCGACGAAGAAGTCGAGGCAGTGAAGATCTTCTTCTCCGGTGGCGATGAAATCCAGCGGCAACACTAGGTTTTGAGGGCTGAGAGCGAAGGGAGCAAAGGGATGCAGTGAACTAACGTTGACAGGGTCAAGGCTATTTATAGCCGTAGTGAAAACTGAGGGGTCCGATTTTTTTTACGGATCAGCCCCTGACCATTCGCATCTCGGTGACACATGGCACGCATGCATTTTCGCATCTATTCACTCGTGTGAAGCGTGGGATACGTTACTATGGCGACTGAGGGAGTCCTGGACTAGGGGGTGTCCGGAAAGCCGAACTATCATCATCGGCCGGACTCCAAGACTATGAAGATACAAGATTAAAGACTTCGTCCCGTGTCCGGATGGGACTTTCCTTGGCGTGGAAGGCAAGCTTGGCGATACGGATATGTAGATCTCCTACCATTGTAACCAAATCTGTGTAACCCTAGCCCCCTCCGGTGTCTATATAAACCGGACGGTTTTAGTCCATAGGACAGAACAACAATCATACCATAGGCTAGCTTCTAGGGTTTAGCATCCTTGATCTCGTGGTAGATCCACTCTTGTACTACCCATATCATCAATATCAATCAAGCATGAGTAGGGTTTTACCTCCATCGAGAGGGCCTGAACCTGGGTAAAAACATCGTGTCCCTTGTCTCCTGTTACCATCCGCCTAGACGGACAGTTCGGGACCCCCTACCCGAGATCCGCCGGTTTTGACACCGACATTGGTGCTTTCAATGAGAGTTCCTCTGTGCCGTCACGATCAGGAAGGATGCCTCTTCCCGTCTTTAAAGACGGTACCATTGCCAAAGGAGCTTTGGCCGTTGGCCAAACTATCCGGCTAGGTGGTTTTCTTATGACCGCCTGTTCGGCCGCCGCTTCGATGATGACCTCTCGGGTCATCAAAAGCGATCTTCACGTCAACTCGGAATTCACCGAGCAGCTAGGTCCGATGAAGCTCTCTTCCGTAAACGAGCTCTTGGATCGCATCGCCGCCCTGGGAGTCGCTACAGACTACGATCAGATTGGGCTTAAAACCGATCTGAGAGAGATTAACTCTCCCCAGGCTACCCACCACGTTGCTGTGGTAGAGGAACAACACGGAGAGTCTTCTTCTATATTAAAAACTATTTGTGCCCGGACTCCTGATCCCTCCATGCCGGATTCCCGCGGAGGGACGGACGTCAATCAAGTACTGAACCTAAAGTCAGCAGCGGACCAGATTCGTTGGACGACATCCAGCAATCCAAGCTTCCAAATTCGGAAACTTTTCGACCCTTGAGCCTCAAGTTGGGCAGGGTTCCGGACATAATTCCACCAGCCCACCCAAACATAAGCGATCTATCTCAAATTCGGCAAGAGCCCACGGAAACAGTACATCATTACTAGGCCAGATTCCTCCTGGTCATGGACTGGATAAAGGACTGCCATGAGGAAAGCGCAATCTCAATTTTCTGCAATAATTGCACGGACAAGGGAATCATGAACGCCATAAGTCGTCGCGAAATTACACACTTCGTCGACCTGGTGTCCATAGTACGAAAGTACCGTGCGATGGAGAGTACCTGGAAAACCGAAACTAAGTTTTGGGACAATCCAGCTCCGAACACAACCCTAGTCCGAAACAAAAGGGTGCATCATGCTCAGGCACTCGGGACAAAAACCAAAAAGCAAAAACCCCATAAAGGGCACGGAACCGTACTAGAGGGATGGCTCAGCGGACCCTGTAAAATCCATAGTACAGAGGGCGCCACTCCAACACATAGCCTTCGAGCATGTTGGATACTACGGCAGGTGGCCAAAAGTGGCGAAGAGCTTCTAGCCACGGAGAACCAGCCCAACAGTACTAGTACGGTATTAACAGTCTTCGAGACTTTCGCATCAAATAATATGCGGAAACGAACAATCCGCAGCCTCGCCGAAGTCTACCAAGTAGCAACAACAAATCCATGGAGCGACACGGCTATCACCTTCAACGCCAGCGACGAACCAAAATTCCAAACAGCCCGAGCACCAGCCGCATTGGTCCTCAGTCCAATAGTGGACGGCTTTCGTCTTACCAAGGTACTCATGGATGGCGGTAGCGGATTAAACCTCATCTACGAGGAAACCCTTCGAAAAATGGAAATAGACTGGAGCCGCATTGAGCGAAGCAGCACAACCTTCAGAGGAATGATCAATAGTCGGGAAGCACGCTGCACAGGAAAAATTACACTGGATGTGGTGTTCGGCGCACCGGACAATTACATGTCTGAGGAGGTCACGTTCCAAGTGGCCCCGTTCAGCAGCGGATATCACGCTTTACTAGGGCGAGAGGCATTCACAATTGTTCAAGCTATACCCCATTATGGGTACATGAAGCTTAAAATGCCCGGGCCCAATGGAATCATCACTCTTGTCAGTGATCCGGACATAGCACTCTGCGCCGAAAATAAGACAACCGCACTAGCCCTAGAGGCACTATCCGAAGCCCTAGCGACAGAGGAACTCACTGCGCTGCGCTCCACGGTGAACAGGGATGATGTGATACTCGATAAGAGATCCAAGTCCACCTCTTTCAAACCAGCGGACGAAATAGTCAAATTCCAAGTCCATCCAACGGACCCCACAAAGATGGCCTCCATTGGGGCACAATTAAACCCTGATGTAGACGCCGCACTACGAGAATTCCTTCGGGAAAATTAGAACATCTTTGCCTGGCACCCTTCAGATATGCCAGGAATCCCATGCAGGTTGGCAGAACACAGCCTAAACATCCTAAAAGGATTCAAGCCAGTCAAACAGGCTCTTCGACGATTTTCCGAACCGAAAAGACAGGCAATGGGAGAGGAGCTAGCCAAACTATTAGAAGCCGGATTCATCAGAGACATCAAACATCTGGACTGGCTAGCAAACCTGGTAATGGTACAAAAAAAGGACAAATCCTGGCGCATGTGTGTCGATTTTAAAGACCTTAACAAGGCTTGTCCAAAGGATCCTTTCCCCCTTCCCCGCATCGATCAAATCATCGATGCTACCGCAGGGCACGATTCATTATGCTTCCTCGACGCATACTCCGGATACCATCAAATCAAGATGGCGGAGACAGACCAAGCCGCAACGGCATTCATTACTCCATATGGACCATTCCGCTTCAACACAATGCCCTTCGGGCTCAAGAACGCCGGCGCAACATATCAGCGCATGATTCAGACATGTCTGGCAACCCAGATCGGCAAAACAGTGGAGGCATACATAGACGATGTGGTCGTCAAAACCAAACACGTCAAAACTCTAGTAGACGATTTGAGGCTCACATTCGACAACCTCCGAGCATATGACATTAAGCTCAACCTGGAAAATGCGTTTTCGGCATACCAGCCGAAAAGCTCTTGGGCTTCATTATATCCGGTAGAGGAATTGAAGCAAACCCAGCCAAGATCCGAGCTCTGTCACAGTTGGATATCCCAAAAGATCTCAAATAAATACAAAAATTGACTCGATGCGTGGCAGCTTTAAGCCGCTTCATCTCCCGCTTGGGAGAAAGGTGTTGCCCCTTTATCGCCTCCTCCGACGCACCGAACACTTCGAGTGGACGGACGCTGCCATGGTCGGACTCGAAGAAATAAAATCCATATTGGCAACAAATCCGGTCCTGGCCGCGCCCAACTTGGGCGAACCAATGTTATTATATATCGCGACAACACATCAAGTTGTAAGCGCGGTGCTCGTCGTCGAACGAGAAACAGAAGGACACAAATTCCCTCTTCAAAAACCAGTGTACTACGTATCCACTGTCTTAACTCCATGCAAGTCCCGGTATCCACATTATCAAAAGATAGCGTACGCGGTGTTCATGGCATCCCGGAAGCTGCGACACTACTTCCAAGAGTGTTTGATAACAGTGGACTCCGAAGTACCTCTCAACGACTTTATAAACAACCGCGACGCGACCGGCAGGATTGCAAAATGGGCCATTGAGCTCTTACCATTCGACATAACCTACAAACCACGGCGAGCTATAAAGTCGCAAGTTTTGGCTGACTTCATTGCCGAATGGACTGAAGCTGAACTCCCTAAAGGGTACGACGCATACTCCAATTGGATCATGCACTTCGACGGCTCTAAAATGTTGGCCGGCTTGGGGGCTGGCGTCGTCTTGATGTCCCCAACCGGAGACACAGTCCAATACGTACTTCAAATAATGTACATGGACTCCAACAACGCAGCCGAATACGAGGCCCTTCTACATGGTCTCCGGATGGCAATCTCCATGGGCATTCAACACCTAGAGGTCCGTGGGGATTCAAACCTCGCATTATCCCAAGTAAATGGAGACTTTGATGCCAAGGATCCGAAAATGGCAGCCTACCATAACGCCGTCTTAAAAATGTCAGCTCGGTTCGAAGGACTCGAATTCCACCATGTAGCCCGGGATAATAACCAGGCGGCCGACGTGTTGGCGCGCATCGGCGCAAAGCGCGACGCCATCCCTCCAAACATCTTCCTGGAGCGGCTCTTTAAGCCATCCGTAGTATGGGAAGAGGAGTCCGGAAACAACAATCCGGAACCAACCGCACCGCCCAACACCGAACATTCTGACACAATCAGTGGCTCAGCCAATGAAATAACACCTTTAGCCCACGAAATAATGGCAGTCATTGCCCCGTGGACGGAACCATTCCTAGCCTACTTAATCAGGCAGGAACTCCCCGAAGACCAAAATGAGGCCCGCTGCATAGTACGGTGATCTAAAGCCTACAAGGTCCACGAGGGAGAGCTTTATAAGAAAAGCACAACCAGAGTCCTTCAAAGGTGCATCTCCGAAGAGGAAGGGCGAAATCTTCTGGCTGAAATTCACGCCGGACTCGGCGGGCACCACGCTGCAGCCCAGGCCCTTGTAGGCAAGGCCTTCCGTACAGGATTTTATTGGTTGACGGCCCGGGCAGATGCTAAGGACTTAGTCCAACGATGCGTCAGTTGCCAGCTCTTTGCTAATCAGAGCCACATGCCACCCGCCGCCCTCAAAACTATACCCATCACCTGGCCGTTCGCGGTCTGGGGGCTTGACATGGTTGGACCCCTTAAAGGGGGAACCCACAAGCAAAAATACCTATTGGTCATGGTGGATAAATTCACCAAATGGATAGAGGCCAAGCCAGTTAAGACGGCCGAATCCAGACCCGTGATAGACTTCATATCAGGGGTAGTACATCATTACGGTGTCCCCCATAGCATCGTCACTGATAACGGCACAAACTTCACGGCCGACGAGGTTAAACTCTGGTGAAAAAACATGGGCATCAAGCTCGACTACGCTTCAGTCTATCACCCTCAAACTAACGGTCAAGTCGAGCGAGCAAATGGTCTAATCATGAGCGGCATCAAACCCAGACTAGTGCGGCCCCTCAAGGAATCTAACACCCACTGGGTAGAGGAGCTCGACTCTGTACTCTGGGGGCTGCGGACCACGCCGAATCGAAGTACCGGATTCACACCATTTTTTATGGTGTGAGGCGCAGAGGCAGTTTTGCCCTGCGACATAATCCATGACTCACCTCACGTGCGCATGTACGAAGAAAGAGAGGCCGAGCTAGATCGGCAGGACAGTTTGGATGCCTTAGAGGAGGAGCGCAACGTGGCAAAAGCTCGTTCCGCATTCTATCAACAGCAGGCTCGAAGATATCAAAGCAGAGAAGTACGGGCCAAAACTTACAATGTTGGCGAACTAGTTCTACGCCTGCCGGACAAGAAAAAGGACAAACTTAAGCCCAAATGGGAAGGTCCCTTCATCATCGACCAAGTCCTGACCGGCGGAGCATACTGTCTGCGAAACGCATCGGACAACCGACTCGAGCCGAACCCATGGAACGCAGCCCGTCTCCGAAGATTCTACGCCTAGCGCCAGACTCTGAGTTCGTCTCCTTCCTCCGTCTACATTTTATACTTTAGCTGTCTTTTATTTCTCTCTTTCTCCCTCCTTTTTTTTTCTTAAAGCCTTTGGAGGCTCATCTGCGCATTGTTCGCACACACTTGACGTGCTACTGGCACTCATTATACCTGGGGGCTTCTTTAACAGAAGCTTATTTATACGGGCTTCATGCCCAACACATGTGTCAAACTTCCGCATGTACCTTTTATTCACCATTATATGCATCGACATGACTTAAGTTTTGGCCAAGCTGGGTTGCCTGGCTCCTGTGCTTACCCCTACATTCTTGATTGTTCGGCTAGGAGGTAAAGGGAGCACCTCTGCGATTGTTACTGCCGGTCAGCCGGATGTGTACCTCAGACTGGGTGAAGCCGAAAGCTAGCGTTCTTAAGGGAATATTCAGTCGGTGATTTGAAAGATGATTTCTTACTTATTTATTTATCTGCCCCCAGATGCTTTTCTGCTCTTTTCGCAGTCCGGACATGCACTTTAGGGCATGCCTCCCAGGGAAAGGAACCCCTAACGGAACTATTCTCCTTGGAAGATGTTTCTTACTAACCATGTAATATAACATAACTAGTTGGGCACTTGTCTGATAAAGCACTAATGACCCCCTACGCCTGGTCTCCATGCATGCCCCGGTTTTTATAACCGTGAGGGCATTCGGACACACTCCGGACTGTTGGGTCCCGAGGTTGAAGCGAAAAGGTCCGCAAAGACAAACGATCTACAATCTGGCTAGAAGGCATTTTACATGTCATTTTAAATTACAACGTCAAATTGATTGATTGTACTCCTCCTCAATCCCATCTAACAGGCTGTCTAGTTTATAGTCCCGTTGGGAATATTTGCGGCCAACTCTACTTGGCCGTACATTAGGCTCACAGGGATCTCCTTCCCATCGAGCCCCACAGGTTCGACCTTGGCCATGTGGTTTGGATCAGCCTTCGTGTACCGCGTCTTCACCATGACCCAGGCCTCCCTGGCGCCTTGACGGCAAGCCGATATCTTCCACAGACGGAAGCGCTGCCATGCTCCTTGAAGCTTCTCAGCAAGCCCTCCAAGACCCTCGGGTAGGGAGACTGACGGCCATAAGGCCTGGACGACGCCGCTCATCGCCTGCCGAACACGTTCGTGCAGTTGCAGCAGCTCGAGAAGAAGGTCACCCGTGGAACCAGGCATCTCCTCGGCCGGACGACCAGTGAGCACACCTACAGACGCATTTATGTCAATTGACTGCCTCGCCGAACTCTTCTTTTCAGAAGAGTTTGCTCAAGCACTTACTGTAAATGCCGCGACGAAGCCGCCGATTCTCCTTTACGGAGTCAGACAGCTGGACCCGAACATCTTTTAGTTCTTCTCCCAGCTGGGTGTTGGCATCTTGGAGTTTGTTCCTCTCCTGCTGCACCCTCATAAGCACCTTCTCGCCGGCCTTCAGCTGGCGCAGCAGATGTTGCTTGTCCGAATCTAGTCTGGCACCCTCTGCAATTTTATTGTCAGAACTACGCACACGCCGCACTTTAGAAATGACTTATCTTTTTGAAAGAATATATTACCAGAGGGGGTCTCTGTGGCTCCCCCTGCAGCGGATAGTGCGGCCTCAAGTTGGGCCTTGCACCCTTGAAGCTCCTGAGACAGGTGGGTATTCTTCTCCGTAAGATCCTGCATAACAAATGATCTTCAAATCAGTTATTCTAACTATTTTAAGTCTCCGGGGCTACTGGCATATATAACTATTAAAATTTCTCACCCATATGTCTTTCACATACTGCTCCGTGGCTCTGGTTAGACCATCTTGAGCAGCACGGAGGTGCGCGTCCCCCGCATTAAAGGCATTCAACGCCTCCGGGGAGAGACACGCGTCACGAAGAACAGTCCGGCGGCGCCTATGATTCATGGCGCTCTCCACCTCGGACCTGGTGGCGGACAGCCTGTCGGCATCCTCCGTTGGAGGAGCATCCGGCTCACGCCTTGTGTTCGCCTCCCCCTCCAGACCAGGCGGTGGAGCCTGGCTGGCGGAGGCTTGATTGGAAACCTCTCCGGGCACAGTCCGGCACGTGCTCTTTCTCCTAGAAGAATCAGGAGTGTTAATATACCTCCCAGGAATATTTCCCTTAACTACGGTGGTGCTCCATACCCTTGCAGCGACGTTTCGATTCACGCCGCACTCCTCTTCCGCCTGCTGGGCCGAACTGACCCTTGTTGGTCAGCCGCCGCGGATCTGGCTTCCCGCCCTAAATGTACCTCCTGCGGGACACCGTTGGTATACAGTGTTCGGAAATAAGCATGGATGAGTAATAATGACAAGGCCTCGGTCGCAGTTACCTGGGAGCTGGAGTTAAACCGGGGTAGTCGGCCGTAATGGCGACTAAAGCATTGTCCATGCTAAGTTGGTGGAACACCCCATCGATCAGCTCCACCTCTATGTCCGGATCCTCCTCGGAGGCCGGATCAAGGGATCGTCCCGAATCCTCGGGTTGTGGAGTCGGGCTGTGTATGCCCTCTACGTCCCAGCGCAGCTCCTGCGTCGAAATCACGAAGTGAGACACTTAACTGTGGGAATATGGATCGGATAAATAAACGTCCGCTTACCCAGCTTCGAGGGTTATTCATGGAGAATCCATTCAATGGACTCGTGCGGAGGAAGTCCTCCTTCTCCCCCTTGTACAAGCCGAGGATCTTCACCAGATCGGCAGCCGATCCCGACCCCTTGCGGCCATGACGGGTGGCGTCATTCTCCCCGTTGAAATCCCACATGGGGTGGCCCCTATATTGGAGCGGCCGCACCCCTCGCATAATGCACGTGGCCATGACTCCAATCATGGTCAATCCGGAATGGGCCAGTAACCTTATCCGGCCCATCAGATATTGGACGCTCCTATCATCTTCCCGTTGAGGGCTCTGCGGGCGCCAACTCAGGCGTTTCTTCAGAGGAGCATTGCTGAACTCCGGGAGGACGATCCGAACTGGCTCCGGCAGCGGGGCGTCTTCCATATAAAACCATTCTAAAGGCCAGTCTTCGGACGCCTTCTTCGGGGTTCCGGATAGATATCCGGTCCCGGCGATGCGCCATATTTCGGCTCCGCCCACTTGATATATCGACCCCTCGTGAGAACGGGGTACGAGGCAAAACAATCTCTTCCACAGCGCAAAATGGGGCTCGATGCCCAAGAACATCTCACAAAGGGCTACAAAGCCCACGATGTGCAAGATGGAGGCAGGTGTAAGGTGGTGAAGCTGGAGTCCATAGAACTCCAGGAGCCCCCGGAGAAACGGATGTATGGGAAATCCGAGTCCTCTTACCAGATAAGGGACGAAGCATACCCGCTCTCCTTTGGAGGAATTGGGGACACTCTCCGCCTGCTTCCCACCCTTGTAGGTGGCCAGTCCGGCTCAAACCGGAACCATAAAGGCTGGGGGAAGGTATCCCTCGGCCTGGAGCGTCACTAGCTCGCTATGCGTGACTGAACATCTCCTCCAATCTCCGAGCTGAGGGCTGGGAGCGCGAGAGGAGGAGCCGCGTTGACTGTCCATGATGGAGTGGATTTTTGTCAGAGGCGCTCCGATGAGTACTCGTGGAAGGAGGATGGTGTGATTCGGATCTAGATCCTTGCTCCTCTTATAGGTAGCTTATTCGCACAGCTAGGGGGTAAAACGTAAAAATACCCTAGCTTTTCGCATTCATACGACACGTGGAAGAGGGCCATTATTGGACGTGGAAGCCAAGGAGCGCAACATTTATAAGGAAGCCGAACACTATTCGGCAAGCGCATGGAATTTGGAGGAGAACCCGCCTTGCAACACCGAAGACAATATACGCGCCGGACTCGTCGTCATTGAAGCCTAGTTCGGGGGCTACTGAGGGAGTCCTGGACTAGGGGGTGTCCGAATAGCCGAACTATCATCATCGGGCGGCTCCAAGACTATGAAGATACAAGATTGAAGACTTCATCCCATGTCCGGATGGGACTTTCCTTGGCGTGGAAGGCAAGCTTGGTGATACGGATATGTAGATCTCCTACCATTGTAACCGACTCTGTGTAACCCTAGCCCCCTCCGGTGTCTATATAAACCGGAGGGTTTTAGTCCATAGGACAGAACAACAATCATACCATAGGCTAGCTTCTAGGGTTTAGCCTCCTTGATCTCGTGGTAGATCCACTCTTGTACTACCCATATCATCAATATCAATCAAGCAGGAGTAGGGTTTTACCTCCATCGAGAGGGCCCGAACCTGGGTAAAAACATCGTGTCCCTTGTCTCCTATTACCATCCGCCTAGACGCACAGTTCGGGACCCCCTACCCGAGATCCGCCGGTTTTGACACTGACAGCGACCGCCAGAAAAAAAACTTTGAGAAAAAAATTAACTGTGTTCGCAATTTCTTCAACTGTTAAGGACACAGTGAAGACTTTGAATAGTGTCAACTAGAATGCATATGAAGAATTTGTGAACTGAGTGGGTTGAGCTTAGCATAGAGGGGAGCGGGTCCGATCACATCCACATAGAGGAAGAAATCAAACTGAAGATTTAGCAATATGTGGATGTTGTTGAGGACATGAAAAGCTCACATGACGAATTTGAAAAAGTTTGATGAAATTGCAAATGACAAAAAACTCAAATATGAAGAATTTCATAGAGTGGTGGTGGCGTTACCCACCGTATAAGAACTTTGATGACTTCAGACACCGCGTACATTTGCCGTAGGGTTCTGAGAGTCAAGTTCTTCATTAATTTGTTCGCACTTAGAGGGTTAGTCTTCATTTATTGAAGAAATTTTTTACTTCATGTGTTGTGCACCAAAATCATCAAAAATGCATAAGTGTTAGGATGTGTGTCCATTTCAGAGGACATTCGAAGATTCTAGGATGTTTAGCTCACATCGCAACTAGCAGAATCTCTTTTCATCCTAGGGCTTAGTGAAGATATCGGCAAGCTGGTCTTCAATCTTCACGTGGTCGATGATGATGTCTCCCTTCAACACATGATCACGAAGAAAATGGTGACGAATCGGAATATGCTTCGTCTTGGAATGGTGCACAGGGTTGTGGGCGGTCTTGATAGCACTCATGTTGTCATAGAAGAGAGGGACTTTCTTCAAGTTTACGCCATAGTCCTTGCGGGTTTGCTTCATCCACAACAACTGTGAATAGTAGGCACCAGCGTCAATGTACTCAGCCTCAGCTGTGGATAGAGCCATGCTAGCCTGCTTCTTTGATGACCAACATACAAGAGATTGTCCAACGAAATGGCATGTGCATGAGGTAGACTTGCGATCCACACGATCTCCAGCGTAATTAGAATCAGAAAATCTAGCCAGATCAAAAGATGAGCCCTTGGGATACCGTAATCCAAGCGTTGGTGTGTGAGCTAAATATTGAAGAATTTGTTTCATAGCCTGATGGTGTGATTCCTTCGGTGTCGCTTGAAATTGGGCACACATGCAAACACTCAGCATAATATTTGGCCATGATGCACATAGGTAAACAAGCAAACCAATGATGGAGTGATATACCTTCTGATCGAAATCTTTACCATTTTTGTCTGTGCTGAGTTGACTGAAATTTTGAGGCCTTTGCAGTCTTGCATGCCGAATATCTTCAGGCAATCTTTGAGACACTTTTATTGATAAATGAAGATGCCATTGGGTTGTTGATGAATTTGAAGACCAAGGAAGAATCTCAATTCTCCCATCATAGACATCTTATATTCTTCACATATCATGTATGCAAATTCATCACTGAAACGCTTGTTAGTGCAATCAAAGATAATATCATCAACATATATCTGTCATGTGAACAGTTCACAATTCACCATCATAAGATTTAGTAAAAAGAGTAGGATCAAGTGAACTAGGTTTGAAACCCTTTTTCTTCAGGAATTCCTTCAGTGTATCATACCAAGCCTGTGGGCTTGCTTGAGGCTATAGAGAGCCTTGTTCAACCTGAAGACTTTGTCCGGATGCTTTGGATCCTCGAAACCTGGTGGTTCAGCAACATATACTTCTTCCTCAAGCTTACATTGAGGAGTGCACTTTTCACATCCATTTGATATAAGAGAATATTGTGATGGTTAGCATATGCAAGTAATATACGAATAGCTTCAAGCCTAGCAACAGGTGCAAAAGTTTCACTGAAATCAATACCGTCAACCTGTGTGTAGCCTTGTGCTACAAGATGGGCCTTATTTCTTACCACTTGGCCATTTTCGTCTTGCTTGTTGCGGTAGATCCACTTAGTGTTGATGATATTGTGCTTGCGTGGATCAGGACGAGTCAGAAGCTTGCACACATTTTTGAGCTCAAATTGTTGAAATTATTCTTGCATGGCTTGAATCCACTCAGGCTCCAGAAATGCTTCATCAACTTTGGTGGGCTCTATGATAGAGACAAATGCAAAATGCCCACAAAAGTTAGCAAGATGTGAAGCCCTTGAGCGAGTGAGGGGACCAGGAGCATTGATGTTGCTGAGGATCTTCTCAACCTGCACTTCATTCGCCACTCGAGGGTGAGCTGGACGAGGGCCTTGTTGAGGTTGAGAAGTTTCCTCAGAGTCATTTCTTCAGGAGTAGCAGTTTCTTCAGGATGAGGAATGATCACTTCTTCAGTTAATTCTTCACTGGCACTATTTCACCAGTTTCCATCAGCTTGATAGATTCCTCAGGAGGCATTTCATCTAGCATAGGAGGCAGGTGCTCTTTTTGCGAGTCATTAGTTTCATCGAACCGCACATCTATAGTTTCAACAACCTTGTTGTGATAGGTGTTGAAGACTCTGTACGCGTGTGTGTCCTTTCTGTAACAAAGCATAAAACCCTCATGTGCTTTCAGTGCAAATTTGGAATAGTGATGAGGATCTCTAATCCAGCATTTAGCACCGAAGACTTTGAAATAACTTACATTGGGCTCTTTGTCAGTGAAGATATACCCGATTGATGATGTGACAGGCAGTATCAATCGCTTTAGGCCACCATCGATGAGGTGTCTTGTATTCATCAAGCATAGTGCAAAACATCTCAATGAGTGTCATGTTCTTGCACTCAGCAATTCCTTTCTACCGAGGAGTATAAGGAGCAGATAGCTGATGAGGGATACCAAGTTCATCAGGATAGTCATCAAGGCATGTGTTCTTGAACTCGGTGTCGTTGTCGCTTTCGATATGCTTGATATTGATGCCATAACTCGTCATGCTACGATTAGCAAATCGTCCAAATATGACGTGCACTTCAATCTTGAAGGAAATGATATGCACCCATGTGTAACGAGAATAATCATCAACAATGATGAATCCATAGAGTGATGCTGCATTGGTTAGTGTAGCATAATGAGTGGGACCAAAGAGATCCATAGGAAGTAATTCAAAGGGACGAGGAGTGGTCATGATTGTCTTTGAAGAGTGCTTGGATCTCGTCATCTTTCCAGCCTCACAAGCACTACAAAGGTGATCTTTGACGAATTTGACGCCCTCGACACCAATGATGTGCTTCTTCTTGACGAGTGTGCTCAAATTCCTCATGCCAGCATGTCCAAGTTTTCGATGCCATAGCCAGCATTCTGAAGCTTTTGCCAGTAGGCATGTGGCTGGTTGAGGACCTAGAGAGAAATCTACAATATACAAATCACCTCTCTTAAAGCCTTCGGAGACTAAGGATTTGTCAAATTCCATTAGCACAATGCATCTATATCTGCCAAAGATGACAATCATATCAAGATCACAAAGCATTGAGACATACATGAGGTTGTATACTAGGGACTCGACAAGCATCACAATTTCCATGTGTCGACCCTTTGAGATAGCAACCTTACCTAGACCCAATACCTTGTTTTTTCCTTTGTCAGCATAGGTGATATGCTTCAGATGAGATGGAGTAAGGGGAGCATTGGTGAGGAGATTCATTTCACCAGTCATGTGATTAGTGCAGCCACTATCTAGAACCCATTCAGTAGCTTTTGGAGTATCATCATGTAGAAGCATTAGTCTCACTTACAAATTCATATACTTCAATTGAAGAATATGATGATCAGTTTTGTCAGTGAGTTTCATCAGTAAGCATATAACAAGCAACATAGGGATGTGTGAAATGGGAATTCATTTCATCATGATTAGCTTGCATCCCAACAAGCATACAGGGCACACGGTGGAAGAAACCAACTATGTGCTATAATGTCCAAGATCGCAGTCGAGTTAGCTATACAGATCGTGTGGTGTGAGATCGACAAGGTAAACAGATTCAAGAATGGTTAATAAAATCAAATCTAAGACCATTGCATATTAAGGTCAAAATAGTGCAACCAATATACGAGTCTCATACGATGCCATTTTAACAATTGTACCACAAAGGCTCGAAATATTACAAGGTTCAAATTCCAGAGTTATATGGCTCAAATTCGAAGATTACAAGGTTCAAACTGATATTAGAAATGAAATTCAGCTCATCAGCTGCGAACGCTCGTGATGATCCGCTGAACATGGATATCAGAGAGGTTCAAACTAATATTACCACTTCCAAGTCTGTTTCGAAACCTCACAACATTTTCAAAGGGGTCAACCACTGAGAAGTCATGTATGGGGTTGACACGATGAGTTCCGATTACGCTGTCATGTGAAGTTCCAAAATGAAATTCAGCATTTTTGGAGCCTATTCCATTCTGCAGCAGGCGCCGGCACTGATCAACAAACCATTCATTTTTCCAAATAAATGTAGGTCAAACTCATTACCTTCAGCACCCTTGCTCTGACAACAAAGAACCTGGCGAATATAATCTCTGGTAAGGTCCCTAGGTAGGAGTTCGAAGTAATTTTTGAGAGATGCAGACTTAGGCATTCAACGTGATTGTTATATTTTTTCACATTATCCACCACTGGGCCTAATCTTATATGCAAAAGAAGAAAACGTGTTAGTGCCTAGATGCAGTTTTGAACACTACTACAAGCCAACCGTGTGTGATTGATGCAACAAGCAAAACGAAAGTCATTGCACATGGTACCAATTTTGGGAACCGTGTGTGATTGAAACAATAGGCAAAATGAAAGTCATTTGGAACCGTGTGTGATTGACATACTACCTCCGTCCTAGTTTATTGGTCCCCTCTGTAATTTGTACCAAATTTCGACCAAATATTTGACTAAGAAATGCTTATGCATGTCACCAAAAAATATATCATTGAACACTATGTTCAAATACGCATCCAACGATGTAACTTTTGTTGACCTGCACTAACATTTGTCAGTTAAATCTTTGGTCAACATTTAACAAAAATTACAAAGGGGACCAATAAACAACGACAGAGGTAGATTGCATCAATCGAACTGATTGCATCCATATCCCCCAGTTAGACATCAGTAAACATAGATTAAACATACTCAGACATAGATAATAAGCGTACACGTACACAAGCATAGTTCAACCGTCATTAAGCATGATCAAACGTACATAGTTCGATCCCACATCTCATCTCACAAGCCGGCACGATCCCGAAGCTTCTCCAGGTACTCGGCGTACGCTTCGTGCTCCACCCTGCGAGCATACTTCTGCTTGAAGGAGCCAACGGTCTATCCTCTTGCTTGCTCCAGAACACTTTCATACGCGTGATGAAGCTTGTTGTTGCAAAATGGGCATCGATAGCCGCCGTCCCCGGTACTTGCTGTGGTAGTTGAACCCCTTTTATCCTCTACATGACCTTTCATTGCTACAGTAAATAGATGAAACCCACTAGCATGAGTAGGAATTGTTTGAGACCTGATGTGCCTACTCATTCATGCTTGTTTGTCATGCCTGCTACTGCTTAGAGTTGAGTCAGGTCTGATTCATCGGGGATGAATCGGAGGTGTGTGAACATGTCCTACTGTTGGGAGCTAAGTGTGTGAACACGATTTGGTAAAGGTAGCGGTGAGAGGCCATGTAGGAGTACATGGTGGGTTGTCTCATTGAAACCGTCCTCAGGAACTGAGTTCTGTTTTTGTGATCCATGAACAGTTACTACCACACATTGGGTTCCGGTAACTCGGCCCCTCTCGGCTTATTAATCAACTTGATCTCTATCCAGGAGTTGCAACTAGTTTCTAGTGTTTGTAGGTAGTGTTAGTAGTCTACCAAGTGGCACCCGGTACAGGTGGGCTTGGGACAGACTAGGCACCATGGCACGATGTACCAAGTGTAGATCCACCCGTCGAGGTGGGCTTAGGAACCCTGCAAACATCGTTTGGGGCCGTGAGCGACACCCCGGCCGGATCTCCTTGCAGATGGAACCTGAATAGGCGATAAACCTGGACGAGAGACTTGTGTGGTTAGTCAGGTCGTGCGACTCCCTCGCCAGGCTTCCGCTTGAAGGTTGCCGAGATACACGAGGTGTACATGGCGGTAAGTGGCGAGAGCGTGTGTGAAGAAGTACACCCCTGCAGGGTTAATATGATCTATTCGAATAGCCGTGTCCGCGGAAAAGGACTTCTGGGTTGCCTGTACAGTTCATAGACAAGTGAAAGTGGATACTCTAAAATACGCAAGATAAGCGTGAGTGCTATGGATGGCATTCTCGTAGGGAGACGAGAGCGGATCCATAGTGGTGTATTGGTTGGTGAATATGTGGACTCGTGTGCGCCACCTCAAAAGAGTTACTTGCAGTCGTAGTTCAGGATAGCCACCGAGTCAAAGCTGGCTTGCTGCAGTTAAACCCCACCATTCCTTTGTTGATAATGATGCATATGTAGTTAGTTCTGATGTAAGTCTTGCTGGGTACATTTGTACTCACGTTTGCCTATTTTATGTTTTTGCAGAGAGACTTCAGTCTCACTAGTAGTTCCGTGTGGACTTCGGCGTTTAGCTTGTTACCTCAGCTACGATCTTGTGCCCTCGGCGGGATCTGGTAGATAGTCAGGCTTCTCAGCCTTTTTCATTTGTAGTTGTCTGTACTCAGACATTTTAAGCTTCCGCTTGTGCTTTGACTTGTATGCTCTGAATGTTGGGTCATGAGACCCATGTTTGTAATATCTCACTCCTCGGAGCCTATTGAATAAATACTTGAGTTGTAGAGTCATGTTGTGATGCCATGTTGTATTTGCACATATTTAGCATATTGTGTGTATGTTATTGAAATGCTTGGTATGAGTGGGATCTGACTATCTAGTTGTTTATCTTTAGTAGCCTCTCTTACCAGGAAATGTCTCCTAGTGCTTCCACTGAGCCATGGTAGCTTGCTACTGCTCCGGAACACTTAGGCTGGCCGGCATGTGTCCTTCTTCGTTCCTGTGTCTGTCCCTTCGGGGGAAATGTCACGCGATGAATACCGGAGTCCTGTTAGCCCGCTACAGCCCGGTTCACCGGAGACCTGCTAGCCCAGTGCTACAGCCTGGATTCACTCGCTGATGACCGACACGTTCGATGCTGGGTCATGGATGCCTGTCCCTGTAAGTTTGTGCCACTTTGGGTTTACGACTAGCCATGTCAGCCCGGGCTCCTTGTCATATGGATGCTAGCGACACTATCATATACGTGTGCCAAAAGGCGCAAACGGTCCCGGGCAAAGGTAAGGCGACACTCGTGGGGATACCGTGCGTGAGGCCGCAAAGTGATATGAGGTGTTACATGCGAGATCGATGTGGCATTGAGTCGGGTTCCTGACAACCAATTGTCAAACTCCAAGCATTACTAGAGTGAACGCCAAAAGTATTGCTTGGTGCATAGCCCAGAAAAATGCAGTCCAGTGTTTGGTCCCAACTTGTGCCTTTTCGTTATCGGCACATATGGTAGCGAACTAGATGGCATGGAGTCTAAAGATTCCAGACAACTTGGTTGACACGTATATTCATCTGGCACTTAATCAGTCTGTGCGCTAAGGATGCTCCATTTCAGTTGAACTGCACAAAAAATTTGGGTGGTTCATTTTCTCAACCGCCTCCTTTCTCGTATGCAATGTAGAATTTTGGCGAGATACAGGACCAAGATGAGCCAGTAAACTAGTTGGATAAAAGTAGTGGCCAAGTTGCTCAAACCTCCCTCAGCACGAGGCCACTATTTGAGGATAAACCTACAAGCAAAGTTCAGATTGTCTGTGCTGCTTCTTATGTACTCGAAAGTTTACTCGTACAAGAACTAATTTTAGCAAGAAGTACCTCCGATTGAACACCATTTACCAGTTTGTACCCTAGGTAATTAAAGTTCGTCCATGGATCATATTGGCTGTGATCTCAATCATTTGGATGCATAAACATACTGAACATGTGTATATCTAAATCTTTTTGTGAATTATGTATGAATATTGTCGTATGATCTATCAATCATTTGGATGCATAGATATGCTGAGCTTGTGTATATATGAATCTTTTGAGTTGTTGATAGTGAATGTTGGCTATGAATATGAACGTGTCCTGTGAACCTGAGTTTGATATGAATGTTTACCTTTTCTGTTGTATTTGTGTGTGAACTTGTTAGTATGCCTACTATGGGGTATAAAACGCAGGTCTCGTATAAATGTAATGCTGCGTCCAATTTATGTTTTCCCTTCTAACCAGATTATATATATTTATATTATTACTATTGTCGTATATTTTATAGAGACTTATATATACATTACGAAAACATCCCACGTGTTATTAACTTATAAAAGTAAATGTTTAACGGAAGTTGGCAAGGAAAATCCTGGTTGTTTTTGACTCACAGGCAAGGAAAATCCTGGTGATTGGGTACAAAAGCTTGCGAAGATTTTAAGGACCAATTTAATAATAACGCGCTCATTTTTATTTTGAGCAATAACTCGCTAATTTGTTAATTATATATATATAAAATGTGCCTCTCCGGTTTATTCTTTGATATTAATTGCTCCTTCTAACATAACATTATATATATAACGAGCCCACCTAATACGTGTATTTCAAGGAAGTGCAAATGGGCTAGGATTTCTTAGAAAATATAAATGGGCCTGATTGACGTGAAATTATTTGTTCACCCAGCCCAACAAATGGACTGTACATTCTATAAAACATGGGTTAAATATATGCCACATTTTTGCAGGCTGACATGTGGGCCAATAGGTCGAAGCCTATGCAGGGCGTTGTCAACTTGATCAACAAATGATTGTGTCATCCACAGCCATTGGATTTATATCCAACGGCCGGCATGCACCTTCAATCTCTCGTCTTCTTCCTCCAGTGTCGCCGGGACCGCCTGGTCCGGCCTCCGATGGCTAGCAGCTCTGCCTAGCACGCATCGCTGCGAAGCGCTACCCCACCGCCGGCCAGGCTACCCCTCCACCCCTCGACACCTCCTGTTATTCTCCACAGACTACAGCCCCACGCCGCAATGGCACCAGTTATAACCCTTCTCCTCTCAATCTGCGACTCCGCTGCCGCGTTTTCACTTCTCTGAGTCATTCCCGTCTGGGGCCTCGCCATCGTCCATCGCCTCACTGAGCTCGGTGCGGCGTGGTCAACAAACGAGAGTCATCGGAAGAGGACTGTATGTGGAGATCCTGACGGCTGGGACCCACGAGGTCCATGGTCGCACGCAAGGAAAATTCCTCCTTATTAAGATAAAAAAATGTTTCCTTCACCTGACAGCTGGGACCCACTGGCTGTATCTTCGCACGGAAGGAAGTGCCTCCTTGTTTTGCAAAAAAAATTATTCATCCCCTTGACAGCTGGGACCCGTCAGATTTGGTGACTGACTTGTGGGCCTACTAAGCGGACATGTACGCACGGCTTTGTCAACTTAATCAACAAATGATTCTAGCAGCTAGACCGTTGGATGTTAATCCAACAGCCGTGCTCCTTCTTCAACCTCTGTTCTTGCTCCTTTCTCCCGTGGGCGGCACCGCGGCTGTGCTGCCGCGCACCCGAACCAGTGAAGTTTCCCACTCCTCTCCATCTGCGACTCCACTGCCCCATCTTCCCCATCTCCGAGTCGTTCCATTCTGGGTGCGCTCGGCACGGTATGGTCAACACGGTCAATAACCGAGAGTCATCAGAAGATGACTGTACATGAGAGGTTGACAATGGGAACGCACCACGCCCATGGACGCATGCATGCAACGGAATGCGGCAAGGTCAACGTGGTCAAGGAACAACTTCCATCAAAAGTATACTGTACGTGGAGAGTCTCAGCTGGGTCCACGGCCGCAGTAAGTAAGTGCCTCCTTATTACACAGAAAATAATGATTCCTCCAACTAACAGCAGGGACCCACTGGACGGGCCACCGTATTTTGTGAAAAAAATGTTTGCCCCCTGACTGCTGGGACCCACCTGACGGGCCACCGTATTTCACGAAAAAATGTTCCCCCCGCTGTCAGCTCGGACCCACCGAAAGTGCCTCCTTATTACGCACAAAAAAATGAATACTCCCCCGGCTAGCTGGGACCCACCTTGGTGGGAGGCTGACTTGTGGGCCTACTAAGTTAACGGGGACGAAGGGCTTTGTCAACTTAGTCAATATGAACGATTCTAGCTCCAGTGACCGTATGATGTCCATCCAACAGCCATAGTGCTTCTTCAACCGCTGGTCTTCTTGCTCCAGCCGCCCAAAGAAGCGCCGGTCGTGCCGCATGCTCCTGCCTCCTGTGGCCGGTTGTGCTGCCGTGGAGGCCTCACCGCCCCCTACTATTCCCACCGCTGGCCAGGCCCTGCGGCGACGACTACCTCACACCGCAGCCGAACCAGTCAACCCTAGTACTCCTCTCCGCGCGGGCTTCCACTGCCGCGTCTTCCCCAGCTCCGCGTCGTCCCCTTCCTATGCCTCGCCGTCGTTCACCGCCGTGGTGCTCTCCGCGCGGCGTGGCCAACGTGGTCAAGGAACGACGTCCATCGGAAGAGTACTGTACGTGGAGAGGCTGACAACTGGGTGCATGGCCACAGCCTAGTTTTTTTGTGATTTGCCAAGTAAGTCGCTTTGTCAGGCCTGTTGGGTTGCAAATCTTTCTAGACGAGGAGAGCTTTCCTTCGGCTGGCCAAGAAAATGGCCCATCAGTAATGAGAAATGGGTTGTACATTTTTAAAACACATCAAACCGGCAATTAGATTCAAATATCTTTTTTTCATTTCGAGATTTTAAATAACATTAATTTTTATGCGTGGAGAATTTGTTGGATTTTATATTGATATACATTTGTTTTTAAAATCAGTTTGAATGTGAGTCGAAATTTCGGGATTAAAAACAGTTCGAAACGCACCGAAAGATGCAAAATTTCATATAATTTTTTAACCGTGGCCACAATATGGGCTGTAATGCTAACAAAAAGAATATGGGCTAAAAAAACCTTAAGAGTTAGCAAATGGGCTGTAAATTATTAAAAATAATGGCCGATGGGTTGTATGCTATTTTCCAGAGATTTGAGGTTTCGTAAAAAAAGGTTGACACACAAGCAGTGACTGTTGGATGTCCATCCAATGGCCGTCGTGCTTCTTCAATCTCTGCTATTCGTGCTCCAGCCGCTCAAACAAGCGCCGGCGGGACTGCCTGCTCCCTCCTCCCTGCGGCCGGCTGTGCTGCCGCGCAGGCCTCACCGCCCCACCGTACTCCCGTCGCTGGCCTAACCATCCCTCTACGCACCCACACCTGCTGTTATTCTCCGGCGACGGCAGACGAACCAATAAACCCTCGTACAGTCGTACTCCCCTCCGCGTGGGAAACAACTGCCGAGCCTTCCCTACCTCCGTGTTGTTCCCTTCTTAGGCCTCGTTGTCGTCCACCGCCCTGGTGCTCTCGGCGTGGCCTGGTCAACATGGTCAATGATCGAAATGCATCTGAAGTGGACTGTACGTGGAGAGGCTGACAGCTGGGTCCACGGCCGCACGCAAGGAAATGCCTCCTTATTACGCGCAAAATAATGATTCCTCCTGTTGACACCAGATTTTGGCATGGTCAAAAACGTAATTAAGAAGGTCTCAAATGGAAAAATGATCAAAGCGAGAAAGTTCCATATCGTCAAAAGGAGAAATTTTGATATTTGGGCCATAGCCATCCGATCTCATCTCTAAGGCCGAAGTTGTATTCGAAGTATTGAGATTTTGTGTTCAGAACAGTATTCGAATGATTACGCCCCCAAGATGGCCTCTGATGGAAAAATCTACATCTGCAAAGTTCTTCGTCTCGTCGAAACGGACGATTTTGATATAAGAATCATCCCCATCCAAATTCGTATGCAAAAGTTACAGCCAAAACTGTGCGCTGCAACACTGTATGGCCGGATGATCTGGACCCGGGCCGAAAAATCTATTATATAATTAAGACAAGAGACAAATAAGCTATTACGTTCATCCACACAGATTAAATTATCTTGACCGTTAATTTGAGATGTTAAGGGTTGGGATTTAAAGATGTAAACGTTACGTACAAATATTGTTATTACCTTTAAAAGGGTCAACATGTCACGATACACATCGATATTGTTCCGACCGAAGCAGGACACGATGGACATAAAAAAAGATTGGGAAGTAACGGAGGGAGTAGTAGATACGACAGCTGGCTTCAGGGCACGTACTTAGGCAAGTCAAATTCTACTATGAGTTGGACAAGGAGAGTTTTAAGGCGATTCCCTGGATATCAAACATGCATGCGAACTTCGGTACCTGGGCTTCCAGCTTCCCCAAGGAACAAGCCAAGCCCATGACCTTCTCAGGCTTCGTGCGATCTTGCCGGCGCACAGATGATGAGGCTGCTTTCGCTCAAAAAAAAGGCGAGGCTGTTGTAGCCGGACAGGAACACAGTAGCGTGGCCGTGGACTGGCGCTGGTGACGGCGTGATCAAGTCGAGTCTAGAAGCCAACGCGGTCATGGGCTTTGGACGAGCACAACCGAAGCAGGCACGTACGAATGCTGCTAACCCCCCAAAAAAACGTACACATGCTGCTTGATCTGAATATAGGTGCGCTGATTGATCTTTCTTTTCCTAAGCACGTACCACTATTGATTCTTCATGGTTACCAACTACTACATGGTATTTGTATATAGTCCTACCATCTAGCCTATATATGTCATATATGGATGTGTTTGTGAGATATATAACTTTTTTTCTGCGATGCATGTGTGTGTAATCACCTTTTTTTTGCGGGTGGTGTAATCACCTTTTCTGTTTGCATGTGTGTGAAATCACTAGGTTGTGAAGTAACTACATATTTCTTTTTGCATGGAGTAACTACAAATTTCTAACATATAGATGACCAATGTGTTTTTTTTGTGTGAAAATAGACGATCAATGTGTTGTACCTTCTGTTATAGTATCCATTTTGTTAAGAATCATTTGTTATACAGTATTTAGATACAATATTTGAACCCATTTGCCGTATTTTTGTGGACGTGATATGTATCATACATGCGTGTGTGATAATTTGGTTGTCAAGTTGCAACGTAATTCTTATATAGACTGCCAATGTGTTGGACTTTGCGTTATAAAATCCGTTTGATTAAGAATCAATCTTTATATATGTTCACATCCAATTTGAACATTGAATGGTTATGGTCTGCTACAATAAAGGTCTATCAAATGAATTTTCACATGTTTTGCTTTTATGTGATATTTTCAAGCATTCTTTTCTTTTTTGTGGTCAACTAGCAATGTCAATTTTTATATATGGCCCACAAAATAAATGGTTTGCTTTGCGGGAGATTCTCTAGCATATTTTTCTATTGTTAAATAACAATACCTTTTGATATATGAAAAGTCGATGTATCAGTTCTAATGCAGTTGCAAGCTCAATTTTTTTATAGAATTAAAACAGAAGACAAACAAGACATCATATTCGTCCACACAGATTAAATTATGTTGACCGTAAACTTTAAGTTTTAACGGCTAAGATTTAAAGATGTTACGTTACAAGAAAATATTGTCATGAACAAAGAGTTCAACACGTGACATACAAATAGTAAACAAAATGAATATATTTCCATCTAAGTCAACGTGATGTACCAATCCAGATCAATCAGGTTCGCACAGGTAAACACGAAGCAAGCGGTGCAATCAGTTTTGCATAGCCGAGTAGGCATATACTAGATTTGAAATGATTACATCATCATTGATGTAATCAGTCATTAATCGATTCTTTTTCCCTTCTTATATATCTCACTCTTAAGTAAAATGCTTTAAAAACTCTTAAGGTGGAGATCGAATATAAAATGCCCAAAAAAAATTGGCTGCAAAAAGAAAAAAGAAAAACCTGAGTTAGTATTGCAATTCATCAAGCAGCGTTAAAATAGGAAACCCGGCCAAAAATGCACAATGACAACACAGATGACGCCATCACCTTATTTGTGTCATTTTTGGTTTGGCTTTTGCACAGCTCAAACTGACACCCTTTATGTTGCCTTTTAATCTATTATTATCTATAAAGACCTAAAGCACCATAGCTCAATTAATGTCACAATCTTTTTAAACATTTACTTTTAGCCTTTTCAAAACTTGATTAATGTCACAACCTTTTTAATTATATTGTCATTCATAATATAATCCAGAAGCTTATTATATATATAAATATTAACAATAAAATATATTAGCTTTATGTCGATAGTGTTCTCGATACATAGAATGAAATCTCGGCGGAACCATGTACAGTACATTTATACCATATTGATTTTGAAAAGAAATCATAAATATTAATGTGTAGGCGAGCAACATGGCAAAACATGAGCCATATAGTTGATGTTTGAGTGATTCCCAAAAATAAGATCACGAGGTTTCAAAATAGAAGAGAAAACAATACCACACCGTATGCACTTCATGGATAAGAAAATCTCACGACATGCATTTATGGTGAAACCTTTCGAGGCAATAGCTCAAGCGCTAAAGCATGAACATGTTATTCTGATATTATATCTTAGGTTGTAGTCACGTGAGAATTGTGCAAATAAAACAACAAATACAATATACAAAAAATACATGATATCTAAAAGCTTAGGTAATTTGAGTTTAATATTTCGTCAAACAATCCCGTTACGGCACCACCATGTAGGCAATAATTCATGTCTAAATTTGAAGGAGTGGCCATTTTTACGCGACTTAGCAATAGTTATTATATCCGAGTCAACATTTATAGTCGTTCGATGAAGATCTTCATATCCTTTTGTATTTGTATGAATCTCAATGTTCTAATAAGACGATCCATAGTGTCAACCTAAAAGTAGTTATTTTCAACCTAAAAGTAGCAAACCTAAAATTTATATTACTCATTTATACCATAAAAGAAAATATCAATTGCTGGAGACGAAAACTTTAGCAACTAAACCATGGAGAAGAAAAATGCGGGCAATTCACGTGTAGAATGTGAAAGTCATAAACTTCTGGTACAATTTGTATCGTTGGATGACTATGATTTGCACTACTACATATAAGTCCATGGTCTTACATGCCAAGCCACGACTTCAATGACATGTTTAATTTGGTCGACATTTACCCTAAACGAAAATACTTCTACCAATTGCAATCATGTTATCACTAGACGTATACCTTTCTAAATGTAACCACATAAAGTTGTTATTAATCCATATGGAGGATAACTTTAGGCATTGTCAGATCACATGTTTAATTGAAGGAGCTTTCTTATATACAAAAAGATATTAATTTATTTTTTGTATAATTTTTTGGCACAACATGCAAATGGATCCCTCATACACAATTAAGTGACAATAATAAAAAAATCGAAACATGAAGAATTATGTAGAATACTAAGATATAGCTACCAAATATAATAATTATAGATAAATGTCTAGCCGCGCAAATGCGCGGGTAACACCGCTAGTTTCAATATATTCTTTAAGAGATTGTTCCATGACAGTGGAAACAACCCAATCACATGAGGTGATGGTCTTAGTCATGTTTTCGCTAAAAGCGTGAGAGTGAAGAATTTGCGGGTTAAATTTGCGATGATAAGCCATTCAACAGTTAAGAAAATAAGCTTTCTATTCAAAGGTCATTATGCGTGCAAAGGTGGACTGTCATGGAGAATGGAAAAACACCATAAGATTAAACCGACGAGATGTTGGCGGGTTACATCGTCATGATTAAAATTGGGCAAGTATTGGCGGTTTAACAGTTTATAGGTAAGCCGGCTGGAAAGTGGCGACTTACAAAGGGTGTCATTTGAACTGCCTGTGCAAAAGTATTAAGGTATCTACAGATATAGGATTGGGAGAGAATTTTGCTAAGTACCAAACAAACATGTTTCATAAGTCGTGCCTATATTTATGGATCTATAGCGGTTCACAAAAGGTGAAATATTGCTAAACCTAGATTATGACAGTGGAAGAACATGCAGGATCGGATTTAATCTCAAGCAAAAGGAATACATCTATGAATATAGATGGAGCCTAAAATTGGTAACGCGCAAGTCCAACACTACTTTCTAGTTGAACTAAGCACGGATGGAAGAGTTACGACGAACTTCGATGGGCAGCCGACAAACACTGATGAATGATGATGAACTAGAGGAACCCTAATGCGGATTCAAGGTCAAGAAAGTCGAATACCTGAGGATGTTGATAAGCAACAGAACGGCGCCGCGTTTCTCTGGTTTGTTCAGGGTGATGCAGCGGCCAGCTTGGTGCAGCTTGTGAAGGTCGATGGCGGTGATGGAGCTCGAGCGACGACGGACGGTGCAAGGAAGAAGAATATACGGTTACGGGGTAAAAGTGAAAAAGGACCCCGGTGCTATTTATAAAGGGAAAAGTGAACAGTAAATGGCATGTGCGGGAATTGAGGAGGCACGATCATTATCTTAACAACAAAGGTGCCTCGATTCTCGGAATGGAGGATTGATGCAAAGATCTGTTATGATGTCATAAGGTCTTTTATGAAATTTATAACGTGACGTCATATCTATGTTATGGTGGGTTATATAAAGCTTGTCAGGTTAAGAGCTGATGAAATTCAGAGTTCCTGGTTGAAGATTGAAGATTGACATGAACAAGTTCAAAACAATCTGGGGCCTAATGTTGGGAATATAACTCCGAGGTGTGACCCGCCCAGGAGGGGTCGGGTTACACTGTTGGCGTCTTAACATTAAGAAGGCCCAAGTAGGCCTAAGAGGATGAAGTGCGGAGATGGCGGCTCATAGGAGTGGGCCTGGCAAAAGCCCAAGACCCGGACATGTGAACTGCCATATGGTGGCTTGTCTATTAAGGCAAGGCAATTTAGAAACCAGGCCGCTCACGTTGTGTGATCTGGTTTGGACTCTTTTAAGCCGCAGGGCTTCAACCTCTGTGTATAAAGGCGAGACTCGATGGAGGGTTAACTCAAGAAACAATCAATCGAGAGCTAGGTCAAGCGTATTCGCTCCCTTGTAATCGAAACTCAAGCAATACAGCTAGAAGCAGGAAGTAGGATTTTACCTCGTTGTGAGGGGCCGAACCTGGGTAAATTCTTTGTGTCCTTTGTCCTGTTCAACCCATTCGAGCTAACCTATGTCGCGATGGCTCCACACCTAAGTCCTTTCACAAGGGCATCTGTCGTGACAAAACCACGATAGAACCTATTATAGACACACCTGAGAATCCAAATGATATTTCTATTTCTGACGTTGAGACACAATCAGGTGATGATCATGAGCATAGTGTTAATGTTAATGATGATGCTCATGTTGATGCTCAACCTAGCAACGATAATGATGTGGAGGTAGGACCTGCTGTTGATCTTGATAACCCACAACCTAAGAATAAAAGATATGATAAGAGAGACTTCATTGCTAGGAAACATGGTAAAGAAAGAGAGCCATGGGTTTAGAAACCCATGCCCTTTCCTACTAAACCATCCAAGAAAAAGGATGATGAAGATTTTGAGCGCTTTGTTGAAATGCTTAGACCTGTCTTTTTGCGTATGCATTTGACTAATATTTTGAAAATGTCTCCTTATGCTAAGTATATGAAAGATATTGCTACAAATAAAAGAAAGATATCACAAGTTGAAATTTCCACCATGCTTGCTAATTATAAATTTATGGGTGGAATACCAAAGAAACTAGGAGATCCAGGAATACCTACTATACCATGCTCCATTAAAGAAACTATGTAAGAACTGCTTTATGTGATCTTGAGCCGGTGTTAGTGTTATGCCTTTCTCTTTATATCGTAGACTTGATTTGAATAAGTTGGCCCCAACTGAAATCTCTTTGCAAATGGCTGATAAGTCAACTGCTATACCCATTGGTATTTGTGAGGATGTGCCTGTCGTAGTTGCAAACGTTACTATCTTAACGAACTTTGTTATTCTTGATATACCCGAGGACGACAGTATGTCGATCATCCTTGGTAGACCCTTTTAGAATACTGCAGGGGTTGTTATTGATTGCAAGAAAGGCAATGCCACTTTTCATGTTAATGGTAATTAGCATACTGTACACTTTTCGAAGAAACAACCTCAAGTGAATAGCATCAAATCTATTGGAAAATTTTCAATAATTACTATTGGAGGTTTTGAGTTCCCCCTCCTTACTATCAAAAAGAAATAAGATATTATTATTGTTGGGGACATGCATATCCCCATTGAGGTAACCTAGTGTTATAAGAAGATTCTCTGGTTTCATGTCATTTGGAAGAATTTTGTTAACAAGACATGAATAACCTTGTTAATGGATTCCTTTTGATGGGCATGAGATGGATGAATTTAGTAAACACAACTTTGTGTACCCACTTTTTACCTTTTGTTATTTAAAGTAAAAAAGAAAAAAAAACTATTATTTGCCTCTTTTCTAAATTATCTGTGCAATAAAAAAATGACCAGAAAATAAAAGTTCTACAAATGTGCTAAAAATTCAGTTTCTGGAATATTTAAGAATTTTTGGCACTAAAAACACATCAGGGGGTGCACCAGTGGGCCACAAGCCCACGGGTGTGCGCCTACAGGGGCTTATGGGTCCCACGTGGGCCCCACTCACTTATTCTAGCACCCATCCACTTCGTCTTCCTCCAGAAAAAATCCCACCATTGCTCAAACCCTTGTTCTTTCTCATTTTGCTACCATTTTCGATCTCCTTGCTCGGAACTCCGCGTCCAAAACTATTTTGGGGATTTGTTCATCGGTATGTGACTCCTCCAATGGTCCAAATAGTTTTTGTTCTAGTGCTTTATTTATTGCAAATTGTTGCTGCAGTGGTGACCTTGTTCTTGAGCTTGCATGTCACTTTTATATGGTCCAAACTAGTTTTGTTGCATGATATAGACTCTAGACACTTGTAGGAGTAGTTGCTTTCAATCTTGTTGAGTTTTGTTCACTTTTATTTTGAGTCACTAAAAATTTCAGAGATTTTCAGAAAAACAAAATGTTGAGGAAGGTATTCCAAGGTGGTTCCTCAAAAAAGAAATCCCCAAGGCGTGCGATAGGTGGGCCGAGTCTTGAACCACCAAGGGAGGCTTCGATGCAACCTTGCGAATGGCCACCAGATCATTTCATGGGTCGTGACGGTTTCAAGGATGAATTCTATGTGTATATACAAAATGCCGAGCTGACCAACTTCTTGTCAGATAAGTGTCCTTGATACGTCTCCAACGTATCTATAATTTTTTATTGTTCCATGCTATTATATTACTTGTTTTGGATGTTTAGGGGCTTTACTAAGCACTTTCATATTATTTTCGGGACTAACCTATTAACCGGAGGCCCAACCTAAATTGCTGTTTTTTTGCCTATTTCAGTGTTTCGCAGAAAAGGAATATCAAACGGAGTCCGATCGGAATGAAACCTTCGGGAGAGTTATTTTTGGAACAAACGCAATCCAGGAGACCTGGAGTGGACGTCAAGAATAAATCGAGGAAGTCACGAGGCAGGGAGGCGCGCCCTTGTGGGGTGGGCATGCCCCCCACCCTCGTGGGCCCCTCGTGGCTCCCCTGACCGACTTCCTTCACCTATATATATCTACATACCCTGAAAACATCCAGGAGCACCACAAAACCCTATTTCCACCGCCGCAACCTTCCGTACCCGTGAGATCCCATCTTGGGGCCTTTTTTGGCGCTCTGCCATAGGGGGAATCGATCACAAAGGGCTTCTACATCAACACCATAGCCTCCCCAATGAAGTGTGAGTAGTTTACCACAGACCTTCGGGTCCATAGTTATTAGCTAGATGGCTTCTTCTCTCTCTTTGATTATCAATACAAAGTTCTCCTCGATCTTCTTGGAGATCTATTCGATGTAACTCTTTTTGCGGTGTGTTTGTCGAGATCCGATGAATTGTGGGTTTATGATTAAGATTATCTCTGAGAAATATTTGAATCTCCTCTGAATTCTTTTATGTATGATTGTTTATCTTTGCAAGTCTCTTTGAATTATCAGTTTGGTTTGGCCTACTAGATTAATCTTTCTTGCAATGGGATAAGTGCTTAGCTTTGGGTTCAATCTTGTGGTGTCCTTTCCCAATGACAACAGGGGCAGCAAGGCACGTATTGTATTGTTGCCATCGAGGATAAAAAGATGGGGTTTATATTATGGCCCCCGGGTCTATTTTCCATCATATAAGTTTCCGATCTACTTTATTTTGCAATCTATATCATAAAAATACCAAATTTATTTATCTGATTATTATCTCTATTAGATCTCACTTTTGCATGTGGCCGTGAAGGGATTGACAACCCCTTTATCGCGTTGGTTGCGAGGTTCTTATTTGTTTGTGTAGGTACGAGGGACTTGCGTGTAGCCTCCTACTGGATTGATACCTTGGTTCTCAAAAACTGAGGGAAATACTTACGCTACTTTGTTGCATCACCCTTTCCTCTTCAAGGAAAAAACAACGCATGCTCAAGAGGTAGCAAGAAGGATTTCTGGCGCTGTTGCCGGGGATGTCTACGCACAAGTCAAGACATACCAAGTACCCATCACAAACTCTTCTCCCTCGCATTACATTACTTGCCATTTGCCTCTCGCTTTCCTCTCCCCCACTTCACCCTTGCCGTTTTATTTGCCCTCTCTTTCCTATTCGCCTCTTTTTTGCTTGCTCCTTATATTTGCTGCCACTATGTCTGAGACTGGGGAGGTGATCGTTGATAAGGACAATAGTAATGTGGGAGACTTTGATGTTTTTGATGATCCTGTTGAAGAACCCACCATCTTACATACTAAAAAGTTTCGAATCGGTAGTGGTAATATTATTAGGAAAGGGTTTATTCAAGATTTCTTTACTTGTGCCGGTGCTTTGCCCGCTATGGGTGGATCTATTTTTCATAGAACTAGTAGTCTTGCAGATGCTATATCCTTGCTTATAGTTGAGCTTGAAAGACAGTTTATGCATATGCATCCTTGCATACAAAGGATTTTCCTAGAATTTTCCAATATTGAGCATTCTTCTGTTAAGCGTGCAGCTACTATCTTTTTGGCACATGAGTTCAGATTTATAATGAAAGAAGCTGAAGAAATTTTTGCGCACTATAGGATGGACGGTGGTCGTCCTCCTATAGAGGCGACCCTGTTTAATCAAGAAGACATAATGCGTTTACAGTCTTTAGATCATGTTGCTTTTAATGAAAACCTTAGAAAAAAGGTTCCTACTGATGTTCTAGTTGATAGAATCTCTGAACTTAATGATGATTTTACTATTCAAAACAATGGGTTAGGATTTTTTCTTGAGCAAAGGCTCATGACTTTTTTCCAAAAGAATGCTTATAATGATGAATTAGTTGTGCAATATGAGGGGCCAAAGGAGGAACCCATACCTCCCGAGCTTGATCTTGGGGACTTTTGTCCAATTAAATTTAGCCCTTTTGATTGCTTTTGCTTGCCACAAAGAAAACTTGCTGTTGAACGTAGGGAATATGAGATGAGTTTTTGTTATTTACCTTATCATTATGGCAATACTTAGATCTATTCTCGCTTTTATGCCTAGCTAGGGGCGTTAAACGATAGCGCTTGTTGGGAGGCAACCCAATTTTATTTTTGTTCTTTACTTTTTGCTCCTGTTTATTATTAAATAATTAATCTAGCCTCTGGTTAGATGTGGTTTTATGTTTTAATTAGTGTTTGTGCCAAGTAGAACCTATAGGATCATCTTGGGTGATAGTTAATTTGATCTTGCTGAAAAACAGAAATTTTTGCACGCATGAGAATAATTTTAATAAAAATGTGATTTTTACTTGATTGTTTTTGCATAAGATTAATAGACAAATTGCCTAGGACTTCCTATTTTGGTAGGATATTTAGAGTTCCAGAAGTATTCGAAAGTTACAGATTGCTACAGACTGTTCTGTTTTTGACAGATTCTGTTTTTCGTGTGTTGTTTGCTTATTTTAATGAATCTATGGCTTGTATCAGCGGGTATGAACCATAGAGAAGTTGGAATACAGTAGGTTTAATACCAATATAAATAAATAATGAGTTCATTACAGTACCTTAAAGTGGTGGTTTGCTTTCTTGCACTAACGGAGCTCATGAGATTTTCTGTTGAGTTTTGTGTTGTGAAGTTTTCAAGTTTTGGGTAAAGATTTGATGGATTATGGAATAAGGAGTGGAAAGAGCCTAAGCTTGGGGATGTCCAAGTAACCCCAAGGTAAAATTCAAGGACAACCAAAAGCCTAAGCTTGGGTATGCCTCGGAAGGCATCCCCTCTTTCGTCTTCGTTCATCGGTAACGTTACGTGAGGCTATATTTTTATTCACCACATGATATGTGTTTTGCTTGGAGTGTCTTGTATGATTTGATCTTTGCTTTTTAGTTTACCACAATCATCCTTGCTGTACACACCTTTTGGGAGAGACACACATGAATCGGAATTTATTAGAATACTCTATGTGCTTCACTTATATCTTTTGAGCTAGATAATTTTGCTCTAGTGCTTCACTGATATCTTTTTGGAGCACGGCGGTGGTTTTATTTTGTAGAAATTATTGATATCTCATGCTTCAGTTATATTATTTTGAGAGTCTTTTAGAACAGCATGGTATTTTCCTTGGTTATAAAGTTAGTCCTAATATGATGGGCATCCAAGTTGGGTATAATAAAAACTATCATATAGAGTGCATTGGATAGTATGATCAATTTGATACTTGATAATTGTTTTGAGATATAAAGGTGGTAATGTTAGAGTCATGCTAGTTGGGTAATTATGAAGTTGAAAAATACTTGTGTTAAAGTTGGCAAGTCCCGTAGCATGCACGTATGGTAAACTTTGTGTGACAAATTTGTTGCATGGGGTGTTCTTTTGATTGCCTTCCTTATGAGTGGAGGCCGGGATCGCGCGATGGTTAACTCCTACCAACCCTTCCCCTAGGAGCATGCATAGTAGTACTTTGCTTCGAGGGCTTATAAACTTTTGCAATAAGTATATGAGTTCTTTATGACTAATGTGAGTCCATGGATTATACTCACTCTCACCCTTCCACCATTGCTAGACTCTCTTGTGCCGCGCAACTTTCACCGGTATCATACACCCACCATATACCTTCCTTCAAACAGCCACCATACCTACCTATTATGGCATTTCCATAGACATTCTGAGATATATTGCCATGCAACTTTCCACCGTTCCATTTATTATGACACGCTCCATCATTGTCATATTGCTTTTGCATGATCATGTAGTTGACATTGTATTTGTGGCAAAGCCACCTTTATAATTCTTTCATACATGTTGCTCTTGATTCATTGCATATCCCGGTACACCGCCGGAGGCATTCACATAGAGTCATATTTTTTTCTAAGTATTGAGTTGGAATTCTTGAGTTGTAAATAAATAAAAGTGTGATGATCTTCATTATTCGAGCATTGTCCCAAGTGAGGAAAGGATGATGGAGACTATGATTCCCCCACAAGTCGGGATGAGACTTCGGACTTTATGAAAATGAAAGAGGCCAAAGAAGCTCAAATAAAAAATAAAAGAGGCCAAAGAATCCCACCAAAATAAAAAAGGGAAAAAAAGAAAATGAAAAAAATGAGAGAAAAAGAGAGAAGGGACAATGTTACTATCCTTTTTCCACACTTGTGCTTCAAAGTAGCACCATGATCTTCATGATAGAGAGTCTCCTATGTTGTCACTTTCATATACTAGTGGGAATTTTTCATTATAGAACTTGGCTTGTATATTCCAATGATGGGCTTCCTCAAAATGCCCTAGGTATTTGGGAGAAAGCGAGTTGGATGCACACCCACTTAGTTTCTTTTGTTGAGCTTTCATACATTTATAGCTCTAGTGCATCCGTTGCATGGCAATCCCTACTCACTCACATTGATATCTATTAATGGGCATCTCCATAGCCCGTTGATACGCCTAGTCAATGTGAGACTTCCTTCTTTTTTGTCTTCTCCACACAATCCCTATCATCATATTCTATTCCACCCATAGTGCTATATCCATGGCTTACGCTCATGTATTGCATGAGAGTTAAAAAAGCCGAAGCGCGTTAAAAAGTAAGAGCCAATTGCTTGGCTGAAATCGGGGTTGTGCATGATGGGAGTATTTTGTGTGACAAAAATGAAGCATAGCCTAACTATATGATTTTGTAGGGATAAGCTTTCTTTGGCTATGTTATTTTGATAAGACATGATTACTTGTTAGTATGCTTGAAGTATTACCATTTTTATGTCAATATTAAACTTTCATCTTGAATCATTTGGATCTGAACATTCATGCCACAATAAAGAAACTTACATTGAGAAATATGCTAGGTAGGATTCCACATCAAAAATTCTATTTTTATCATTTACCTACTCGAGGACGAGCAGGAATTAAGCTTGGGGATGCTTGATACGTCTCCAATGTATCTATAATTTTTGATTGTTCCATGTTATTATATTACTTGTTTTGGATGTTTATGGGCTTTACTAAGCACTTTTATATTATTTTTGGGACTAACCTATTAACCGGAGGCCCAGCCCAAATTGCTGTTTTTTTGCCTATTTCAGTGTTTGGCAGAAAAAAAATATCAAACAGAAACGGAATGAAACCTTCGGGAGAGTTATTTTTGGAACAAACGCAATCCAGGAGACTTGGAGTAGACGTCAAGAAGCAATCAAGGAAGCCACGAGGCAGGGAGGCACACCTAGGGGGGTGGGCACACCCCCACCCTCGTGGGCCCCTCGTGGCTCCCCTGACCGACTTCCTTCGCCTATATATATCTACATACCCTGAAAACATCCAGGAGCACCACAAAACCCTATTTCCACCGCCGCAACCTTCTGTACTCGTGAGATCCCATCTTGGGGCCTTTTCCGGTGCTCCGCCGGAGGGGGAATCGATCAAGGAGGGCTTCTACATCAACACCATAGCCTCTCAGAGGAAGTGTGAGTAGTTTACCACAGACCTTCGGGTCCATAGTTATTATCTAGATGGCTTCTTCTCTCTCTTTGATTCTCAATACAAAGTTCTCCTCGATCTTCTTAGAGATCTATTCGATGTAACTCTTTTTGCAGTGAGTTTGTCGAGATCCAATGAATTGTGGGTTTATGATTAAGATTATCTATGAGAAATATTTGAATCTCCTCTGAATTCTTTTATGTATGATTGGTTATCTTTGCAAGTCTCTTCGAATTATCAGTTTGGTTTGGCCTACTAGATTGATCTTTCTTGCAATGGGAGAAGTGCTTAGCTTTGGGTTCAATCTTGCCGTGTCCTTTCCTAGTGACAGCAAGGGCAGCAAGGCACGTATTGTATTGTTGCCATCGAGTATAAAAATATGGGGTTTATATCATATTGCTTGAGTTTATCCCTCTACATCATGTCATCTTGCCTAATGCATTACTATGTTCTTATGAACTTAATATTCTAGATGCATGCTGGATAGCGGTCGATGTGTGGAGTAATAGTAGTAGATGCAGAATCGTTTCGATCTACTTGTCACGGACGTGATGCCTATATACATGATCATACCTAGATATTCTCATAACTATGCACTTTTCTATCAATTGCTTGACAGTAATTTGTTCACCCAACGTAATACTTATGCTATCTTGAGAGAAGCCACTAGTGAAACCTATGGCCCCGGGTCTATTTTCCATCATATAAGTTTCCGATCTACTTTATTTTTCAATTTTTACTTTCCAATCTATATCATAAAAATACCAAAAATATTTATCTTATTATTATCTCTATCAGATCTCACTTTCGCAAGTGGCCGTGAAGGGATTGACAACCCCTTTATCGCGTTGGTTGCGAGGTTCTTATTTGTTTGTGTAGGTACGAGGGACTTGCGGGTAGCCTCCTACTAGATTGATACCTTGGTTCTCAAAAACTGAGGGAAATACTTACGCTACTTTGCTGCATCAGCCTTTCCTCTTCAAGGGAAAAACCAACGCATGCTCAAGAGGTAGCAGTCCTTAGTACTACAACCTTACCAATTCCTTTGTGAGGAGATTTAAGTAATCTGCCCAGTGCAATACACATTCTATTTTATTTGATCATTATGATAAATCATTTACCGTGGACCTAGAAGATTTTAATGATCCATGCAAAATTCCACAATGGGGCAGCTATACTAAACCTCATAAATCTGATTGCTCGTAGTTCCTTGATAGCATTACTATAGAAGAAACCAGAACCATAACCCAAGCTACCATAGGGAGCATTCACTTTCCTGCTTTACATTACATTGCTCTCTTTATAGGTAGATGCATTAATGTAAACATGACCATAGCCACCTGTGCACCCCAGATCTCATTGTTCTTAAGAGCGCGGTACTGAATGATAAACGATTTAATTTGGGGGCTATCATTGCACGTCGGTTACATGATAATACTAAAGATGGGGATTCCTTTGGTGGAATTTATGCCACTCGGTTAGCTACGTATCTTGGTGTCCCTATAAGAGAAAATGATCCTCAGTTACCACCTTCTTTTCTTGACTATGATATTATGGAGTGTTACCAGTATCTTGCGAGAGGCGAGTTGCCTTTTTAGTACAGACTAATCTATGACAGGCAACACGCTATCCATACTACGCTTCCCGCTTCTGCCTTCTTTGACTTTCAGGTAAGACAAAGATACTTCATAACCAGAGAGGAGGCAGCCGAGTATGGTAGAGCAAGGGAGACCGCTCGTCTCCATGAGGCAGCTCGCCAGGCGGTGGCAGCTGCAATCAAGTACAACCCCAACTATAACCCTAGATTTTACCATGGTCAGTCGTGACCATAGACCAACTTAGGAAAATGCCTAATCTTGGGGGAGTACGTATTTCTCACCGACATTACATGCATGTTCACACACTCATTTCAGTTGTTGGTGTTCACACTTTTTCATTGTATTATCCATGATATTTTATTTTTTTCTTGCCTTCTTCTTGTGTGTTTGAAAAACTTTGAGAAAATCAAAAAAAAATCATCAGTTTTCATTTCTTTTTACTTTTTCTTTCTAGTTCATTTAGTAGTAGTATGTAGCGACCAGACCTCAAACAGTCTGATCTCTGTGCACCAGTGTCATCCCTGGATCAGTAATGCTGACGCGCACAGTACTCGAAGGATTTATAATAGAGTAGCAATCACACACTTATTACATCGAATGTCTCAAAAGAGAACTTATTACAATAAATATGGCTTAAGGCCATCTAATAACGATAATAGCGGAAGGCTTGGAAGGTAAGCGAGTCCATCAACTCCAACGACATCACTAAGTATAAGATCACGACCTAAGGCACCTTACTCGTTGTCTGAAAAGTCTGCAACATAAACGTTGCAGCCCGAAAACGGGTCAGCACATGGAATATGCTGGCAATGTAACACATAGAGAGTAATGAACATAATAATACTATCACTACATGCATATATGGCTGGTGGAAAGCTCTATGGTTACAGTTTTGCATAAAGCCAATTTTCCCCTAAAACAAAGGAATAAATTTTATTTAACTATCATGGTGGTTGTTAAACATTGAGAAGGTTCCTCCAACTCAATCCCAATTAAGCATCATCATTAACCCAACAAAATTAAATTAAGTAACATGATGAGATTCACATGATAATCCAGGTACCAGATACTCAAAACGTCCATAACCGGGGACACGGCTAACCATGATTAGTTTATACACTCTACAGAGGTTTGCGCACTTTTCCCCGCAAGACTCGATCTCCTCCGCTTGATTTCTTGCACTACATGGTGTTTGAGAAATGGATGACCGAGACATAGTCTTTCAGAAGCATTAACTCTTTACTCTGGGTAGATAGTACCAACCTACATCCCCTACATGTGCTAGTCTACCACTGAAAGAGGTCACACAACATACTCAACTATGCTAGAGCCCATAGTAGCTTGCGGCTACACATGGAAGTTTCTAGCATGAATAATCTCATGATCCCTTTGAGCCTGGGTGGCGGTCCATAGGAGAATCTCACGGTACCCCGGGATCTCCAAAAATACAGGCAACACTGGATTCCCCAGGTGCCTCAATCCACCCAGATGTGAATTTAAGTTGCCACCTTAAGTAAACCATTAATTTAACAATCTCGCATCTGTCATGGATACACTCACCCAATCCACGTCTACTAGCATAGCATAGCATAGCAATATAAGCAAACGTAGAGTAACTCCCAAAGGTTGATAATAAAATAGGTAATAGGTTCTACCTCATCTACTTCCCAAAACCCACATATTAATTAGATCCTACTCATGCAATTGTTTGAGGATTGATCTAAAGCAATAAAACTGGGTAGTAAAAAGGTATGATCAAAGTGTTACTTGCCTTGCTAATGATCCATGAAACCTAGAGACTCGTAGTAGCAAGCGGCGCACTCCGGGTACTCTATCGCAAACAAACAAGCATAAAATAACCACTCATCTAATGCATAGGTAAAACTCAAATAAGATATCTAACCAGAGAGTTCAACTTAAGAACTCCGGGTTGCAAAAAGAATCGAATCAAACGAAGCAAGGAAACTCAAACGGCGAAAGAAACAAGCTTCATTTACTAATCTGGACCTAAGTCAAATTTTACCGTAGCAAAAACTTGTTTGAATTGGTTAAACGTAAAGAGGGTTTCGAGACGAAACTCTAGGCACTTGAATCGCCTGATTACGATAAACGAGCGAAAAGTTATACTAGAACGAAAATCGGATGAGAAATCGCGATCGAAAATAATCGCGGAAAATCCGAGAAAAAGAAAAATGGACGAACAGGCTAACGAACAAACATTCCTTGTCTGCGGCTGAACGGTGAAATCCGTTCGTTAAAACGAACGAACGAACGGGCGCTTGCTAAATAAACTAAACAAAAAAAAACCGAACCGGATCTAAAAACCGATCGGTTTTCGCGGCGGCTACCTCCGGCGGCGGCGGGCTCCGGCGAGGGCGGCGTGCTCCGGCGGGGTCGGCGGCGGTCGGTGGCGGCGGACGGCGGCGGGGTCGGCGTTCGGCAGCGCGGGCGACGGCAGTGGCGGCGGCGGCGGCTTGCAGCGGCGGCGGCGGCGGCGCTAGGGTTAGGGTTTGGCGGGGCGCGGGCTGGGGTGGGCCGGCGGGGGTGGGCGGCTTATAAAGCCTGGGCGGCGGACGAGTCCGGGTCACCCATGGCGGCCCGAGTCGGTTCGTTATTTTTTTAAAAAAAATCGGACGCAGAGAAAAATAAATAAAAGAAATACTAAACGGACTCCAAAAATCCCGAAATAAATTTTCCCGCCCTCTAAAAATAAGCCGGACAAGATGAACATTTATTTGGGCCTAAATTGCAATTTTGAAAAACGCGCATTTTTCCTAATTCAAATAAAATAGTGATAAAACTCCGAAATAAAATCTTATTTGATTTTATTATTAAATCCCCACTATTTCTTTATTTTGGGAAAGTCATTCTATTCCCTCTCTTATTTTTATAATTGAAATATTTGAAGATAAAATAATTAAAATCAAATGATCCTATTTTCAAAATTTGAGAAAACTCAAATATGAAAATAACGAAATCCCCAACTCTCTCCGTGGGTCCTTGAGTTGTGTAGAATTTCTAGGATCAAGCCAAAACGCAATAAAATATGATATGCAATGATGATCTAATGTATAACATTCCAAATTGAAATTTGGGATGTTACAAACCTACCCCCCTTAAGATGAATCTCTCCCTCGAGATTCGGGTTGGCTAGAAAATAGCTGAGGGTGGTCCTTCGGTAGATCTTCTTCTCGCTCCCAGGTGGCTTCATCCTCGGTATGGTGGCTCCACTGAACTTTGCAAAACTTGATAACGTTGTTGCGGGTGACTCGACTGGCATATTCAAGAATCTTGACTTGTTTCTCCTCATAGGTTAAATCACTATCCAACTGAATATCTTCCAGTGGCACTGTATCTCTCAGCGGTATATCAGCCATCTTTGCGTGGCACTTCTTCAATTGGGAAACATGGAACACATCATGAACTCTTGACAATCCTTCGGGCAATTCCAACTTGTAAGCAACTTCTCCCATACGGTCCAAAACATTTTATGGTCCCACAAAACGTGGCGCTAACTTTCCCTTAACTCCAAAACGCTTAACTCCTTGAAGTGGGGATACACGAAAATAAACTCTATCTCCGACTTCGTATACTATCTCCTTGCGTTTAGAATCTGCATAACTCTTTTGCCTGGACTGGGCTACCTTGAGCCTATCGTGAATCAGCTTCACCTTCTCTTCAGACTCTTTAATCAAATCTGGTCCAAACAACTGACGGTCTCCAACTTCATCCCACAACAACGGTGTCTTGCACCTCCTTCCGTACAGAGCTTCGAAAGGGGCCATCTTCAAACTGGATTGATAACTGTTGTTGTAAGAGAACTCCGCATATGGCAAATTGTAGTCCCAACTAGATCCATATTCTAGCACACAAGCTCTCAACATGTCCTCCAGAATCTGATTGACTCTCTCGGTCTGTCCATCTGTCTGCGGATGAAAGGCTGTACTAAACTCTAGCCTGGTACCCAAAGTTTCGTGGAACTGGTTCCAGAACTTTGAGGTAAACTTGTTCCTCTATCTGATACAATGGTCCTCGGAACTCCATGTAGATATACGATCCTGGTCATGTATATCTTTGCCAACTTAGCACTGGTATAAGTGGTCTTCACTGGGATGAAATGAGCTACCTTCGTCAAACGATCGACTACAACCCATATTGAGTCATAGCCTGAACAAGTCCTGGGCAATCCTATGATAAAATCCATGCCTAGCTTATCCCACTTCCATTCGGGTATCGGCAATGCCTGTAGCAATCCTGCTGGCTTCTGATGCTCTGCCTTCACTCTCTGACATACATCACAAACTACTTCATACTCCACAATATCCTTCTTCATTCCGATCCACCGGAAAGTGTCCTTCAAATCCAGATACATCTTGGTATTTCCTGGGTGAATCGAATACGATGAATCATGGGCCTCCTGCAGAATCAACTTCCTGATCTCCAGATCATTAGGCACATAAACGCGGTCCTCAAACCATAGGGTATCATGCTCATCCTCACGAAATCCTTTAGCCTTTCCTTTGCTCATCTTCTCCTTTATCTCGGCGATCTCCTTGTCATTCTTCTGAGCTTCTCTGATCTTATCCATCAAAGTAGATTGAATCTCCAATGGTGCTACATAGCCTCTCGGAACTATCTCCAAACATAGCTCGCGAAGATCCTCGGGTAACTCCTTTGGTAACCCTCCGGTCAAGAGTGCGTTGACATGGCTCTTGCGGCTCAACGCATCGGCTACTACGTTAGCCTTTCTGGGGTGATAATGCAATCTCATATCATAATCCTTAATGAGCTCCAACCATCTCCTTTGCCTGAGATTTAACTCCTTCTGTGTGAAGATGTACTTCAAACTCTTGTGATCCGTGTACACCTCACAATGGTTTCCAATGAGAAAATGTCTCCATGTCTTCAATGCATGCACTACGGCTGCTAACTCCAAATCATGTGTAGCATAATTCAACTCATGGGGCTTAAGCTGTCATGAGGCATACGAAACAACTCTTCCTTCCTGCATAAGCACTACTCCAAGTCCTCGCCGAGAAGCATCGCAATATACTTCATAATCTTTGCGCTGATCTGGTAGAATCAACACTAGCGATGTAACCAAACGTTTCTTCAACTCCTGGAAACTGGCCTCACATTCCTCAGTCCATTTGAATTTGGTGTCCTTCTTCAACAACTCCGTCATGGGCTTTGCAATATTCGAGAAATTATTAATGAACCTCCGGTAATATCCTGCGAGTCCAAAAAACTCCGGATCTCTCCAACTGACGTGGGTGCCTCCCAGTTTGTCATAGTGACAACTTTGGTGGGGTCTACTGCTATTCCTTCTCTGGATATAACATCTCCGAGGAATCCAACTTCCTTCAACCAAAATTCACATTTGCTGAACTTGGCATATAACTGATGTTCTCTGAGCTTCCCGAGTACCAAACGCAAATGCTCCTTATGCTCCTCTTCATTCTTCGAGTAGACCAAAATATCATCAATGAACACCACGATGAACTTATCCAAAAACTCCATAAACACCTTGTTCATCATGTTCATGAAATAGGCAGGTGTGTTAGTCAGAACAAATGACATAACGGTATACTCATACAGCCCGTACCTGGTGGTAAAAGCCGTCTTAGGTATATCCTGCTCTCGAATCTTCAGCTGGTGGTATCCTGATCGCAGATCGATCTTGGAAAATACCTTAGCTCCTTGCAATTGGTCAAACAAGTCATTGATCATCGGCAGTGGGTACTTGTTCTTGATTCTCACTTCATTCAATCCTCGATAATCAACAACCATTCTCAATGATCCCTCCTTCTTCTCCACTAGAAGCACCAGCGATCCCCAAGGTGACGAACTTGGGTGAATATAGCCTTTATCCAGTAACTCCTTAATCTGCTTCTTAATTTCCTCCAAATCCTTTGCGGGCATCCTATACGGTCTCTTAGATATCGGCCTTATGCCTGCCAAAAGCTCAATCAAAAACTCAATGTCTCTGTCCGGTGGCATGCCTGGCAACTCTTCTGGAAATACATCAGGGAAATCCTTCACCACTGGTACTTCCTCTTGTACAACTCCTGATATGTCAGGACCCCGATTCTATGCCACACTGATCTAGCGTGTAACACCTCATATCACTTTGTGGCCTCACGCACGGTATTCCCACGGGTGTTGCCTTACCATGCCCGAGACCATTTGCGCCTTTTGGCACACGTATATGATAGTGTCGCTAGCATCCATATGACAAAGAACACGGGCTGACATGGCTAGTCGTGAACCCAAAGTGGCACTGACTTACAGGGACATGCATACATGACCCAGCAACGAACGTGTCGGTCATTAGCGAGTGAATCCGGGCTGTAGCAGCTGGGCTAACAGGACTTCGGTGAATCCGGGCTGTAGCGGGATAACAGGACTCCGGTAGACACCGCGTGACATTTCCCCGAAGGGACAGACACAGGAAAGAACAAGGACACATGCCAGCCAGTCTAAGTGTTCTGGAGCAGTAGCAAGCTACCAGGGCTCAGTGGAAGCACTAGGAGACATTTCCCGGTAAGAGAGGCTACTATGGATAAACAACTAGATAGTCAGATCCCACACATAGCAATACACATTACACGTACGCATAAGATGCAAGTATGTGTTGTACAACATGGCATCACAACATAACTCAACAAATCATATAGATAAAGGCTCAGAAGAGCCATCATAGCATTTATTACAAGCAGGGGTCACATGACCCAACATTCAGAGCAAACAAGCAACAAGCGGAAGCATTACATGTCTGAGTATAGACATCTATAAATGAAAATGGCTGAAGAGCCTGACTATCTGCAACATCCGATCAAGATCGTAGCTGAGGTACAAGCTACTTGTCGAAGTTCACGAGAACACTAGTAAGACCGAAGTCTCTGCTGCAAAAACATAAATAAAGCAACATGAGTACAAAGGTACTCAGCAAGACTTACATCGGATCCTATCAAACATGCATTTGTATCAAGAAGGTAACGTGGGGTTTAGTTGCAGCAAGCCAGCTTTGACTCGGTGGCTATCCTGTTCTACGACTATGAGAAACTTCTTTGAGGTGAGATGGCGCACACGAGTCCACTAATCACCACATAATACACTACTATGGATTCATCCCCGTCTCCCTAAGAGAAGACCATCCATAACACTCACAAATGTCTTGAGCATTTTATAGTATCCACTTCAAGTTGTCTATGTACCACGTAAGCATCCAAGAAGTCCATAACCTCGGACCCGGCTATTACAATAGATCATGTTAACCCTGCAGGGGTGTACTTCTTCACACACGCTCTCGCCACTTACCGCCATGTTCACGTCATGTATCTCGGCAACCTTCAAGCAGAAACCTGGCGAGAGTGTTGGCCACGACCTGACTAACCACACAAGACTCTAGTCCAGGTTTATCGCCTATTCGGGTTCCATCAGCAAGGAGATCCGGCCGGGGTGTCGCTCACGGCCCCAAACGATGTGTGAAGGGTTCCCAAGCCCACCTCGCCGGATGGATCTACACATGGTACACTGTGCCACTTGTGCCTAGTCTGTCCCAAGCCCACCTGGCCGGGTGCCACTTGGTAGACTACTAACACTACCTACAAACACCAGAAACTAGTTGCGACTCCTGGACAGAGATAAAGTTGGTTAATAAGTTGAGAGGGCTTGGAGCGCCCGGAGCCCAATGTTTGGTAGTATCGAGTCATTGGACAACATACATAGAACTCAATGCTTAAGGACGGTTCCAGTGAGACAACCCACCATGTACTCCTACATGGCCTCTCACCGCTACCTTTACCAAATCGTGTTCACAGACTTAACACTCAGCACCAGAACATATCATAACACTCAAATTCATTCCCAATGAATCAGACCTGGCACAACTCTAAGAAATAGCAGGCATAGCATGGTAGGAACAGGAACACAACATGGCTCAATCAACTCCTACACATGCTAGTGGGTTTCAACTATTTACTGTGGCAATGACATGTCATGCAGAGGAATGGGTTCAACTACCGCAGCACAAAGTAGCAGTTGAAATGTTGTTGTCCTAATGCTATAACAGAGAACATGAGCGAGAGAGTAGGATTGTATCAGAATGAACAAGGGGGTTTGCTTGCCTGGTAGATCAGCAAGGGAGGCACTGCTTCACAGACATGTACTCTCGAGCACTCTCTGGAGCAGGACCTATCGAGAAGGAACGGTGCCAACAATCAAAACACAAGCATATGCAACAATATGACGCATGATCATGGCATGTAGATGTGATGTTGTTTGAGCTAATGCAGCTAGCGTTCATTTGGTTGAAGTCAATTTGAAACAAAGGTTCAAATGCAACTCCAAAATAAGCGCTTTATAAATGCCATTTTAGAGTTTCACGTATACAGTAGGTATAAGTTGGTTTGTCATGCATGAAACTAGCACAAATGGATAGATTGCATTTTTCTAATAATTTTTCATTTATAAATTATTTCAATCTGAGCTATGGTTGAATTTCTATGAATTTTGAAGTTTATAACAATTTTTGGATTTCCCTGATTTGTTTTAAATCCAGAAAATAAATAACCGCGTCAGCATGATGACACCATGACGTCAGCTGGTCAACCGGGGCTGACCAGGGTCAAACCTGACGTGTGGGGTCCACACGTCAGTGACACGGGGTTAAACAAGGGTTAGTTTAAACCTAATTAATAGATTAGGGGCGCCGGGGCCCACTGTCAGCGTCAGGGGGTTAGGGTAGGTGGTGATTCATTTAAGCTAATCATCTAACGAGACGGACCCACCTGTCAGGCCGGCGAGGTCAAAGGGATCAACCCCACCGGCGTTCAACCGCCGGCAAGGCCGAACGCGGCGGAGGGGCTCGGGATCGCGTCTCCGGCGACCAAATGGGCCGCGGAGACCATCTCCGAGGAGCCCAGGCTCGCATGCATCTGGTTGGACACACGGGAGACCATGGGAGTGCCGGAGCTCGCTGGAGCACGGCCAAGGGCGGGTGTCGGTGTCAAAACCAGCGGATCTCAGGTAGGGGGTCCCGATCTGTGCGTCAAGGCTGATGGTAATAAGAAGCAAGGGACACAGATGTTTACCCAGGTTCGGGCCCTCTCGATGGAGGTAAAACCCTACTTCCTGCTTGATTAATATTGATGATATGGGTAGTACAAGAGTAGATCTACCACGAGATCGTAGAGGCTAAACCCTAAGAACTAGCCTATGATGGTATGAATGTAATTGTGATCGGCCTTCTAAGGACCAACCTCTTCGGTTTATATAGACACCGGAGAGGGCTAGGGTTTACATGGAGTCAGTTACAAGGAAGGAAATATAATATCCAAATCGCCAAGCTTGCATTCCATGCCAAGGAAAGTCCCATCCGGACACGGGCCGAAGTCTTGAGTCTTGTATCTTCACGCTTCAATAGTCCGGACGTTGCACACAGTCCGGCTGTCCGAATACCCCCTAATCCAGGACTCCCTCAGTAGCCCCTGAACCAGGCTTCAATGACGATGAGTCTGGCGCGCCGTGTTGTCTTCGGCATTGTAGGGCGGGTTCCTTCTCCGAATACTCCAAAGTAATCACCGAACACTCAAATCGTGTCTGGATCCACAAAATGATCTTTATACACCACCGTAGAGAGAATGATATTTTCACAAATGCAATCTGCTGTCAACTTTTTTGATGACGTGACATGTTATTATGGTCAGATCGTTATTCGAACCGTTTTTCCACAACCAGCTACAACGCATATTACAAGGCGGTTTCTGTGACATGTCTTGTCAAAGGAGAGATCGTGTCCCCTTATCGCGGGATTCTCATCAATACGGGTATGGGTAACCTCACCACGCCACTAATCGTGGCGCTTGGGAAACAAGCGATTCTCAACGGGCAAGTGGGGAGGCGCGCCGCTTTCGGCTCCTCTATAAAGGGATAAGATTTCCCCTTTTTCACCCACGCCTTCTTCCTCCTTTGCCCACTCTTGTCCACTTGAGCTCCAGCGCCCAAGCCCAAGTCTTCTCCGCAGAGCTAAACATGTCCGGAGTAGGAGGCAAGTGGGTGGCTTCCACCATCAAGGAGAAGCACATCGCAAATCTTCGGGCGGCCGGATACTTGGCCGCGGACATAGCGCACCGTCTACCGGACGCCAGGCAGGTCATTCCGACCCCAGGACCCCACGAGAGGGTCGTATTCATCGCCCACTTTGTTCGCGGACTGGGATTTCCACTCCATCCCTTCGTCCGTGGGCTCATGTTCTACTACGGGGTAGATTTCCATGATCTGGCCCCAAATTTCGTCCTCAACATCTCGGCGTTCATCGTCGTATGCGAGGCCTTCCTCCTCATCCGGCCTCACTTCGGCCTATGGCTGCAAACTTTCTGCATGAAGCCGAAGGTTGTAAGCGGACAACAAGCAGAGTGCGGAGGGGCCATGGTGGGTAGAATGCCCAACGTCACATGGCTCGACGGCTCCTTTGCGGAGACCGTAAAAGGATGGCAATCGGGGTGGTTCTACATCACCGAGCCGCACGGTGCCAACTGGGCGGCGGCCCCCGAATTCAGATCCGGAGCCCCCATGCGGCTCACCTCCTGGGAAAGGAAGGGCCTGTCCTGGGGCGATTCTACGGAGCTGACCGGACTCCAGATATGCATCAAAAGCATGAAGGACAAGAACATCAAGCTTGTCAACCTGATCCAGGTCATGCTTGTTCGCGGGATCCTGCCCTGCCAGAGGCGGGCAGTCAATCTGTGGGAGTTTGTCCCAGCCGAACACCAGACGCTCCTAAAGCTCTACGACATGACGCACAAAGGCGCATGGAAGGTGCTATTCAAGGCCTCCGAAGTACCTCCTCCCACATCCGAGGACCGCGGACTTCACGCCGCGTGGGCTCCTAGTCAGGTGAGTTCTCAGACTACCACCGGACCCGGTTCTCCCCAATATATTCATAGGAGAGCCTTAAGTAGTTATGCATATTTGCTTTCAGGACTATGTGGAGACATCGGAGCAGGTTTACTATCCGGCTCCGCTGCCAGAAGGCCCAGCTGATGCTCTCCTGACAGAGATGCTGGTCCCGGCACCGTACAAGGTGCCGGAGAAGAAGGCCGAGAAGGCTCCAAGGACCCGAAAGGGTCTCCGGCATAAGGTTGTGTCAGAAGCCTCGTTCGAAGACGACGAGGCGGACTCCTCCCACGAAGGGGAGGAGGAAGAAGAAGAGGACGCCCCATCCGAAAAGGATGAGGGGCCCGGGGAAGCGGACCAGGGGGCCGGAAAGGCCCTCGGCGCAAGGCCGTCATACCCTTATCGTCTTACGACGACGAGACGGATTCCTCCCGTCGAGGCGGGGGGAACCAGGAAGAGATTCTACCTTCCCACACTGGAGGGGAGAAGAAGAGGAAAGCCGCCCCAGGAGGGGAGGCCGGGGCGTCCAAGAAGGGGAAGGGGCCCCTTCCGGACTACTCCGCCACAGCCACTCTCAGTGGGGAGGGGTGGCTTCCCAGGGGGGAGCCCCTAGCGCGATTGTAAGTGTTTGCATTCTATCATGAAATCACTTCACAATTTTTGTATTAATAATGCCAAACATATGTGCAATCCGGCCAGGGATCACCCCGAGGTATCCTCCTCTGGGTCCCTGAGCAATTCGGAGATGAATTCGCTTCCGACGGCCACTACTCCTCAACCCGCGGACGACACAGAGGTGTTGTCCCAAAGGTTCCCAGAGTGGGGGGAGGTGACTCTGGTGACGCCCCGAGGCGGGATCCCAGACGTCGGACACGCGGGGTTCAAGATCCCTGCGGATTGTGTCGACGAGAGCCACGGCCAGCCGGGCTCTCCGCCGCACACAATTCCGGAACCTTGGTGGTTCCGAACTCAGGCGGGCGACCCCTCGTTAGGGAGGGAGAGCCGTCTGCATCGAGGACTTCCGTCGCGCCTGAGGCGCCGGACTGTCTACTGGAAGTGCTTCGCGGTGCTTCCATAGATGAAGAGCACCGTACTCTCATGAGTACGATGATTCGAAAGGTTTTGTCCACCAAAAGCGGACTAACCGAAGCTTGCACCAGCCTCCTGACAGTCTTTGAGGTAAGTAATAAATATGTGCAAAATTACCACCTGATAGGTAGTAGCCCCTGATACTCTTTTTGGTGTTCGGAAGGAAAAGCCAAACGGAGGGTCAATTATAATCCGCAGGAGTCTAATGATAAGTAATGTTGTGAATAAGCAGGCTGTGCTGCTTGCTGCTGCTGCCCGTACTGCCGAGGTTGCCGAACTGAAACGGGACCTGGAGCAGGCGCAGGGAGAGCTCGACCTCATGAAGAGGCAGCTCAAACAGAACAAGGGTAAGTGATTCCCTCTCTTATGCATGTGAGGATACTAAGAATTGACGAGTCTAACGCCTAAGTTTCGTGACTATGTAACAGGGTCCACCACCGAGGTGGCGTCCCTGAAGAAGGCGCTATCCGAGGCCGAAGAAAAGGCTGCCTCAGAGTGTAAAGAGTGCGAAAAGCAAAGTGCTAGGGTAGGTGAGGTACAACAAGAGCTCCAGTACCTCGGCAAGAAATGCGAGTCCGTGGAGCATGATCTGAAGGCGAAAGAGGCTGAGCATGCGAAGGCCCTTGAAAATTTGAAGGACGCCAAGGCCGAAGCCGAGAAAGCACAGCAGGAGATCCAGGAGGCCAAGAAGATAGCAGCGGGTAAGAAGTTCTTTATGCAAAGCAAACATGTGGAGGAGGCGTTTCTTTTACTTACTCGAATTCGGAGCTCTCCAGGGGCGTTCGCAGATCTGCCACGTAGCGTATCAAGCATTGCGGAGTTCTACCGTGCCCAGGCGGGGAACTCAACGGAGAAGCTGTTCTGGTCCCAGTATGCTGGGGCCGAACACCCGATGCCTCTGAGTTACCAACTGAAGGAGTTGGTCGAACTCCACAGGGCGGCCGAACTGGCTATGAAAGGTTTCATTGTCCGGATGTGGCCTGGTGAGCTCATGCCTAGTAGCTACTTTGGCCTGATCAAGTGGATGGTGGATGCCTGCCCGCGGCTTGAGGTGATCAAGCGATCCGTGTGCATCGAGGGTGCCTGCCGAGCCCTTGACCGCGTCAAAGTTCATTGGGGCAAGATGGATGCGGAGAAGCTGGTCAAGGACGGGCTGCCGGAGGGCAAGGCGCATCGCCATCCCGAGCTGTACTATGATGGCGTTATGAAGGGTGCTCGTCTCGTGGCTGACGAATGTACCAAGGACACCAAATTAGAGTGAATTCACTTCTGTCATGGTTGTAATTTAAAGACGAAGTTACTTGCGCTATGTAGCTCTTTTGTTATTTAAAATATTACCTTCTATGCGGCTGTTTATAAAATTCTGAAAGTAGGCCAGTCGTCGGCTTCCTCCCCCATGTAACTAGTACTGGGGTGTTCGTGGAAAACCTAGACACTCTTTATCCAAATGTTTGGTCCCTTAAGGAGGTGTCTGGCGCAGCGAACAAGGCAATCGGACTATTCGGTGTTATAACTTTCACTTAGCCATAGAAGTATACAATTTTAAATTTTGGCGAAGCCCCTAGAATCCGGAAGGCCGAATCGGCACGCTATACACGCCTAGATCGGACGAAGCCGATATATCGCCTAAAGCAGAAATTCTTTAAGGATTTTGAGACCTCTCGAATAGCATCCAGCTCTCGCCACATCATGCCGGTCAGTTTTCAGCTTTATCTACTAAGGTGCTCGTCCGGAAGAACCGGGACACAATCGCACTAGTTCTCCCTGCGCTACCTTAGCCGATATAATGGAACGTAAGGCACCAAAACAAGGGAGCCGGGCTATCCGAACTATAGACCCAAGACATAATTCAGAGCTGATGCATATAGTGCTATAAGTTCGGGGTGCCGCACTGTTGAAAGTGTTCGGACTTTATTAGCCATATTATGGGGCGCCGTGAGAAGCCCCTGGCAAACAGACTGTACCAAGGTGTACGGATGCAATACCAAATAAACATTTATAAGAGAAGAAAATGCTCAAAGAAGGATAATAAGCTGACGCTATATATAATCTCCCATTGACGAAAAATACGTTTAAGCGTACGTTTACAATGGATGCATTAAGCAGAGATAAAATAGGACTATTTGACATGTCCTATCCAAGGGCAGGCTGTGTACAGATAGATAAAGCAGGTATAATGATCGTAAATAGATTCCACCTGGGAATTTCCTTCTGTGCACAACGGCTGTTGTCTCCTTGGATGTCTCTCCCATATAAGTCCGGCAATTCGGCTCTTCTGAGGATGCTGCACTAATGCGGTGTCCTGAAAGGTAAGAGGGAAAGAGTATGAAGATATTTAGCGGTTACCCGCATTATCGACTGAGTCGTTGATGCGCCTCTGCCTATGCCCAAGGTATCTTGAGTGCGTAATTGTGTACGTGTGGCACGAATGCTGCTTTGGAGGGTCTTGAGCGGAGGCCGGACTGCTAATCATGATCTTGATATTCATGATGATCCTGTTGCGGGGTGCTCCGGACTCGTTTAAAAGTGCTTGAAGCTGTTGCCAGATTGGTCTGTCGGGGGAGGCCACATTGTACTTCTGCCGCGAGGGCTGTCGTATGCTCTTCTGTTCGAAGGGAGCGGCCCATATTTCCATTGATAGTGATGACCCTGCGTGGTCCCGGCATCTTGAGCTTGAGATATGCATAGTGTGGCACCGCATTGAATCTAGCGAATGCGGTTCGTCCGAGCAGTGCGTGGTAGCCACTGCAGAAAGGGACGATGTCAAAGATTAGCTCTTCGCTCCTGAAGTTGTTTGGGGATCCGAAGACCACATCCAATGTTATAGAGCCTGTGCAGCGGGCCTCTACTCCAGCAATAACACCTTTAAAGGTAGTTTTAGTGGGCTTGATCCTTGAAGGATCAATGCCCATCTTGCGCACTGTGTCCTGATAAAGCAGGTTAAGGCTGCTGCCGCCGTCCATAAGGACATGCGTGAGGTGGAACCTGTAGATGATTGGATCTAAGACCAATGCGGCTGAGCCGCCGTGACGGATGCTGGTAGGGTGATCCCAACGGTCAAAGGTGATCGGATAAGCTGACCATGGATTGAACTTGGGGGCGACTGGCTCCATCGCATAGACGTCCCGTAGTGCCCGCTTCTGTTCCCGCTTGGGGATGTGGGTGGCATAGATCATGTTGACCGTTTTCACCTGGGGGGGGATTTCTTTTGTCCCCCCGTATTCGGACGCTGGGGCTCATCGTCATCGTCGCTGTGCAGCCCTTGTCCTTGTTTTCGACGTTTATCTTACCGGCCTGTTTGAACACCCAACAGTCTCTATTGGTGTGGTTGGCTGGTTTATCCGGTGTGCCATGAATTTGGCACGAGCGCTCTAGTATGCGGTCCAGACTAGACGGTCCTTGATTATTTCTTTTGAAAGCCTTTTTCCACTGTCCGGACTTAGATCCGCTGAATCCGGCGTTGACTGCCGTGTCTTCAGTGCTGTCGCCGTTGTTCCATCTCTTATGTCTGTTGCGTCGTGGCTTGCCGTTAGCATCACAGCCATCCGAAGTGCCGGAATGTGGCGTGGTGCCGCTGCGAGCCAACTAGCTATCCTCACCCGCACAAAAGTGGGTCATTAGGGTTGTGAGAGCTGCCATAGACTTGGGTTTTTCCTGGCCGAGGTGTCGAGCGTGCCACTCGTCACGGATATTATGCTTGAAAGCCACCAGGGCTTCGGCATCCGGACAGTCGACTAGTTGGTTCTTTTTAGTAAGGAACCGAGTCCAGAATTTCCGGGCTGACTCTCCGGGCTGTTGGGTAATGTGGCTCAGGTCATCGGCGTCTGGTGGTCGCACATATGTGCCCTGGAAGTTATCAAGGAATGCGTCTTCCAGGTTTTCCCAACTGCCAATGGAATTTGCTGGCAGGCTGTTTAACCAGTGCCGGGCTGGTCCTTCGAGCTTAAGGGGAGGATACTTGATGGCGTGTAGATCATCTCCGCGTGCCATGTGAATGTGGAGAAGGAAATCTTTGATCCATACTGCGGGGTCTGTTGTGCCATCGTACGATTCGATGTTTACGGGTTGGAACCCTTCTAGGAATTCATGATCCATCACTTCGTCAGTGAAGCAGAGGGGGTGTGCGGCGCCTCTGTGCCGGGCTATGTGGCTACACAGCTCGAATTGGTCTGGGTTGTTGTGTTCGGCCCGGCCGGACTTGTTGATGATGTATCTGGCGCGATAATCATCGTCGTGCGCTAGGGCGCGCCCCCGCGATCCATAGATCGATCTTGGCTGTCCTGCTTTGTTTTCCAGAATATCTTGCAGGTCTTGCTTGTTGCCTTGGGCCGTAGTATATCGGCGTTGGGGTGCGGGCTGGTATCCGGGCTGATATCCAATTTTATCCCGGCCACGGGGTGGCCGGTCAGCCGTTTGACGTTTGAGTCCATATTCCTCGGCTGCCAGGACTTCAGTCCATCTATCTGTGAGCAGATCTTGATCATCTTGGAGATGTTGCTGGTTCTTCTTCAGACTCCTCGTAGTGGCTATAAGCCTACGCTTGAAGCACTCCTGCTCCACGGGATCCTCAGGCACGCCGAATTCGTCGTCGCCGAGGCTAATCTCGTCTTTGAAGGGGGTCATGTAGTTGTCCTCCTCCGGGTATGTGTCTGTCGCCTGTTCTTCTAGGATGACCTGCTCATCTTCCTGTTCGGCCTGCTCGAAGGCGGGCTGTTCAGGGTCATATTCTTCTTTGGCGCCATCCTTATTATTTTCGTCTCCGGGGCCGGTGTTGCTATGGCGGGGCTTGGAGCGGCACCGACGAAGCCCATTCTTTGATTTTCTTCCCGAGGGTTTGTCCTCCGTTGCCTTGTCGCCATTAGTTTCCTTCGGAGTGTCCACCATATACATATATCATATAAGGAGGTGGCCGTCCATCTCCCAGTGAGCGGTGGCTCCTGTAATTCTCCTGCATCGACGTCCATACCGTCGATGTCTTCAGAGTCGAAGTCAAGCACGTCGGTTAGATCATCGATCGTGGCAATGAAGTGGGTGGTGGGTGGGCAACGAATTCCGTCGTTGTCTGCTTCACACTCGAGCCGGACATAGTTCGGCCCGAAGTCTCCTGACAAGTAGAGATACTTCAATAAGTCCAGCATGTCGCCGAAGGGCGAGTGCTGAAAGACGTCCGCGCTGGTGAACTCCATCACCGGAGCCCAACCAGGATCGGCGGGCTCGGGGGCGCGCGGACTGGAACCTGCATCCGGATATGAATCCGGGGGTCCGGAGTCACAGGCTCCCTCAGAGGTGAGACCTGTGTTCGGCTCCATCGCCGATGAGGGCACGGTCTGTGGGGTGGGCTCCAACCCTCCGTCCTTAGGCGAAGCAACCTGCCCCGGATTTAGATCCGAGGCCTCTGCCGGGGTGATATCCTGAGCAGCGTCCGACAGCAGGTCTAAGCCATGCTCATCGTGACTGTTTGGCGTTTCTGGCGCTGGCCCGAATCCGTCGAAGATCAAGTCTCCGCAGATATCCGCCGTGTAATTCAGGTTTCCGAACCTGATTTGATGGCCGGGGGCATAGCTGTCGATCTGCTCCAAGCGGCCAAGCGAATTGGCCCACGGCACGAAGCCGCCGAACATGAAGATCTGTCCGGGGAGGAAAGTCTCACCCTGAACAACGTTGTTGATGACGATTGAAGGAGCCATCAAGCCTTAAAGCGATGACACAGAGGAACTCTCAATGAAAGCACCAATGTCGGTGTCAAAACCGGCGGATCTCGGGTAGGGAGTCCCGATCTGTGAGTCAAGGCTGATGGTAACAGGAAGCAAGGGACACAGATGTTTACCCAGGTTCGGGCCCTCTCGATGGAGGTAAAACCCTACTTCATGCTTGATAAATATTGATGATATGGGTAGCACAAGAGCTGATGGTATGAATGTAATTGTGATCGGCCTTCTAAGGACCAACCTCTCCGATTTATATAGACACCGGAGAGGGCTAGGGTTTACATGGAGTCAGTTACAAGGAAGGAAATATAATATCCGGATCGCCAAGCTTGCCTTCCACGCCAAGGAAAGTCCCATCCGCACATGGGCCGATGTCTTGAGTCTTGTATCTTCACGCTTCAATAGTCTGGACGTTCCACACAGTCCGACTGTCCGGATACCCCCTAATCCAGGACTCCCTCAGTGGGCGCAGCGCTGCGGTGCACGGGGGCGGCGGCTGAGAGCATCGGGGCGTAGCCCGTGCTCTCCCACATCTAGTGGGGCAGGTGGGAAGAGCTGGGGAGGCCGGAGCTCGCCAGAGCGGAGCCCGCGGCGGTGGCCGGAGATCGGGCTCGAGCGGCTGCGGGCTAGAGGGCGCAGAAGGGCAGGGTAATAGGGGGTAACAACTACAGGGCTCACAGGGGACCGGCAAGCGTCGTCGGAGAGCTCTGGGAAGGCTCGAGTCGGTGGGGCGACGAGGACGATCTCCGGCGACCGAAGATGAAGACGGCGGCGATGGTGGCTCTCTAGGGCTTCCCGCGTCACGTGGCTCAATGGAGAGGTGGACGGCGACGTGGTGGAGCTTCTGAGCTTGTCAGAGAGGCGAGGGGGAGGCGGTGGCTACAATAACGGCGCACGGCGGCGACGGTGGCGTTCGGCCGTCGTGCGAGAGAGCGAGGGAGAGGAAAGGAATGGGCACGAGAGAGTGAGAGGGGTACGGGGCGGCGCGTGGCGTCGCACGGGGCATCCAGAGCGACGAGGTTGAGGACAGGCAGGCAGGAGGTGGCCGGACTCGTGCGTGCACGCCGCGGGCACACGTCCCTGTCCTCCTGGCGCGGTGGAGACGACAACTAGCACTCGCCAGTCGACTGGGCCGGCCTGTTGGGCCACTGGGCTGCCAGGTAGGAAGCCCAGGTAAGCTCCTACTCCTTTTTCCTTTCTGTTTTTGTTTTCTTTCTATTTCTGTAATTTTTGTTTCTGATTTAGTAAAATACTAAATCAATATGTTTGCCTCTGATAATTTTGTAGGGACTAATTGGATTAATCCAAAGCCCCACACCAAAAATCAGAGATATTGGACATATATTAAATATATAACTAACATATATCCAATGCAAATATTTATGCATTAATTGCAAATGGCCAAAATGAATATTTATGAGCTCCTAAAAATATTGGTTTGATTTTTATCTCTGTTCAATATTTTCAGAGAGCAACATGAACATTTTCTTGGACCTTTTTGGAGGAATTTTTATCTGGGTCATTTCCAGAAATGATTTTGAGGGTTTCACAAATCCCCATTTCAAATTTAAATGGAATTTAAACATGATGCACACATGACTAGCTAGCCTTGAGCATACTAGAACTAGGGATGTGACATGATAAGGAATTTACTTGAGTCCTCTTCGGCACATGCCGGGATACATACTTGATCCTTCTTCCTTCTGGGGTGGTAAGCAAAATCGACTTACTGGCGCATTCAATGTTCCCTCCATACTTCGATAACCAATCCATGCCTAATATCACATCCAGTCCTTGCGACTCCAATACTATTAGGTCTGAGGGAAAAATGTAGTTACCAATCCTTAATGGTAACCGATCACACCATAGACTAGCCATATACTCAGCTCCTGGCAAGGTTACTAACATGGGTGACCTAAGGGCTTGGGTCGGCAGTTTATACTTATCCAAAAACCCCCTTGATATGTATGAATGCGATGCACCAGTATAGAAAAATGATTGCGGTAAATGATTTAACCAAAAACTTACCTATTATTGCATCTGGCTGGGCTTCAACCTCCTCCACGCTAACGTGGTTCACATGTCCCTTGTTGAAAGGGTTAGGCTTCTTCCCAGAGCTTCTATTGCAATTTCCATTCTTTGCTTCAGGAAATTCAGTGGCATAATGTCCAGTCTTCTGGCATTTGAAACAGGTAATGTGGCTTAGATCCCTCTTGGCTGGTGTTGATGGGTTGGTACGATTCTATCCGTTGCTTCCTCCATTCCCATTGCCATTCTTGGGGCCACTATGGTTGTGCGAACTCCCTCCTACACGGGTATGCTAAAAAGGTCCTCCCGAGTTCGGGATAAAACGAGGCTTCTGCTGAGCTCCAGAATTGTACTTCCCTTGTCCATACTTCCTCTTGTGGTTGTCAATCTGCTGCTGCTTCCCTTCAATCATGAGAGCTCTATATACCAACTCCTGGTAGTTGTTGAAAGTTTCCACCATCAACTGCATGCTCAGCTCATCATTCAGTCCTTCCAGAAACTTCTCCTGCTTAGCTGCATCCGTAGCAACGTCATCAAGGGCATAACGTGCTAGCTTACTAAAGTCACCCACATACTGGCCAATTGTACGTCCTCCTTGGTGCAAGTTGCGAAACTCACGCTTCTTCATGGCCATAGCTCCTGCTGAAACATGGGCAGTATGGAAAGCCTGCTGAAACTGGTCCCATGTGATAGTGTTGATGGGATAAGTGGCTGTGAAATTCTCGCACCATGATGCTGCGGGTCCATCAAGCTGATGTGCGGCAAAATGCGCCTTCTCTGCATGTGTGCATCCTGTAGTGGTCAACTCCCTTCCCATCTTGCGGAGCCAATCATCTGCAACTATCGGCTCGGTGCTAATGGAGAACACCAGCGGATTCAGCCTCAAGAAACGGGCTAAGTGATCAACTAGTGGTAATGGTGGTGGGTTGTTGTTGTTGTTGTTGTTCCCCTAATTCTGATTCTGTACTAGCATCTGCATCAATGCATTCTGCTGCTGGATCGACTGAGTGAGCTCCGGTGGGAAAGCAAATCCATTGTCACGTCTCGGAGGCATCTGAGGGTTTAGAAAAGATGAGAATACAGAATAGAATGGATTCTATAGAGAAAAACACTACCCATATGCACATGAGACAAATGCAATCAATATCACTTCAATCAATTCAAACAAGGGCATACAACGGTATAACTATCATTACAAAAGTGCTCGGACTATACTATATACATGGGGGAATACTACTACTGTTATGGTGGTCGACTAGAAAAATTGATCGGTCGAAGACTCCATGATATATGCTCCAGCTTCATCAACAAAATCATCATCGCTATTGAGGGAGTCCGAGACTAGGGGATTTCCGGATAGCCGGACTATCATCATCGGCCAGACTCCAAGATTATGAAGATACAAGATTGAAGACTTCGTCCCGTGTCTGGATAGGACTTTCCTTGGCGTGGAAGGCAAGCTTGGCAATACGGATATGTAGATATCCTACCATTGTTACCGACTCTGTGTAACCCTAGCCGTCTCCGGTGTCTATATAAACCAGAGGATTTTAGTCCATAGGACGAACAACTATTACAACAATCATACCATAGGCTAGCTTCTAGGGTTTAGCCTCCTTGATCTCGTGGTAGATCCACTCTTGTACTACCCATATCATCAATATTAATCAAGCAGGAGTAGGGTTTTACCTCCATCGAGAGGGCCCGAACCTGGGTAAAAACATCGTGTCCCTTGTCTCCTGTTACCATCCGCCTAGACGCACAGTTCGGGACCCCCTACCCGAGATCCGCCAGTTTTGACACCGACATTGGTACTTTCATTGAGAGTTCCTCTGTGTTGTCACCGATAGGCTTGATGGCTCCTTCGATCATCAACAATGACGCAGTCCAGGGTGAGACTTTTCTCCCCGGACAGATCTTCGTGTTCGGCGGCTTTGCACTGCGGGCCAATTCGCTTGGCCATATGGAGCAGATCGAAAGCTACGCCCCTGGCCATCAGGTCAGATTTGGAATCCTAAACTTCACGGCTGACATCTGCGGAGACTTGATCTTCGAAGGATTCGAGCCACAGCCGAGCGCGCCGCACTGTCACGATGGGCATGATTTAGCTCTGCTGCCGGACAGTACCCTGGAGGCCGCACATGAGTCCGCTCCGATCCTTATTTCGGAGCCGACCGCGCAGATCAAGGACGGGTGGCTAGACACCGCCTCGGGGGCTGCAACTTCTACGGCGATGGAGCCGAATACTGACCTTGTCCCTTGTAAAGCTCGTGACTCCGAGGTGCCGGACTCCTCGCCAGACTCCGAACCTCCTGTGCCCCTACCAATCGAGTCCGATTGGGCGCCGATCATGGAGTTCACCGCCGCGGACATCTTTCAGCACTCACCCTTTGGCGACATCCTGAATTTGCTAAAGCATCTCTCGTTATCAGGAGAGACCTGGCCGGACTGCGGTTAGGACGGTTGGGATGCGGACGATGAAGAAATTCAAAGCCCACCCACCACCAACTTTGTAGCCACTGTCGACGATCTAACTGACATGCTAGACTATGACTCTGAAGACATCGATGGTATGGACGACGATGCCGGAGACGACCAGGAACCAACACCTACAGGGCACTGGAAGACCACCTCGTCATACGACATATACATGGTGGACATCCCAAAGGATGGGAATGGCGAAGAAGCAGCGGAGGCAGATTCCTCCAAGAAACAGCCCAAGCGCCGGCGTCAGCGGCGCCGCTCTAAATCCCGCCACAGCAAGAATGGAGATTCCGGCACCGGAGATAATAACACCCCAGAGAGTGCCGAAGATAACCCCCTCCAGCAAGATTCAGCACAGGAGGACGGAGAAGCCAGCCCTCACGAGAGAGCGGCAGACGAAGAGGTAGAGGATGATAATTACATGCCTCCCTCCGGAGACGAGGCAAGCCTCAACGACGATGAATTCGTCATGCCCGAGGATCCCGTCGAACAAGAGCGTTTTAAACGCAGGCTTATGGCCATGGCAATCAGCCTAAAGAAAAAGCAGCAACAACTCCGAGTTGATCAAGACCTGCTATCCGACAGATGGACTGAAGTCCTTGCGGCCGAAGAATATGAACTTGAACGCCCCTCCAAAAGCTACCCAAAACGCAAGTTGCTCCCCCGATTAGAGGAGGAGGAGTATAAGCCCTCATCACCAGTGCACAATACGGCAGACCGACCACCTCGTGGTCGCGACAGAGAGGCTTCTAGGCCCTCCATCAGGACCGTACCCCAGCACCGCTCGAAAAGTATGAAGCCACGGGGGAATGCGCCGGACTTGCGAGACATATTGGAGGACAAGGCAAGACAATCAAGATCGATCTATGGATCACGTGGGCGCCCCACGATGCACCACGATTACCGTCGCGCCAGATACAGCAACTCCGGCCGGGCCGAACACAGTAGACAAAGCTCGCTCGAGCTACGTCGTGATATTGCCCAATATAGAGGCACCGCACACCCACTATGCTTCACAGATGAAGTAATGGATCATCAAATCCCTGAAGGGTTTAAACCCGTGAACATTGAATCCTACGATGGCACAACAGACCCCGCGGTTTGGATCGAAGACTATCTCCTTCATATCCATAGGGCCCACGGTGACGATCTCCACGCCATCAAATATCTCCCACTCAAGCTTAAAGGACCAGCTCGGCATTGTCTTAACAGCTTGCCAGCAGAGTCAATTGGGTGTTGGGAGGACCTGGAAGCCGCATTCCTTGACAACTTCCAGGGCACATATGTGCGACCACCAGACACCGATGACCTAAGCCACATAAATCAGCAGCCAGACGAATCGGCCAGACAATTCTGGACATGGTTCTTAACAAAGAAAAATCAAATCGTCGACTGTCCGGATGCAGAGGCCCTCGACGAGTGGCTGGCCCGGCACCTAGGACAAGAAAAGCCGAAATCCATGGCAGCCCTCACATCACTCATGACCCGCTTCTGCGCGGGAGAGGACAGCTGGCTAGCCCGCAGTAACAACCTCAGCAAAAATTCTGGCAGTCCGGATAACAAGGACCACAATGGCAGGTCGTGTCGCAACAAAAACAAACGCCGTGTTAACAGCGATAACACTGAGGATACGACAGTAAACGCCGGATTCAGAGGCTCCAAACCCGGTCAGCGGAAAAAGCCATTCAAAAGAACTACTCCGGGTCCGTCCAATTTGGACCGAATACTCGATCGCTCTTGCCAGATACATGGCACCCCCGAAAAGCCAGCTAATCACACCAACAGGGATTGTTGGGTATTTAAGCAGGCAGGCAAGTTAATTGCCGAAAACAATGACAAGGGGCTGCATAGCGATGACGAGGAAGAGACCCGGCCGCCGAACAGTAGAGGACAGAAGGGTTTTCCCCCACTAGTACGGACTATAAACATGATATACGCAACCCACATACCCAAGAGGGAGCGGAAGCGTGCACTTAGGGATGTATATGTGATGGAGCCAGTCGCCCCGAAGTTCAATCCATGGTCCTCTTGCTCGATCACTTTTGATCGAAGGGATCACCCCACCAGTATCCGCCATGGCGGATTCGCCGCATTGGTTTTAGACCCAATCATCGATGGATTTCACCTTACCAGAGTCCTGATGGACGGCGGCAGCAGCCTGAACCTGCTTTATCAGGATACAGTGCGCAAGATGGGCATAGACCCCTCAAGGATTAAACCTACAAAGACGACCTTCAAAGGCGTCATACCAGGTGTAGAGGCCAATTGTACAGGCTCAGTTACACTGGAAGTGGTCTTCGGATCCCCGGATAACTTCCGAAGCAAGGAGTTAATCTTCGACATAGTCCCATTCTGCAGTGGCTATCACGCTCTGCTCAGACGGACCGCATTTGCAAAGTTCAACGCGGTGCCGCATTGCGCATACCTCAAGCTCAAGATGCCAGGCCCTCGAGGAGTCATCACGGTCAACGGAAACACTGAACGCTCCCTCCGAACGGAGGAACACACAGCGGCTCTTGCGGCAGAAGTACAGAGCAGCCTCTTAAGGCAATTTTCGAGTCCGCCCGTTAAGCGACCGGACACGGCCAAACGCGCCCGGAGTAACATACAACAAGACCACCTGGCACGTTTCGAGCACGCGTAGCAATGCGGCCCCAACCCCAGCCCTTGCATAATTGCAAGACCAGTCCTTCGCGTACATCATTACGCTCTGGAGATACAATGGGCATAGGGGCAGGGGCACAACCACGACAGGCCCAGAGTGCGGCTTAACCACACCAGGGGCTCCCAAGTACGTCGATCTTTTCCTTTTTCTTTTTTCTCACCCACAGGACTCCGTTCACCAGAGGCCTTGTCCGGCAGTAGACCTTCCGAACTCACGATGCAACAGCTAGGGAAGGAGAAAGGCTACGACGAACACTCAGGTGGTCTCCATTACGAGCATTAAATCTGTTTAATACACCATTCCGCAGCCTACCCTCGGAGGAGGACATGTTTAAATAGTCCAATCCCTTGCTTACCGCACTATTTGTATCGCTCTGCATTCATGGCAGTATTTCTGAATAAACAATGCATCGCTTTTTGCTTCTAATCGCATTTCCATTTTATATATGTTCGTTTAAGACATGTTGCATCCATACACTTTGGTACAGCCGAATACACCAGGGGCTTAAGTTCCCCGCATTATGGTGTGATAAGTCCGAACACTTTCACAAGTGCGGCACCCCGAACTTATAGCATTATATGCATTGGCTCCGAATCATGTCTTGGGTCAATAGTTGGGTTTGCCCGGCTCCCATGTTTTGGTACCTTACGTTCCGTTTTATCGGCTAAGGTAGCACTGGGAGAACCACTGTGATTGCGCCCCGGTTGAGCTGGGTGAGCGCCTCAGTGGAGAAAGCTAAAACAGACCGTCATGATAAGGCGAGAGCTGGTCGCTGTTCGGGAGGTTTTTTCAAGTCCCTAAAGACTTATGCCGCTTAGAACGAGGAACCGGCTTCGTCCGGCCCAGGCGTGGATAGCGCCCCGAACTCGGTCTTCCGAACACTAGGGGCTTCGCCGAAATTTAAAATTATAGAATTCTATGGCTAAGTGAGAGTGTTCAAGCATTATAAGTCCGGTTGCCTCGTTCGTCGTGTTGAGCGCCTCCCTAGATGGACCCAAATATGGGAACAAGAGTGCTCAAGTTTATCCCGAACACCCCAGCACTAGTGGCATGGGGGCTGAAGCCGACGACTTGCCATCTCTCAGATTTGATAAACGGCCGCACAGAAGGTAATATTTTAAATTAAAAAGCGTTGCTTAGCGCATATGAACAAGGTTTTCAGCGCACAGGATAACAAAATGCGAGTCTACTCAAATATTACATCTTTGGAATGCTCATCTGCAATCATGCGGGCGGCCTTCAGGACACTCTTATAATACATTCGGGCGTACGATACTCCTTGCTAGCCGGTGGCGCATCCGTCAGCAGCTTCTCAGCGTCCATCCTGCCCTAGTGCACCTTTGCACGGGCAAGGGCCCGATGGGCACCTTCAATGCAGGCAGACTGCTTGACGACTTCCACCCAGGGACACGCATCCACCAGCCGCCGCACCAGGCCGAAGTAGCTCCTAGGTATGGCCTCCTTGGGCCACAGCCGAACTATGAGGCCCTTCATGGCCTGTTCGGCTACCTTGTGGAGCTCGACCAGCTGCTTCAGCTAGTTGCTAAGGGGCACCGGATGTCCGGCCTCAGCATACTGAGACCAGAAGACCTTCTCCATCGAGCTCTCCTCCTCGGCCCGGTAGAAAGCGGCAGCATCCGACACACTGCGGGGCAGATCCGTGAATGCTCCTGGAGAGCTCCGAATTCGGGTAAGTAATAGGTAATTCACATTCACATGCTTGCTTTGCATGAAAAATTCCTTACCCGCTGCTATTTTCTTCAAATCCTCGACCTCCTGGAGGGCCTTGTGGGCTTCGGCCTTAGCGGCTTTGGCGCTCTCAAGAGCCGATGCAAGCTCGGACTCTCGAGTCCTTGAGTCGCGCTCCAAACCCTCATGTTTTTCCATGAGAGCCTAGAGCTCTTGCTGCACCTCCGCCACCCGCGCCTCCTGCTTCTCCCGCGCGGCTCGCTCTGCGGCCGCATTGCTTTCGGCCGCAGACACTGCCTCCTTCAGGGTCGCCACCTCGTTCGTGGCCCCTGTAGTACCCATGTTATCCTTGTTATTTCTCTTGCAACCAAAATCCTTTTCTGTAAGGTAAAAATTTAATACGGTGTTACTCACCTTCCTTGTCCTCGAGTTGCTTCTTGGCACGGCCGAGCTCGCTGTCGGACCGCTCGAGGTTCTGCTTTAAAGCATCGACCTCCGCAGTCAGTGCAGCAGAGGTCAGCAGCGCAGCCTGCAATCCCATATTGACACATTTTTTAGACCTCCTGCGTATATCTTTTTAGATCCTCAGTTCGGCTTTTCTTTCCGAACACCGAACTGAGCATCAGGGGCTACTGTCTATGCGGTATTATATTACATATTTTAAATTTCCTACCTCAAAGCCTGTTAGAAGGCTGCGGCAGGCTTCGGTCAGCCCGCTCTTGGTGAGCTGAACCTTCTAAACCACCACACTCATGATAGTGCGGTGTTCTTCCTTGATGCAAGCGCCGTTGAACGCCTCCAACAAGTTATCCGGCGCCTCCGGTTGGACGGCGGCCGCCGGTGTCACAGTCTTGCCCTTCTTGCGAAGGGGCTGCCTGCCAGACTCCGGAACCACTGCAGGTTCCGGTACGGAGTCCGGTACGAAGTCCGGGAGGTTGCCCTGTGGCACCTCCGGAGCCTCCCCCTCCTGGTGGGTCCCCTCCTGGGATCCCACCTCGGCGTCATGAGCGTCACGAGGGGTGGAGGCGGTCGGGAGGGAGTCCATATCTGACGTAGCCAAGGACCCGCTCGATGAAGTGGGAAGATCGTCCTTGGCCGGACTACAGGTTGTATGCGGCATTAGAAGGACACCATGTGGCAAAAAGAGAAATTATAAATCATCCAGGAATTCGAACACTTACGATCTTGCCAGGGTCTTGGCCCTTGAGGGCCAATCCTCGTCGCCGTCGTTGGCGTTGGCGGAGCAGTCCGGAGGGAGGGTCCGTCCTTTCTTGGACCCTTCGGCCGCCCCCGTTGGGGAGGCCTTCCTCTTCTTCTCTCCCCCCGCTGGGGGAGAGGCCTCTTTCTCCTCCTCCTCGGGCGAGGAGTCCGCCTTGGAGTCATCGGACGATGAGTCCGATACCACCTGGCGCCGGGAAATCCTTCGGGTTCCCGTGGCCTTTTTCTTGGCCTTCTTCTCCGGCACCACGTAAAGTGCCGGGACCAGCAGCCCCGTCAAACGGGTGTCCGCTGGGTCTTCTAGAAGGGGAGCTGGACAGTTAACCTGTCCGGACGTCTTCTGCCAGTCCTGTCAAAGGCATTGGGAGTTTTTAGATCCCACATAGAGTCAAACTGTGAAAGAAATGAGTGTCCCATAAAGGATAACATAGCTTACCTCGCCGGCTGGGCACTGCGTGCTGAATCCGCGATCTTCAGTTGCGGATGTGGGGGCTTCTCCGCCCTTGAACAGCACCCTCCAGGCAGCTTCGTACGTCGTGTCGAAGAGCCCGCTCTGGGTCCGGTGCTGTGCCGGATCAAACTCCCATAGATTGAAGGCCCGTTGTTGGCAGGGGAGAATCCGGCGGACGAGCATGACCTCGATCGCGTTGACAAGCTTAAGCTTCTTTTTCACCAGGGTCTGGAGTCAGGACTAGAGTCCGATGAGCTCCTCCGAACTACCCCATAGCAAGCCCTTCTCTTTCCAGGAGGTGAGCTGCATGGGGGTACCAGATCTGAACTCGGGGGCCGCTGCCCATTTAGGGTCACGCGGCTCGGTGATGTAGAACCACCCCGATTGCCACCCTTTGATGGACTCCACGAAGGCGCCCTCGAGCCAGGTGATGTTGGGCATTTTTCCCACCATGGAGCCTCTGCACTCCGCTTGGACGCCCTTCACCACCTTCGGCTTGACATTGAAGGTCTTTAGCCACAAGCCGAAGTGAGGCTGGATGCAGAGGAAGGCCTCGCACACGACGATAAACGCCGAGATGTTGAGGTTGAAGTTTGGCGCCAGATCGTGGAAGTCTAGGACGTAGTAGTACATGAGCCCCCGGACAAAGGGATGAAGTGGGAGGCCCAGTTCGCGGAGGAAGTGGGGAAGAAATACGACCTTCTCATGGGGCCTGGGGGTGGGGATGAGCTGCCCCTCGTCGGGCATCCGGTGCGCGATGTCGCTGGACAGGTATCCGGCGCCGAGCAGCTTCTCGATGTGCCCCTCCGTAACGGAGGAGGCCATCCACTTGCCTCCCACTCCGGACATTGCCGGAGAATGTTGAGGCGAGATGTGCGGACTTGGGCACTGGAGCTCGAGTGCGCGGAGATGGATAAGCAAAGGAGGAAGAAGGCGTAGGTAAAAAAGGCGGATCCTTATCCCCTTATATATGGGCGGACGAAGACTATGCGTCCCCACCGGCCTGGTAAAACTCGCTTATCTCCCAAGCGCCACAATCAATGGCGCAGTTGGGTTACCCACGTCCGTATTGATGGGAATCCCGGAATAAGGGGAACACGATCTCTGCTTCGACAAGATGTGCCAAGGAAACCGCTTCGCTAAACGTGCTGAGGTGGTATAATAAAAATGATTCAAATAAAGGCTTGGTAGTGGTGTGACGTCACGCCACAAAATACGTCAGCAGATTGAACTTGTGTACACATTATTCTCTCTATGGTGGTATGTGGAATTTATTTTACAGAGCCGGACACTATCCTGGTGTTCACAATCTTCTATGAATTATTCGGAGGAGGAACCCGCCTTGCAATGCCGAAGACAATATGCGCGCCGGACTCGTCCTCATGGAAGCCTGGTTCAGGGGCTACCGAGGGAGTCCTGGACTAGGGGGTGTCCGGATAGCCGGACTATCATCATCGGCCGGACTCCAAGACTATGAAGATACATGATTGAAGACTTCGTCCCATTGTCCGGATGGGACTTTCCTTAGCGTGGAAGGCAAGCTTGGCAATACGGATATGTAGATCTCCTACCATTGTAACCGACTCTGTGTAACCCTAGCCCTCTCCGGTGTCTATATAAACCGGAGGGTTTTAGTCCATAGGACGAACAACCATTACAACAATCATACCATAGGCTAGCTTCTAGGGTTTAGCCTCCTTGATCTCGTGGTAGATCCACTCTTGTACTACCCATATCATCAATATTAATCAAGCAGGAGTAGGGTTTTACCTCCATCGAGAGGGCCCGAACCTGGGTAAAAACATCGTGTCCCTTGTCTCCTGTTACCATCCGCCTAGACGCACAGTTCGGGCCCCCTACCCGAGATCCGCCGGTTTTGACACCGATAGCTATCGTCTGGGTCCGAGTCAGTGTCGTCGATGATGATGTAGTTCTCCGGGCAAGTGCAATCTTTGTCTTCTCCTCCTGTCGCGGGGAATCCCATAAATACTTTTAGCTTCTTCTTCAGATCATCATTCTTCTCCACGAGTGTCGTCATTTCTTCCTCATATCCATCACGTGTAGACTTGAGTTCTTCCTCCAGTTCCGTGATCTTGGTCATAGCCTTCTTCAGATCTATCATGCCTGCTCACATCTGGTTCTCCTGGCGACGAATGTGCTGGCTTATCTCCTGGATGAACGTTGCAATTGATCTATCCTTCCTGGTGCTGATCATCTCCCATTGCTCAGCTCGGCTCCCAGAAATCTGGTAAATAGTATCCTTAAGATCCTTATGATAAACTTCTCCAATGCGTCCCAAGGTGATGTGGGCTGCCATGCTCTTTCCAAGACTCCAGTTTGGTGCATCAAAGGAAAACTCTATGGGCTCAGTGACGGGCATGAACGTCCTTCCTGTAACTTGAACTTGAATCATCCAACGCTCCTCTTCGGGTAAGGTGGCGATGTAGGTCCCGGTGAAGCTTGGTACTCCGATGTTCAGGCATTTGGTGACTTCCTTCAAGTGGCGTCCAAAGGGCTTATCTTCATCCGGTTGTGTGAACTTGTTCCCTGCATCCGCCATCCTAAAGGAGTAGAAAAGATGAGGAGTCAGAAATGAGAAGAGAGTAGTGATCTAGGGCTTTAGCTTCGTGGTCGTGTCCTACAGTCAGCATGTGCTCTGATACCATCCTGTAGCAACCAGACCTCAAACAGTCTAATCTCTGTGCATCAGTGTCATCCCTGGATCGGTAATGCTGACACACACAATACTTGAAGGATTTATAGCAGAGTAGCAATCACACACTTATTACATCAAATGTCTCAAAAGAGAACTTATTACAATAAATATGGCTTAAGGCCATCTAATAACGATAACAGCGGAAGGATTGGAAGATAAGCGAGTCCATCAACTTCAACGGCATCACTGAGTATAAGATCACGACCTAAGGCACCTTACTCATCATCTGAAAAGTCTGCAACATAAACGTTGCAGCCCGAAAATGGGTCAGCACATGGAATATGCTGGCAATGTAACACATAGAGAGTAATGAACAGTATAATACTATCACTACATGCATATATGGCTGGTGGAAAGCTCTATGGTTACAGTTTTGCATAAAGCCAATTTTTCCCTACAACAAAGGAATAAATTTTATTTAACTATCATGGTGGTTGTTAAACATTGAGAAGGTTCCTCCAACTCAATCCCAATTAAGCATCATCATTTACCCAACAAAATTATATTAAGTCACATGATGAGATTCACACGATAATCCAGGTACTCGATACTCAAAATGTCCATAACCGGGGACACGACTAACCATGATTAGTTTATACACTCTGCAGAGGTTTGCGCACTTTTCCCCGCAAGACTCGATCTCCTCCGCTTGATTTCTCGCACTACATGGTGTTTGAGAAACGGATGACCGAGACATAGTCTTTCAGAAGCATTAACTTTTTTACTCTGGGTAGACAGTACCAACCTACATCCCCTACATCTACTAGTCTACCACTGAAAGAGGTCACACAACATACTCAACTATGCTAGAGCCCATAGTAGCTTGTGACTGCACACAGAAGTTTCTAGCATGAATAATCTCATGATCCCTTTGAGCCTGGGTGGCGGTCCATTGGAGAATCACACGGTACCCAGGATTTCCAAAAATACAGGCAACACTGGGTTCCCCAGGTGCCTCAATCCACCCAGATGTGAATTTAAGTTGCCACCTTAAGTAAACCATTAATTTAAAAATCTCACATCTGTCATGGATACACTCACCCAATCCACGTCTACTAGCATAGCATAGCAATATAAGAAAACATAGAGTAACTCCCAAAGGTTGATAATAGAACAGGTAATAGGTTCTACCTCATCTACTTCCCAAAACCCACATATTAATCGGATCCTACTCATGCAATTGTTTGAGGATTGATCTAATGCCGTTGGTATTACCCCGTGTGTTTTTAGATAAACCTCAAACGGTCACACCAGGGACTCTTGATATTCACCCTCTTTATAAATGGGTCAAGACCTACACCTCTTTCTTCACCTTCATTGCACCTTCTTGCACCTCGAGTTCTAACACCCAAAACCTAAGCTCCACCCCTCCGGAATCCGCCAGTATGTCCGGATCTAATCCTCAAGGTCAGTGGGTCGCCTCCTCGATTGAGGAGAAGGACATTGCAAAGCTTAGGGAGGTTGGATACCTAACCGCAGATATCCAGCACATGCTTCCTGTTCCAGGGCAAGTTATCCCCACGCCGGAGCCCAATGAGTGTGTTGTTTTTGTCCCACACTTCCTCCATGGTTTGGGTTTCACCCTCCATCCCTTCGTGAGGGGGCTCATGTTCTATTACGGGCTGGATTTTCATGATCTGGCTCCAGATGCTATCCTCCATATATCGTCGTTCATTATCGTGTGCGAGACTTTTCTCCATGTCACGCCACACTTTGGCTTTTGGCTCAATACCTTCAATGTGAAGCCGAAGCTGATCGAGGGGCGACACATGGAGTGCAGAGGTGTCGTAATAAGCAGAAACGCCGACGCCCCATGGCCGGAGGGTTCTTTCCTAGAAGCATCTGACGTATGGCAGCGGAGGTGGTTTTATCCTACAGCCCCAACGGGCACAAAGTGGGTGGCCGCCACCGAGTTCCGCTCGGGCCCCCGTCGCAGTTGGCGTCCTGGACAGACGTAGGACATAATTGTGGGCTCGCAGGTGACATACCAATACTGCAGAACCGCATCCGGAAGCTTCTCGAGAGAGATATCAACCTTGTCAGCGTAATGCAAGTGATGTTAATCCGGTGGATGTCGCCGTGCCAGCGCCGGCCTCTTCGGATGTGGGAGTTCAATCCGGAGGGTCCGCGGATGGTGAAGCACTTCTTTGGCTTAAAGCTCGAAGAGATGTGCAAATTATTCTTTGGACGGAAGGTAACGTGTCCAGATACCCCTGAGGATGTGGGCCGAAGCTGCAATCGCCTAGATACTCAAGTAAGTAGCCTTGATACCGGACACCCTGTTTTGTATTTGTTAAGATTTGTTTATTCTGAATATCATCCGCATCCAGGAATGGCTCAGCAAGGCGGAGAGAATCAGGTGTCTGGCGCCACTTCCCGAAGGCTCGCCCGCCCTACCGTGGCCAAGATGCTCGATCGGGTACTCAGCAGAATGCCCTCTGGGAAAGACAAGGGGAAGGACGAGAGATCCGAACCCCACACACTACGCATCCGAACCGGGGATAGTCGGGGAGGAGAGGTCGAGGCTGCCTCCCCACGCGGGAAGAAGAGGGCCGCCTCCGAAGATTTGGAGGCAGAGATGCCCAAATTGGGAAAAAGGATCCCCAGGGGTCCTTGCCCCGACAGGCACCCTCACCGCACCATGCCCTCCAACGGGCCAGCCCTCCAACGAGTCGTAAGTCAATCATTAGCTTAAAAGGTACTGTATTTCTCCTGGATCGATGACCAGGACTCAATTTTTTGCAGTCCGGCTGGCAGCTCTTCTCAATAGGGATCGTCTTCGGGCGACCTTCCTCCGGAGATGATGGAGAGCGAGACCCCACCCCACTGTCTGGTTCTTGACGCGGGCGACATTGAGGTGTCGTCACGGAGGAGTCCGGATCCGCCAAGGCCGGAAGCCAATGCGTCAGCCACCCTAAGTCCGGACGTACTGACGAGCTTACTGGAGCAAGCTGCGCTCTCGGAGGAGCACCGCTCATTAATGAGTGCGGTGCTCAAGAAGATTTCATCTGCTTCAAGAGGTTTGAATGAAGCATTCACAAGCCTGCTCAGAGGTTTGGAGGTATGTAATGGAAAACTTACTATTTCTTTGGTTGTAAGGCATGCACTAGGTGTGCTCCATGCTAGAAACGTGTGCAGGTACCTGTGGGTCCGGCCGTCGGCCCGTCCGTTGAAGTTGCCGAACTATCGAGGCAAATTGGGCCGATTGATGCCGATATTACTCTGATGAATGAGCGGTTGGATACATCACAAGGTATGTGCCCTGTCTCCCATTGCATAGGAAAATATTAAGGTGGCATGTATTAGTATAATTTGTTCGGACTGCAAATGGTGCTGCTGCGGTGGAGGCCCTGAGGGCTGAACTTGCTCTAGCCAAGGAACAAGCTCGGGTGAGCAATGCGGCTGCCCTAAAGGCGGCCGAGGAATTGAGAGCCGAACAGGCTGCTCATCACCGAAGCGAGGAAAAGATAGCCGAAATGGCTATCGAGTTAAAACATGCCGCTGACCGGTATGAGCTCCTGAAGAAGGAGGATGAAGATAAATCGGCTGACCTGAGCAAGGCGCTGAATGCCACCAAGGAAATACGGACCGAGCTCAGGGGTGCGTGGGAGGAGCTTCAACAGGCCGGAAAAATCACGGCTGGAGGCTCCTATTTGCTGCGGACGAAGTTCTTCGATCCGAAGTACGCTCCCCTTGATGGACGCTGGAGCTCGCCAGACACATACGCAGACTTGGCGAAGAGTACGGCTTATGCTATGGAGTTCTTCAAAGATCAGGGTGAAAAGGAGGTGGAGAAGCTTTTTTGGTCGCAGTTCCATGATCCCACTCGCCCGCTGCCGTTAAGTGATAAGATGGTTGCTGTGGCGGAGCTTCACAGGCTGTCCGGGCTTGCGATGTGGTCTGTAATAGATCATCTTTGGCCGAAGGAGCCTAAGCCGGACAGCTACTTTGGTTTAGTGCAACAATTCCTTGGGGCCGTGTCCCGGATCGATGCCATGAGGAGGTCAGCATGCATAGAGGGTGCATGGATGGCCCTTGCACGTGTTAAAGCGTATTGGACGGATATGGATGCCACTATGGTGGCGTCTCAGGATCTGGTAGGGGTCAATATCCGGCTAGGCACTACTTGGCGCAGGTCACGGAGGGTGCCCGCCTGATAGAGGCGCAGTGCCCGAAGAATCTCCTCTTTGAGTGTTGATTCGAATTATTGTAAAAACATTTTGATTATAAGGTTATATTTATAATTTGTGTCTGAAAATATGATTGTGTCCCCTGTGCGGCCGTTTATATATATATATATATATATATATATATATATGTGTGTGTGTGTGTGTGTGGTGTGTGTGTGTGTAGTCCGAAAGATAGCAGTCGTTGGCTTCAGCCCCCACGCATACAATGCGGGGGTGTTCGTGAAAAAAATGTGCCTGATCACTCTTTATCCAACGTCTTGGTCCGGCAAGGAGGCGATCACACGTCAAACTAGGCAACCAGACTATATAGCTGTAACACTTTCGCTTGGTCGCGGGATTCTAATATTGGGGCTACTATGTAGCCCCTGGTACCATCGCGTGCATCCAAATACGGGCGCATATGTACCTGGCCAGGAAATGGCCCCTCGTAATGCGGAGGAATCCTGGAGATTCCGGTGAGTCGTCGAGTGGTTGACCAGTCTCTCGCTGTATCATGACGGTCAGTTTTCGGCTTTCTCTACTAAGGTGCTCATCCGGAATAACCAGAGCATAATCGCAGTAGTTCTCCTTTGGCCACCTTAGCTGATTATAACGGAACGTAAGGCGGCAAACCCAGGAGCTGGGCAATCCCAACATTTGACCAAAGACATGATTCGGAGCTGGTGCATATAAGGCCAAACTCATGACGCCGAACACTCCCGAAGGTATTCAGACTTTCTAACAGATGATGGGCTCAAGAATGCCCATTCACTATAAACCCTGTATGTCCAAGTGCGTGCATTAATCTGTCGTGGTGTAATGCCAAAAACGACAGTATCCTCTGTGGGTATTGTCGGGGGTTGGGTGCGACATATGCCAAAGGATGGCTTATCATGGTGGGGGCGAGTAGAACATCGCCGGTGCCTGCAAACGGGATGAGGCGTAGGCATGCACGCCGGCGAATCTGTTGGGGAACGTTGCAGAAAATTAAAAATTTTCCTACGGTTTCACCAAGATCCATCTATGAGTTCATCTAAGCAACGAGTCGAGGGAGAGAGTTTGCATCTACATACCACTTGTAGATCACGAGCGGAAGCTTGCCAAGGGGATGGTGATGATGGAGTCGTACTCGAACGTGATTCGGATCACCGATGTCCAAGTGCTGAACGGACAGCACCTCCGCGTTCAACACACGTACGGGATGGGAGACGTCTCCTCCGTCTTGATCCAGCAAGGAGGAAGGAGAGGTTGAGGAAGGCAGCTCCAACGGCAGCACGACGGCGTGGTGCAGTTGATGCGGCAGTATTCCGACAGGGCTTCGCCAAGCACGTACGGAGGAGGAGAGCTGTTGGGGAGGGGAGGGGCTGCGCCTTGGCTTGTGGTGTTTTGCAGCCCTCCCCTCACCCCTCTATATATAGGGGAAGGGGCAAGGGGGGCCGGCCCTCTAGGGAAAACGCTAGGGGGGGCGGCGGCCAAGGGGTGGGGGGCTTGCCCCCCAAGCAAGGGGTTGCGCCCCCTTTAGGGTTTCCCCCCAACCCTAGGCGCATGGGCCCAAAGGGGGGGGGGCGCCAAGCCCACTAGGGGCTGGCTGCTTTTCCTACGCAGCCCAAGTGGCCCCCCGGGAGGGGTGGCTCCTCCCGGTGGACCCCCGGAACCTTTCCGGTGGTCCCGGTACAATACCGGTATGACCCCGAAACTTTCCGGTGCCTGTTTAACAACTTCCCATACATAAAACTTTACCTCCAGACCATTCCGGAACTCCTCGTGACGTCCGGGATCTCATCCGGGACTCCGAACAACATTCGGTAGTCACATACTAGTCTTCCTAATAACCCTAGCGTCACCGAACCTTAAGTGTGTAGACCCTACGGGCTCGGGAGACATGCAGACATGACCGAGACCACTCTCGGGCAATAACCAACAGCGGGATCTGGATACCCATGTTGGCTCCCACATGCTCCTCGATGATTTCATCGGTTGAACCACGATGTCGAGGATTCGATCAAACCCCGTATACAATTCCCTTTGTCAATCGGTACGTTACTTGCCCGAGACCCGATCGTCGGTATCCCAATACCTTGTTCAGTCTCGTTACCGGCAAGTCACTTTACTCGTACCATAATGCATGATCCCGTGGCCAACACCTTGGTCACCTTGAGCTCATTATGATGATGCATTACCGAGTGGGCCCAGAGATACCTCTCCGTCATACGGAGTGACAAATCCCAGTCTCGATCCGCATAAAACAATAGATACTTTCGGAGATACCTGTAGTGCATCTTTATAGTCACCCAGTTACGTTGTGACGTTTGATACACCCAAAGCACTCCTACGGTGTCCAGGAGTTACATGCTCTCATGGTCAAAGGAAGAGATACTTGACATTGGCAAAGCTCTAGCAAACGAACTACACGATCTTTGTGCTATGCTTAGGATTGGGTCTTGTCCATCACATCATTCTCCTAAGGATGTGATCCCGTTATCAACGACATCCAATGTCCATAGCAAGGAAACCATGACTATGTGTTGATCACAACGAGCTAGTCAACTAGAGGCTCACTAGGGACATATTGTGGTCTATGTATTCACACATGTATTACGATTTCCGGATAATACAGTTATAGCATGAATAAAATACAATTATCATGAACAATGAAATATAATAATACTTTTATTATTGCCTCTAGGGCATATTTCCAACAGTCTCCCACTTGCACTAGAGTCACTAATCTAGTTACATTGTGATGAATCGAACACCCATAGAGTTCTGGTGTTGATCATGTTTTGCTCGCGAGAGAGGTTTAGTCAACGGATCTGCGACATTCAGATCCGTATGTACTTTGCAAATTTCTATGTCTCCATCTTGAACATTTTCATAGATGGAGTTGAAACGACGCTTGATGTGCCTGGTCTTCTTGTGAAACCTGGGCTGCTTGGCAAGGGCAATAGCTCCAGTGTTGTCACAGAAGAGTTTGATTGGCCCCGACGCATTGGGTATGACTCCTAGGTCGGTGATGAACTCCTTCACCCAAATAGCTTCATGCGCTGCCTCCGAGGCTGCCATGTACTCCGCTTCACATGTAGATCCCGCCACGACGCTCTGCTTGCAGCTGCACCAGCTTACTGCTCCACCATTCAACATATACACATATCCGGTTTGTGACTTAGAGTCATCCAGATCTGAGTCGAAGCTAGCATCGACGTAACCCTTTACGACGAGCTCTTCGTCTCCTCCATAGACGAGAAACATGTCCTTTGTCCTTTTCAGGTACTTCAGGATACTCTTGACCGCTGTCCAGTGCTCCTTGCCGGGATTACTTTGGTATCTTGCTACCAAACTTACGGCAATGTTTACATCAGGTCTGGTACACAGCATGGCATACATAATAGATCCTATGGCTGAAGCATAGGGGATGACACTCATCTCTTCTTTATCTTTTGCCGTGGTCGGTGACTGAGCCGAGCTCAATCTCACACCTTGTAACATAGGCAAGAACCCTTTCTTGGACTCATCCATTTTGAACTTTTTCAAAATCTTATCAAGGTATGTGCTTTGTGAAAGACCTATGAGGCGTCTCGATCTATCTCTATAGATCTTGATGCCTAATATATAAGCAGCTTCTCCAAGGTCCTTCATTGAAAAACATTTGTTCAAGTAGGCCTGAATGCTGTCCAGAAATTCTATATTATTTCCCATCAAGAGTATGTCATCTACATATAATATGAGAAATGCTACAGAGCTCCCACTCACTTTCTTGTAAACGCAGGCTTCTCCATAAGTCTGCATAAACCCAAACGCTTTGATCATCTCATCAAAGCGAATATTCCAACTCCGAGATGCTTGCACCAGCCCATAAATGGATCGCTGGAGCTTGCATACTTTGTTAGCGTTCTTAGGATCGACAAAACCTTCTGGCTGCATCATATACAGCTCTTCCTTAAGATGCCCGTTAAGGAATGTCGTTTTGACGTCCATCTGCCATATCTCATAATCATAGTATGCGGCAATTGCTAACATGATTCGGACAGACTTAAGCTTCGCTACGGGAGAGAAAGTCTCATCGTAGTCAATCCCTTCAACTTGTCGATAACCCTTAGCGACGAGTCGAGCTTTATAGATGGTAACATTTCCATCCGCGTCCGTCTTCTTCTTAAAGATCCATTTGTTTTCTATCGCTCGCCGATCATCGGGCAAGTCAGTCAAAGTCCATACTTTGTTTTCATACATGGATTCTATCTCGGATTTCATGGCTTCTAGCCATTTGTTGGAATCTGGGCCCGCCATCGCTTCTTCATAGTTCGAAGGTTCACCGTTGTCTAACAACATGATTTCCAGGACAGGGTTGCCGTACCACTCTGGTGCGGAATGTGTCCTTGTGGACCTACGAAGTTCAGTAGCAACTTGATCCGAAGTACCTTGTTCAACATCATTGGTTTCCTCTTCAGTTGGTGTGGGCATCACAGGAACATTTTCCTGAGCTGCACCACTTTCCCGTTCGAGAGGTAGTACTTCATCGAGTTCTACTTTCCTCCCACTTACTTCTTTCGAGAGAAACTCTTTTTCCAGAAAGCATCCGTTCTTGGCAACAAAGATCTTGCCCTCGGATCTTAAGTAGAAGGTATACCCTACAGTTTCCTTAGGGTATCCTATGAAGACGCATTTTTCCGACTTGGGTTCGAGCTTTTCAGGTTGAAGTTTCTTGACATAAGCATCGCATCCCCAAACTTTTAGAAACGACAGCTTAGGTTTCTTCCCAAGCCATAATTCATACGGTGTCGTCTCAACGGATTTAGACGGTGCCCTATTTAAAGTGAATGTAGCTGTCTCTAGAGCGTATCCCCAAAATGATAGCGGTAAATCGGTAAGAGACATCATAGACCGCACCATATCCAATAGAGGGCGATTACGATGTTCGGACACACCGTTTCGCTGAGGTGTTCCAGGCGGCGTGAGTTGTGAAACGATTCCACATTTCCTTAAGTGTGTGCAAAATTCGTCACTTAAATATTCTCCTCCACGATCTGATCGTAGGAACTTTATCTTTCGGTCACGTTGATTCTCCACCTCATTCTGAAATTCCTTGAACTTTTCAAAGGTCTCAGACTTGTGTTTCATTAAGTAGACATACCCATATCTACTTAAGTCATCAGTGAGAGTGAGAACATAACGATATCCTCCGCGAGCCTCAACGCTCATTGGACCGCACACATCGGTATGTATGATTTCCAACAAGTTGGTTGCTCGCTCCATTGTTCCGGAGAACGGAGTCTTGGTCATTTTGCCCATGAGGCATGGTTCGCATGTGTCAAACGATTCATAATCAAGAGACTCTAAAAGTCCATCAGCATGGAGCTTCTTCATGCGCTTGACACCAATGTGACCAAGGCGGCAGTGCCACAAGTATGTGGGACTATCGTTATCAACTTTACATCTTTTGGCATCTACACTATGAACATGTGTAATATTACGCTCGAGATTCATTAAGAATAAACCATTGACCATCGGAGCATGACCATAAAACATATCTCTCATATAAATCAAACAACCATTATTCTCAGACTTAAATGAGTAGCCATCTCGTATTAAACGAGATCCAGATACAATGTTCATGCTCAAACTTGGCACTAAATAACAATTATTAAGGTTCAAAACTAATCCCGTAGGTAAATGTAGAGGCAGCGTGCCGACGGCGATCACATCGACTCTGGAACCATTCCCGACGCGCATCGTCACCTCGTCCTTCGCCAGCCTCCGTTTATTCCGCAGCTCCTGCTGTGAGTTACAAATATGAGCAACGGCACCGGTATCAAATACCCAGGAGTTACTACGAGTACTGGTAAGGTACACATCAATTACATGTATATCAAATATACCTTTGGTGTTGCCGGCCTTCTTATCCGCTAAGTATTTGGGGCAGTTCCGCTTCCAGTGACCCTTCCCCTTGCAATAAAAGCACTCAGTCTCAGGCTTGGGTCCATTCTTTGACTTCTTCCCGGCAACTGGCTTACCGGGTGCAGCAACCTCCTTGCCGTCCTTCTTGAAGTTCTTCTTACCCTTGCCCTTCTTGAACTTAGTGGTCTTATTGACCATCAACACTTGATGTTCTTTCTTGATTTCAACCTCTGCTGACTTCAGCATAGAAAATACTTCAGGAATGGCCTTTACCATCCCCTGCATATTGTAGTTCATCACAAAGCTCTTGTAGCTTGGTGGGAGCGACTGGAGGATTCTGTCAATGACCGCCTCATCTGGGAGGTTAATGTTCAGCTGGGTCATACGGTTGTGCAACCCAGACATCTTCAGGATGTGCTCACTGACAGAACTGTTTTCCTCCATCTTACAACTGTAGAACTTGTCGGAGACATCATATCTCTCGACCCGGGCGTGAGCTTGGAAAACTAGTTTCAGCTCTTTGAACATCTCATATGCTCCGTGATGCTCAAAACGCTTTTGGAGCCCCGGTTCTAAGCTGTAAAGCATGCCGCACTGAACGAGGGAGTAATCATCAGCACGAGACTGCCAAGCATTCATAATGTCTTGGTTCTCTGGGACGGGAGCATCACCTAGCGGTCCTTCTAGGACATATTGTTTCCTGGCAGCTATGAGGATGATCCTCAGGTTCCGGACCCAGTCCGTATAGTTGCTGCCATCATCTTTCAGCTTGGTTTTCTCTAGGAACGCGTTGTAGTTCATGTTGACATGAAAGTTGGCCATTTGATCTACAACACATATTTGCAAAGGCTTTAGACTAAGTTCATGATAATTAAGTTCTAATCAAATTATGAACTTCCACTTAGATTAGACATCCCTCTAGTCATCTAAGTGTTACACGATCCGAGTCGACTAGCCCGTGTCCGATCATCACGTGAGACGGACTAGTCATCATCGGCGAACATTCTCATGTTGATCATATCTTCCATACGACTCGTGTTCGACCTTTCGGTCTCCGTGTTCCGAGGCCATGTCTGCACATGCTAGGCTCGTCAAGTTAACCCTAAGTGTTTTTGCTGTGTAAAACTGTCTTACACCCGTTGTATGTGAACGTAAGAATCCATCACACCCGATCATCACGTGGTGCTTAGAAGCGACGAACTGTAGCAACGGTGCACAGTTAGGGGAGAACACTTCTTGAAATTTTGTAAGGGATCATCTTATTTACTACCGTCGTCCTAAGTAAACAAGATGCATAAAACATAATAAACATCACATGCAATTATATAAAGTAGTGACATGATATGGCCAATATCATATAGCTCCTTTGATCTTCATCTTCGGGGCTCCATGATCATCTTGTCACCGGCATGATACCATGATCTCCATCATCATGATCTCCATCATCGTGTCTTCATGAAGTTGTCACGCCAACGACTACTTCTACTTCTATGACTAACGCGTTTAGCAATAAAGTAAAGTAAGTTACATGGCATTCTTCAATGACACGCAGGTCATACAAAAAATAAAGACAACTCCTATGGCTCCTGCCGGTTGTCATACTCATCGACATGCAAGTCGTGAATCATATTACAAACAACATGATCTCATACATCACAATTCATCATTCATCACAACTTCTGGCCATATCACATCACATGATCAATCGCTGCAAAAACAAGTTAGACGTCCTCTAATTGTTGTTGCATCTTTTACTTGGCTGCAATTGGGTTCTAGCAAGAACGTTTTATTACCTACGAATAACCACAACGTGATTTTGTCAACTTCTATTTACCCTTCATAAGGGCCCTTTTCATCGAATCCGCTCCAACAAAAGTGGGAGAGACAGACACCCGCCAGCCACCTTATGCAACTAGTGCATGTCAATCGGTGGAACCGGTCTCACGTAAGCGTACGTGTAAGGTTGGTCCGGGCCGCTTCATCCCACAATGCCGTTGAAGCAAGAAAAGACTAGTAGTGGCAAGTAAGTTGACAAGATCCACGCCCACAACAAAATTGTGTTCTACTCGTGCAAAGAGAACTACGCATAAACCTGGCTCATGATGCCACTGTTGGGGAACGTTGCAGAAAATTAAAAATTTTCCTATGGTTTCACCAAGATCCATCTATGAGTTCATCTAAGCAACAAGTCGAGGGAGAGAGTTTGCATCTACATACCACTTGTAGATCACGAGCGGAAGCTTGCCAAGGGGATGGTGATGATGGAGTCGTACTCGAACGTGATTCGGATCACCGATGTCCAAGTGCTGAACGGACAGCACCTCCGCGTTCAACACACGTACGGGACGGGAGACGTCTCCTCCATCTTTATCCAGCAAGGAGGAAGGAGAGGTTGAGGAAGGCAGCTCCAACGGCAGGACGACGGCGTGGTGCAGTTGATGCGGCAGTATTCCGACAAGGCTTCGCCAAGCACGTACGGAGGAGGAGAGGTGTTGGGGAGGGGAGGGGCTGCGCCTTGGCTTGTGGTGTTTTGCAGCCCTCCCCTCACCCCTCTATATATAGGGGAAGGGGCAAGGGGGCCGGCCCTCTAGGGAAAACCCTAGGGGGGGCGGCGGCCAAGGGGTGGGGGGCTTGCCCCCCAAGCAAGGGGTTGCGCCCCCTTTAGGGTTTCCCCCCCAACCCTAGGCGCATGGGCCCAAAGGGGGGGGGCGCCAAGCCCACTAGGGGCTGGCTGCTTTCCCTATGCAGCCCAAGTGGCCCTCCGGGAGGGGTGGCCCCTCCCGGTGGACCCCCGGAACCTTTCCGGTGGTCCCGGTACAATACCGGTATGACCCCGAAACTTTCCGGTGCCTGTTTAACAACTTCCCATATAGAAAACTTTACCTCCGGACCATTCCGGAACTCCTCATGACGTCCGGGATCTCATCTAGGACTCCGAACAACATTCGGTTGTCACATACTAGTCTTCCTAATAACCCTAGTGTCACCGAACCTTAAGTGTGTAGACCCTACGGGCTCGGGAGACATGCAGACATGACCGAGACCACTCTCGGGCAATAACCAACAGCGGGATCTGGATACCCATGTTGGCTCCCACATGCTCCTCGATGATTTCAGCGGTTGAACCACGATGTCGAGGATTCGATCAAACCCCATATACAATTCCCTTTGTCAATCGGTACGTTACTTGCCCGAGACCCGATCGTCGGTATCCCAATACCTTGTTCAGTCTTGTTACCGGCAAGTCACTTTACTCGTACCGTAATGCATGATCCCGTGGCCAACACCTTGGTCACCTTGAGCTCATTATGATGATGCATTACCGAGTGGGCCTAGAGATACCTCTCCGTCATACGGAGTGACAAATCCCAGTCTCGATCCGCATAAAACAATAGATACTTTCGGAGATACCTGTAGTGCATCTTTATAGTCACCCAGTTACGTTGTGACGTTTGATACACCCAAAGCACTCCTACGGTATCCAGGAGTTACACGCTCTCATGGTCAAAGGAAGAGATACTTGACATTGGCAAAGCTCTAGCAACTGAACTACACGATCTTTGTGCTATGCTTAGGATTGGGTCTTGTCCATCACATCATTCTCCTAATGATGTGATCCCGTTATCAACGACATCCAATGTCCATAGCCAGGAAACCATGACTATCGGTTGATCACAACGAGCTAGTCAACTAGAGGCTCACTAGGGACATATTGTGGTCTATGTATTCACACATGTATTACGATTTCCGGAGAATACAGTTATAGCATGAATAAAAGACAATTATCATGAACAATGAAATATAATAATACTTTTATTATTGCCTCTAGGGCATATTTCCAACAGAATCTTACCCAGCTTCGGGGCTCTCCGGGGAGATAACACCCCTACTGCTGCTCTGCGGGGTCTGCGCATGATCACTAAAGCAAAGTGACTATAATGGTGCTCCTAGAGCTGTATCGGGAGGCAGGAGAGAGCAAGGCTAGTTCTCTCCTCCCTGTGCTATCTGGTCTATCTCTATCAAGGTCTGAACCCTTTGCATGGGTGCCCCGGGGGGTTTATATAGGCCTACCCCCCGGGGGTACAATGGTAATCCGGCTGGGCGCGGGTCCCAGCCGTCTGTCTCTCACTCCGCCATCCTTCCCGCCGGCTTCTAGGGCCCGCCGACTGGTGGGTCCCGCGGACAGGCCTGTCACTGTGCGGCGCCCCTGATGACGCGAGCTTGGTCATTGGGTCGTGGCAACAGTGCCGCCGTCTATCGGGCGATCTCTGTCGCCATTCCCCATCTTATCTGGTTAATGGCTCGTGGGGCCCTGGAGGGGAGGCGGCCGACTTCAGGGAGGCCGACTCCCACAGGGCCGTCTTCGGGGCGCTCAGGCCGCCTTCGGTTCACCCACTGACAGGCGGCCCCGCGGTTTCGGGCCGTACAGGCCGGCGTCGTGGGTACAGTGCGTCGCGCACTGTGGCTGAGGTCAGGGCAGGCATGGCAACAGTGCCCCGCCTCGCCGGAGATCTTACGGCGATACTGCTCACTGTAGCCATGCCAGCTCCTCGTAGGCAGGGAGGAACGGCCACGTCGTGACCGTACCCTGCATCGGGCTTCGGGAAGAGTCATGGGCCGACCCCCATAGTCGGCCTCTCTAGAGGTCGCCAGCTTGGAGTCGGCTTGTCTTGGAGTCGCCGTCTGGGATTCGACTTGTCTTGGAGTCGCCGCCTGGGACTCGACTTCTCTTGGAGTCGCCGCGTGGGACTCGGCTTGAGGGGCGCGGTCTGCCCCGATGTCTTGAAAGATCCTGGGACCCGGGGTAGCCTACCCATGGCTCATTACGCTGACAGTAGTCCCCAAAACTGGTGAAGCCCCGCGGATGCCGCCTTGTGGGGCTTCAACAGTTTCATCTTCCCCCGTGCAGACTCTGGAACTCGGCTGCCGTCTTCTCCTCGGCCGACTTGTTTAAAGTCGGATCTTTCTTGCGAGGGGCCACTGCTTGAAAGTCGCGGCGCGAAACCAGGCGGCGTATCCGATACGCTTCCCTGCTGCCATCGAGGCGGTCCTATCGCGTGGCGCCACGTGGGGAGGACAGTCTTCCCACCCACGCGCGCGACGGGACGGGCCGTCAGGCGGGGCCCGCCACCACTGTGCCTCGGCATACGAACGGATCTGTTGTGGTCATGGACGGTTGGTTTCCCCACGTCGTTACTGCGCGCAGTAACTTCATGGGGTAAATCGTGGGGCGGCGCGGGGGATCGTGCGCAGTTAATCCCACGCCCGCCCCCTCGGCTTCTCAGCCCGCAGGGCTATAAATAGGCGAGGAGGAGCGGGGCGGCACCGCACGCGCACCCCTCTCCCCCATTCTCCCGCCTCACTTGCCTTCTCTTCCTCCTGCCCCCGCCGTCGAGCGAGAACTCTCCTCACCGCGGCAATGAGCTCTTCCTCCGCCGCGGCCCCCGCCGTGCGCTCTGGCGTATGGGACGGCTCGGAAGTGGAGGAGGGACACATCGAGTTCCTCCGCCAGACCCGCCCTCTCCCCAGCGCGGACCTCGTGCGCACCCGCCCCGCGCCGGCGGGGGAGATCCGACCGGCGCCGGAGGAGGGCGAGCGGGTCATCTTCCGCTCGCACCTCATGCGCAGCGTGGGGCTGCCGGCGAGCGGTTTCTTTCGCTCGTTCTTGGAGTTTCACGGCCTTCAACCGCACCACCTTACTCCAAATACGGTGGTGTTGCTCTCCGCCTTCGCCACTCTGTGAGAAGGCTTCCTCGGTGTTCTCCCCACCCTCGAGCTGTGGGGAGAATTCTTCTCTTCGAAGCTCGGCACGCACGTCGCCGGCATTCCGGCTCAGTGCGGCACCTATGTCGCGGTGCGGTGCTCGACAACCGACAACCCTTTTCCTCCCATCTCGCTGATAAAGTCGGTGAAGATGTGGCAGCGCTCGTACTTCTACGTGAAGAACCTCTCCACCGACGGCGACTGGGTCAACCTGCCGCCCTTCAACGCCGCCCCCTAACTGGGAGGCTCCCCAGCTGGTCTCACCGAGCTAAGTGGCTGACTCCCTCCGGAGCCGCTGCCGTAGCGCGACTCCGGGTCTTGCTGTAGTCGGAGGGCCTCGTCGGATCCGACCTTCTGGCCGCCTTCGTGGCGCGCCGATTCCTCCCGCTCCAAGTACGGCCTCACCTGATTTGTCAGATGAGCGGCCTCCGAGATCCGAGTCGGATGAGCACCAAGGAGATGCCCCGCAAGGAGGTGGCGAACTTGGTGAAGCACATCACGCATTGCGAGTTCACAGAGGACTGGCAATTCGGCAAGGAGCCGTATTCACGCGACAACCCCCCACCAGTGGTAAGTCGCATCTCCCTGTAGTTTTGTCTTCTTTGCGGCCGACTCCGGCTTCTAACTCTTATTGGTTTCTTCTGGCTAGAACCCCCTCATGGAGCCTGCCGCCGGCGCCACGAGACAGCCCCGCGAGTACGTCCCCGACCGCGCGGACAGCGACGTCGACGACCCCGACTTGGGGGCGGCGGCGTTGGAGGCCGACGCCGAAGGCGGCGGAGAAGGGGCAGACGGCGGCTTCAGGCCCTCGGCCACCTTCGCCGACTGGCCTGATGATGATGCCGACGGGGAAGTTGCCCCGCGCCACCAGCCGAGGGCCGGCCTGGCCGGCCAAGGTGGCGCGAAGAGGCGTCACGCCGGGCCGAGTGCGCCCGGCGGCAAACGGAAGAAGTTCAAGGGGGCGGCCGCCGCGATGAAGCGGGAGGCGGCGGCCACGCAGGCCAACCGCTTCTGAAGGGAAGTGAGAAGGCCGCCGTTAGTCTCAGCGTAAGTCTTCATGCTCTTTGTTTTCTTTCGTTGGATCTTGCCCGAATTTTCCTTTACTCTCCCTCCGCTCTTCTTCAGGGCCCCCCTCTCCCTCGAGAGAGTCGCCGCCCCCTCCGTCATGGGGTCGGTGGAGACGTTCGCCAACACTCGGCGGGCCGATCCCGCGGCCGACCTCCGAGAGGCGATGGAGCAGAACGCGCAGGAGAAGTGCGACGAGGAGGAGGCCGACCGCCTGGAGAAGGCGCAGGCCGAGAAGGCGGCCACCAATGCCCAGAAGAGGCTGGAGGACGCCGAAGCCGCCCTTGCGGCGAAACGGCGTGCTGAGGAGGCCGCGCGTCGCCGATCGGCGATGCTCGTCCCCCCATTGTCGTCAGCGCCGCCGGCTCCGGAGTTCACGGGGCAGACCGGAGAGGTCGGCACCGAGAACCCCCTCGTGGAGGAAGGCGGCGAGGCTTCTAGCTCGGACACCCTCGTGCCGCCTCCGCCACCTCCGCCCCCGTCTGGGAGACCGCACGGCAAACAGCCGGTGGGCCCGTCAGAGCCGCCGACCGTGGACGAGGCCGAGGCGTGGCTGCTTCTTCAAGTCGCCACGCCGGTGTGCCGCCGTCTTGAGAGGGCGACCTCGGCGACGCGACCTTGGGAAATCGGCACCGCCAGCTCGGCGACCCTGGACGTCGAGGCCTCCAGCGCCGCGCCCACCGCGTGGTTGCGCGGAGGCGGCACCGGACCGCTGAACCAAGCGCTCCTGGATGTCCAGGCGAAGCTGCATGCTGAAAGCGACGCCCTTCAAGTCTGCAACAGGGCGCATCTGGCCGCGCGGACATCTGTCCAAGTATGTTTTCTTCTTCTCTCTGATTCTTGTTTTTCTCCGTGGGGGCGTGCCAGCGCACCCACTGGGTGTAGTCCCCGAGTTCCGGGCCGGCTGCTGAGCAGGCGGGTCGGAACTCCCTCTAGCGAGTTCCGAATACTGACTTTGTCTTCGTCGGCTCTTTGTTGGAGTATTATAACCTCCGCGCCGCTGCCTTCAACCGCAATGCTGAGGAGCTAAACAAGCGGACCGCCGACTTGGCGGAAAGCCGTGGTAAGCTCTCTTCTTACTTCTTCGCGGGGGCGCGCTGGCGCACCCGCGGGCTGTAGTCCCCGAGATTCGGGCCGACTGCTGAGCAGTCGGGCCGGATCTCCCGGCGATCTACTTTACTGATGACTTGCTTGTCTCTTTCTTCATTCTTCAGGTGCCAACGCCGCTCTTCAGGAGCAGCTGGGCGAGGCCAACACCGCTCGGCATGCCAAGGAGGAGGAGTGCGGCAGGCTCGCTAAAGAGCGTGACCTGCTGGTGGCGCAGCTGGCCGAGAAGAAAGAGCTGCTCCAGAAGGCACAGGACGAGGCCAAGACGCGGGAGGCCTCTCTGATGGCCGAGTTCGAGATCGAGCGCTCCATCTGGACCGATAGGGAGGCGATGCTGACCTCTGGCTACCATGAGATCGAGGACATCGTTGATGGTAAGTTTCTTTCATTTCTTCGGGCTTCCGACTATGTGTCAGGCCGACTTCTGATTTTTCGACTTTCTTCTTTTTTTTGTCTTGGCAGACTTCTTTCCTAGTCATTCACAGGCAGTCCCTCTGTCCATCGAGGCTGCTCGGGAGGCGCGAAGGGCGAAGGGTGACGAGATCGCCGCTAATGCCCCCCGAACCATCGACGAGCAGCTCCTGAGCATTGAAGCCCGTCTTCGTCCGGCTCACCGGCTTCTGCGCCGGCTTCAGCGTGCCGGTGCCCAGGTGGTTGCTGCCCTGTGGCAGGACATGCCGGCTCTGCGCACTGCCAGTCGGACTGCCGACTGGCTGGAAGTCGCCGCCGGCCGTCTTGAGGCTTGGAAGGGCTCCTCGGCCCGGGCCGGAGCACGCCGGGCCTTGGAGTTCGTCAAGGCGTGGTATCCGGGGCTGGACCTGGACCGTCTGGCCGCGTTCCGGTCAGAAGCCCAGGCCGAGCTGGAGGCCGTGGAGGGCGCCCTTGTCGAGCGCGCGGCGGCCATCGCCGAGTACACGGACACCAACGTCTTCGTGCCCGAGCGGGCTGAAGGCGGCGAGGAAGTGCCGCCGGATAGGTTCGGGATGAACCTAGAGTATGGCGAAGACTCGGCGGAGATGATCGCGGAGGACGGAGGCGAGGCGGAGGCGCCAGAAGACGGACCAGGTGGCCAGCCTCAGCTCGATCGCGCCTCCAGCAACGAGCCGCGTGGAGACAAGGCGACTGCCGCCGGAGGCGACCAAGCCGAGACCGCCCAGCCGACTGCCCCGGCACCTGACACCGCCATTACCTCCGATCCTCCGGCGCCGGAGACCGCCTCCTAGGCTGCTTTTTCCGCCTCTGTTTATCTGTCTTTAGTAATCTTTTGACAATTCGTTAGGTTCGAACAATTCCACCCGCGGGGTGTATCCTGAACTTCTATTCGAAGATTCGGCCAATGGGCCTATGTAAATATTTATCCGATTTCCGCCTTTCCTTGCTTATTGCTCTTTGGGCTTTTTCCTTTGCCGCCTTCCTTTAGTTGCCGCCTTGCCAGCTGGACAGCCGCTCTGCGGACTGTCGTTGGGTCAAGTGCTTGGCTACTTCGGGAAGGCAAGTACTTGGCCGTTTAGAGTTTCTTTCGCAAGTCGGCTAGAAAGCGGCAGGTCGACTATCCAAGAGTCGGCCGTCTTTGATAGAAGCTAAGATGGTGAGCCGACTACTCATGAGTCGGCTCTGTAGAGAGAGGCTGGGAGCCGGCTTGAGCTATGCATACGCTTTGGGTCCTTAACCATTTTTTCGTGTGTGCACCCGTTCTTGCCTGTTCTCCGCCTACCAACAGTCGCTCTGCGAGCTGCGGCTTTCGACAGGAGATGGCTTGAGCGCAACACATTACTTGTCCGACTGCAGGAAATGTTTCATAGCGCAAGACGGCAAGTCCCCGGGCCGACTAGTCGGACCCGGTGCCAGATGGTATGATAAAAAGAGTAGCATACTTGGAAGCGTGATTCTTATCATATAGATAACAAAAAAGGCAGTCCCTGAGCTTGTCTCGGGGGGCCCAAGGTCTTAGTACATTAATACAAAGGGGGTAGTGCGATACATACTGCGTCAACTGTAAAATCTTGGAAGAAGATTTGCGTTCCACGGGTGCTTTGTTTCTTTGCCGGAGTCGTCCCTCTTGCGCGCTCAAGGCTTCTGAGCGTCGATTAGGTAATAGGAGCCGTTTCCCAGCACCTTGCTGATGATGAAGGGACCTTCCCAAGGTGCCGACAACTTGTGCTGGCCGGCTGTTCTCTGAATCAGCCGGAGCACAAGGTCACCCTCTTGAAACCATCTCGGCTTGATCTTTCGGTTGTAGTATCAGCGCAGACTCTGCTGGTAGATGCTGGACCGGCTGAGTGCCAACAGTCGTCCCTCTTCCAGCAGGTCAACGCCGTCTTGGCGTGCTTCTTCGGCTTCCTCTTCGGTGTACATGGTGACTCGTGGAGAGTCGAACTCTATATCTGTTGGGATGACGGCTTCGGCACCGTAGACGAGGAAGAAAGGCGTGAAGCCAGTTGACTTGTTTGGAGTCGTGTGCAGACTCCAGAGGACGGCTGGTAGCTCCTCAACCCAACAGCCGGCCGAACGCTCGAGTGGTTCGACCAGTCGAGGCTTGATGCCGGACAGGATAAGGCCGTTTGCTCGTTCCACCTGGCCATCTGACTGCGGATGGGCAACGGACGCTAAGTCCAGTCGGATGCCCTGCGTCGTGCAGAAACAGGCCAAGGCGCCCTTGGCAAAGTTTGTGCCGTTGTCGGTGATGATGCTGTGCGGTATGCCATACCGCACCGTGATGTCGGCGATGAAAGTCACTGCAGTCGGCCCGTTCAACTTCTTGATGGGCTTTGCTTCTATCCACTTGGTGAACTTGTCCACCGCGACAAGCAGATGAGTTAGGCCACCTCGATCTGTCTTGAATGGTCCCACCATGTCCAGGCCCCAAACTGCAAAGGGCCAGGCAATGGGGGTTGTCTTCAGCGCGGTAGCCGGCTGGAGTGGCTTGGAGTGGAACTTCTGGCACCCCTTGCATTTTTGGACTAACTCTTTAGCTTCTTCCAGGGCAGTCGGCCAAAAGAATCCGTGCCGAAAAGCTTTGGCGACGAGTGCCCTTGAAGCCGCATGGTGGCCGCACTCGCCTTGATGAATGTCTCTGAGGATTGCTCGGCCTTGTTCTGGCTCTACCCAGCGCTGGTAAACACCAGTGATGCTGCGCCTGACTAGCTCTCTGTTGACTATGGTGTATGCTGTCGCTCGGCCTTGCACTTGCCGAGCCAAGATCTCATCAGTCGGCAGTTCTCTGTTCACTAGAAACTTGAGGCTAGGATGTGCCCATGAAGGTGCTGCTATTTCTTCGACTGCGGCCACAGCGACTTGGACAAGGGTGGCTGGGCTGGGAGGCGGCGGGCTGGAGTCCGCGGCCGCTTGCTAGATTGACGGAGTCCCTGGGCCGACTGGCGCAGTCCCCGGGCCGGCTGGCACAGTCCCCGGGCCGGGTTCTGAAGTCCCCGGGCCGGCTTCAACTGCGGTTTTCTTGGGGCCGTCTGCTGGAGCTCTGGAGTCGGATACAACTTCTTCTAGCGGAGCCGGCACAAAGATGGAGTCGTACTCTGGTGAAGGCTTGATGGACGGCTTGAGGAGGCGCTGAAGAGCGACGCTGGAAGGTATTGCCTGGCGGGTAGAGCCGACTCGTGCCAAGGCGTCCGCTTGATCATTATCATTTCTTGGCACGTGAAGGAATTCGCACCCCTCGAAGTATCCACTGAGTTGCTGCACCAGGAAGCGGTAGCTCGCCATGTTCGCGTCTTTGGCGTCCCAGTCGCCAGATGGTTGCTGAACCACCAAGTCGGAGTCGCCATAGCACAGGATCCGGCGAATGCCGAGTTCTTTAGCAAGCCAGAGCCCATGAATGAGCGCCTCATATTCGGCGACGTTGTTGGAGGCGGTGAAGTGGATCTACAACACATATTTGAGCTTGTCTCCTTTGGGGGAGGTGAGGACCATGCCGGCTCCCAGGCCGGTGCGCATCTTGGAGCCGTCGAAATGCATTCGCCAATGGGTGGAGTCAGGCACTGGCGGCAGGTACTGGGTCTCGGCCCAGTCGACGAGGAAGTCGGCCAATGCTTGTGACTTGATGGTGGTGCGGGGCTGGAAGTAGATGGTGTAGGGAGCTAGATCTATAGCCCATTTGGCTACTCGGCCGGAGGCGTCTCGGCTTCCAATGATCTCGGCCAGCGGAGCCGTGCAAACCACGGTGATAGGGTGTTCTTGGAAGTAAGGCTGCAGCTTCTTGGCGGAAAAATGCACACCGTAGCACATCTTTTGGTAGTGAGGGTAGTTCTACTTGGAGGTCGACAGTACCTCGCTTAGGTAATATACCGGTCTTTGGACAGGGAGCGCCTTGCCTTCCTCCTTGCGCTCGACTACGATGACTGTGCTGACTACTCGGCTGGTGGCGGCGATGTATAAGAGCATGGGCTCTTTGGGAGTCGGAGCCGCCAACACAGGGGGAGTAGTCAACATCTTCTTTAGTTGGAGAAATGCCTCATCCGCCTTACGGTTCCACTCAAAAAGGTGGTCTTCTTCATCAACTGATACAAGGGCAGAGCTTTCTCGCCCAGCCGACTGATGAATCGGCTGATGGATGCCAAAGAGCCAGTGAACTTCTACACATCTAGTAGTCGGCTGGGTACCTCCATCCTCTCGATGGCCTTGATCTTCATGGGCTTTCACTCTATGCCGCGTTCGGAGACCAGGAAGCCAAGGAGCTGGCCGGCTGGTACTCCGAAAACGCACTTTTCAGGGTTGAGCTTGATCTGGAATCGGCGCAGGTTCTCAAAGGTCTCCTTGAGGTCTTCCAGCAGCGCCCCATGCTTCTCCGTCTTCACCACCACATCATCCACATAGACATGGCCATTCCTGCCGAGTTGCTTGAGGAGGCACTTCTACATGCAACGCAGAAAGGTGGCGCCGGCATTCCTCAAGCCGAACGTCATTGTCAGGTAGCAGAAGGCTCCGAATGGTGTGATGAAGGCGGTCTTCAGTCTGTCTGCCGGGTTCAGCTTGATCTGGTGATATCCTGAATATGCATCTAGGAAACTCAGCAGCTCGCATCCGGCTGTGGAGTCTATCACCTGATCGATTCTTGGCAGGGCAAACGGGTCCTTTGGTCAGGCTTTGTTGAGGCTTGTGTAGTCGATACACATCCACCATTGCTTGTTCTTCTTCAGCACCAAAACCGGGTTTGCCAGCCACTCTGGAAAACACACTTCCATGATGAAGCCGGCCGCAAGAAGCCGGGCTATCTCCTCTCCAACAACTCTTCTCTTCTCTTCAGACAGGTGGCGCAAGGGCTGCCTGACGGGTTTCACATCTAGCCTGACGTGTAGCTTGTGCTCGGCGAATTCTGTCGGTACACCTGGCATGTCCTTGGGGGACCATGCAAAGATGTCTCGATTCTCACAGAGGAAGTCGACGAGCTCGCCTTCCTATTTGCTGTCGAGGTTTGCACCTACGACAACATATCTCTCTTGGTGCTCCGGGTCCAAGGGTATCTTCTTGGTCTCTTTGGCCGGCTTGAATGATCCTTCTGCTTCCAACTCCTTGGGGTCGGGCGACATCTCTCGTTGCTTTCCGGCCATCGCCACGACCCGGTCAAGGAGCCGCTTCTCGGCCGCGATCACCAGGGACTCGGCCAGCCGACTGCTCTCGGCTGCACAGGCGGACGACTTCTTGTAGTCGCCGGCTACGGTCAGAATCCCCTTGGAACTCGGCATCTTCATCTTGAGGTAGGCGTAGTGAGGAACCGCCATGAACTTGGCCAAAGCAGGTCGGCCAAGCAGTGCGTGGTAAGGGCTTTCCGAGTCCACTACTTCAAACCAGACCGGCTCTCAGCGGAAATGATCTTTGTCTCCGAAGAGGACGTCTATCAGTATCTTGCCGATTGGCGAACAGGAAAGGCCGGGCACAATTCCATGGAACACAGTCCGGCTGCTCTGCAGCTGTCTTCGCTTGATTCCTAGCTTCTCCATGGTGTCCTTGTACAGGATGTTGATGCTGCTGCCTCCGTCTATCAGAACTCGCAAGAAACGGGCCGCCCGCCTATCAGTGGCCAAGGTAGCACCTAGGACCAGGGCATAAGAGCCCGGACTCGGCATCACCTCTGGGTGATCCGCTCTGCTCCAACTGATAGGCCTCTCGGACCAATGCATGAACTCTGGGGCATCCGTTGCCACTGCATTTACTTCTTGCTGCTGTTGGCGCCTACTGCGCCGGTCATCCGCCACGCTGGTGAACACCACGTAGGCTCCATGCTCCTCTGGGAACTCGTCTTGTACTGCGCCGACTGGCCGAGCCGCCGGCTGCTGGGGCGGCGGCGGAGGCGGCGGCCCAGCAGGCGGCGGAGGAATGAGGCCGTCTCCTTTGGCAATTCTGGTGAGCCAGTGGCACTTTCGAGTGGTATGATTAGACGGCTTCGCGCCGCTGTGGAATTTGCAGGGACCATCCAAAGTCTGCTCATAGGAGAAGGCTGGGAACCAATTGGATTTACCGCCTTTCTGCCGCTTGGCCGGAGGCTGCCCCTCCTGCTGTTGATCTTCGACTGTCGCCACTGGCCGACTGTTGGAAGTCGGCTGTTGGGCCTTGCGCTTGTTGTCGTTCTGTTGTTGGCACCGACTGGTGTCTCCAGCCGGGGTTTTGGGAGCCTGAGGGGTCACCTTGCCAGCGGCGTTGACTTGGATCTCTGTCTTGATGGAAGAGTCGGCCGTGGCGTACTTGTCTCCTATGACTAGCAGTTCGTCGAGGGTCTCTAGCTTGTCGCAGAGGAGCCTGTGCTTGAGGAGGGTGCCCTCTCGGCACCCGGTAGTGAAGTACTCGATAGCCTGCACCTCGTGCACGCCCTCGCAGGAGTTCTGAAGATCTCCCCAGCGCGTGAGGTAGTCGCGCGTCGATTCATCAGGGCCTTGCACGCACAAGGAAAGCTGGCGCGGCTTGGGAGGTCGCTTATATGTGCTCGTGAAGTTGCGGATGAAGGCTTCAGTGAAGTCGACCCAGCTGTTGATGCTATGGGGCTTTAGACTGTTCAACAAGGTCTGGCCGTGCCTTGGAGCATGAGGGGAACGTACTTCACGGCAACTCGCTTGTTGCCGTTCACTATGCCGACGGCTATGGAGTAGTCTATCAGCTAGTCCTCCGGCTTCACGGAGCCGGTGTACTTGGGTGTGTCTCGGGGGAGCGTGAACCCTTTGGGGAAGGGCTCGTCTCGGATGTGGGGCCCAAAGCAAGGCGGACCCAGCTCGTCTTCTTCTTCCAGCGCCAGGGATCAGTGGAGTCGGTCGATCCGATGGCGGGCGTCATTCTCTCCGACTCCCTCTCGGCGGCCAAGGCGGCCTCCAAGAGTTGGATGCTCAAAAGGCGGCGGGGAAACTCGCCGCTCCCTTCTGGGCAGGGGAGGCAGGTAGTCGTCCCGTCGCTCTACTGCTCTCGGGCGGCCGTCTTGGTCGCGCTCGATGGTGATGTGAGTCCGACTGTGACTGACAGTCGACTCCTTTTCTTTCCTTCCATGGACTCCGCCAGTCGGCGTCCGAGAGGTCGCGCCTTGATCTCGGCGGGGAGGCAAGTCGTCGTTCGGCTGCTGCAGCACGTCTGCGCGGCCCCCGGCCGCGTTCTGCGCAGCAACCACGTCGAGGAGTTGCTGGACTCGCTCCGTCATCAAATGGTGCTCTTCTCCCTCGAAGTTCTTCAGCTCGTCAGTCGCCGCTTGGGCGGCGCGGATATTCTCTGCAGGGGTGGCGTATACGGGGTGTTTTGCCCCGAATAAGTCGGCGATGTCCGCGCCACGCTGCCGGACCGCACCTAGACGGCTCGGCCCAGTCGGGGCTGGCGAGCCGCCTACAGCGCGATCCATCTCACGCTGGTATGCCTCTGACAAGCGCCTCATGCTTGCCAGCTTCTTGGCGCCTTCAATGATCTAAAGGCGGCGTGTCTCCAGCGTCTCGGTGTCTGCGTCCTCTGGAATGGGCGCAGTAAGGTCTTGCAGGGCCGCAGCTAGCGGGTCCTGGGCTTCTTCGCCGGAGTGCTCGCCGTGACTGATGACGAGCACCTCCGTGACGGCGCTTCCGCCGCACTCCTCGTACGGAAGCGGCTCGTCGTAGACCACCACGTTGGTGGGGAAAATGTCAAGCGACACGGCGTCGGAGTCGACCAGCATCGGGTCGGTGGAGCCTACGGACTCCAAGTCCACGGCAGGCTCGCCGGCGACGTGGAGTTGGTCAAGGAGGCCCACGAGAAGGCTCTCGGGGCCACCCGTGCCTGCGTCGGATGCAGGCTCGTCGGAGAGATGCACCTCGCCGACAAGTTCGGCGAGGCTGCTCGCGGCGCAGGCGGCCTCAGCGCCGCGCAGTGTGTCGATGCAGACTCCATCTGGCGAGCCTGGCTGGCTGCGCTCGCCAGGGAGGAAGAGGGTTCCCGTCCAGAACAGATCTCCGGACGACGGTGCACCTCGCCCCACGGTGGGCGCCAAATGTCGGGGGTCGGGTGCAACATATGCCAAAGGATGGCTTATCGTGGTGGGGGCGAGTAGAACGTCGCCGGTGCCTGGAAACGGGATGAGGCGTAGGCATGCACGCCGACGAATCTTACCCAGCTTCGGGGCTCTCCGGGGAGATAACACCCCTACTGCTGCTCTGCGGGGTCTCCGCATGATCACTAAAGCAAAGTGACTATAATGGTGCTCCTAGAGCTGTATCGGGAGGCAGGGGAGAGCAAGGCTAGTTCTCTCCTCCCTGTGCTATCTGGTCTATCTCTATCAAGGTCCGAACCCTTTGCATGGGTGCCCCGGGGGGTTTATATAGGCCTACCCCCCCGGGGGTACAATGGTAATCCGGCTGGGCGCGGGTCCCAGCCGTCTGTCTCTCACTCCACCGTCCTTCCCACCGGCTTCTAGGGCCCCCCGACTGGTGGGTCCCGTGGACAGGCCTGTCACTGTGCGGCGCTCGTGATGACGTAGGCTTGGTCATTGGGTCGTGGCAACAGTGCCGCCGTCTATCGGGCGATCTCTGTCGCCATTCCCCATCTTATCTGGTTAATGGCTCGTGGGGCCCTAGAGGGGAGGCGGCCGACTTCAGGGAGGCCGACTCCCACAGGGCCATCTTCGGGGCGCTCAGGCCGCCTTCGGTTCACCCACTGACAGGCGGCCCCGCGGTCTTCGGGCCGTACAGGCCGGCGTCGTGGGTACAGTGTGTCACGCATTGTGGCTGAGGTCAGGGCGGGCATGGCAACAGTGCCGCGCCTCGCCGGAGATCTTACGGCGATACGGCTCACTGTAGCCATGCCAGCTCCTCGTAGGCAGGGAGGAACGGGCACGTCGTGACCGTACCCTGCATCGGGCTTCGGGAAGAGTCATGGGCCGACCCCCATAGTCGGCCTCTCTAGAGGTCGCCAGCTTGGAGTCGGCTTGTCTTGGAGTCGCCGTCTGGGACTCGGCTTGTCTTGGAGTCGCCGCCTGGGACTCAGCTAGAGGGGCACGGTCTGCCCCGATGTCTTGAAAGATCCTGGGACCCGGGTTAGCCTACCCGTGGCCCATTACTCCGACAGGTATGGAACCCATGGGATAATGAAACAACAAGAGGCAATAGAAAAGGTTGACACAGGGGCTTAATATAAAGGGAAACCTGTTGGACGGGGCCCTGCTGCACGTTTGTGCCTTTGTCTCCATTGTGCCGCATCCTGGAAGGGTATCGCGCGAACGTTGTCTGCGGAAAGAGGGGATCTCATAGAAGAGTGCAACGTAAGTGTGCGGTGGATAGTAGAAAATGTAAAATGTTGGCCTGCCAATAAGGTTGAGCCGAGAGTGTGGGGCTTTATTATTAGCCCCTGGTGTCCACTATAGGATTACATATACAATGCCTTGGTTTAATGTGGGCTACCGGAGTCGTCTAACCATGTCCGTGGTCTTAACGACCTGGTATAATTTTGTTAGAGGCCGCTTATAGTCCGGCCGCTAGGGCCGTCGCGTATTCCTCTGCGAGCGAAAAGTGCTCCGCTGTTCCGCTAACGGTGATGACGCCGCGTGGACCGGGCATCATGAGTGTAAGGTAGCCATAGTGCGGCAATGCGTTAAAGCGGGCGAAGGCCATTCTTCCAAGCAATGCTTGATAGCTGCTTTGGAAGGGTGCGATGATGAAGACTAGTTCTTCGCTTCTGGAGTTACCTGGAGAGCCAGATGTTACCTCCAGTATGACGGAGCCCTTGCTGTAGGCTTCAACGCCTGGTATCACACCTTCAAAGGTGGTGTGAATCTTGCTGATTCTGGATGAGTCTATCCCCATCCTGCAGACAGTGTCCTCATGTATTAAATTGAGATTGTTGCCACCGTCCATGAGGACGTGAGTGAGATGGTATCCGTCGATTATTGGGTCAAGCACCAAGGCATTTGATCCTTCGCGCCGAATACTAGTTCGGCCGTCCAGGTGATCGAAGGTGATCGAACAAGACATCCAATAGTTAGGTGTGGGTACGATGGGCTCTATATTGCGTGCGTCTTTATGCGCGCGTTCGTGCCATCCCGAGGATGTGCGAGTCGCGTGGATCATGTTCACTGTTTTAACCTATGGCGGGAATGTTTTCTGTCCCCCAGTGTTCGGTTGGCGAGGTTCATCCTCGTCTTCACTTGGTGTTTCCCTTCCCTTGTGTTTGGCGTTTAGTTTGCTAGCCTGCTTGAAGACCCAACACTTTCTATGCGTATGGTTCGCAGGTTTGTCGGGGGTGCCATGAATTTGGCATAGTCGGTCTAGAACTCTGTTCAAACCAGACGGTCCCTCTTTACTACCTTTAGGTTGCTTATTTTGCTGGTTAGGTCGAGAGCCTTGAAATCCGGCATTAACCGTTGTGTTGTCCAGGCTTTCTTCCTTGTTTTGGCGTTTGTTTTTATTACGCCGTGGCTTCCCGTTGCCATCCCTTACTTTGGATGTGTTGGGGTCGCTGGTGCCTTTACGGGCGAGCCAACTATCTTCTCCCGCACAAAAGCGGGTCATAAGGCTTGTTAGGGCTGCCATTGTCCTTGGCTTTTCTTGGCCGAGGTGTCTGGTGAGCCACTCATCCTGGATGCTGTGCTTGAATGTCGCTAAGGCTTTGGCATCCGGGCAGTCAACAATTTGATTCTTCTTAGTGAGGAATCTGTTCCAAAGCTTGTGGGCGGACTCTCTGGGTTGTTGGATTATGTGACTTAAATCGTCAACATCAGGAGGCCGGACATAAGTCCCTTGAAAATTGGCCCTGAAAGCGTCCTCTAGTTCCTCCCAGCTCCCGATTGAATTTTCGGGGAGGCTTTTCTACCAATGCCGAGCTGGTCCCTTCAGTTTGAGGGGAAGGTATTTGATGGCATGGAGGTCATCTCCACGAGCCATGTGTATGTGGAGGATAAAGTCCTCGATCCAGACCCCTGGATCTGTCGTTCCGTCGTATGCCTCTATGTTTACAGGTTTAAAGCCCTGTGGGAATTCATGGTCCAGTACTTCATCAGTAAAGCATAGGGGGTGAGCAGCCTCTCTGTATCTGGACGCGCTGTGGCATGCCGTCGGCTGTTGTTGTGTTCGGTGTTTGTTCCGAACTGGTGTTTGGTTGTCATAATTGTTTTAACGACCATAGTCCTTCACCGGGGTGTCTCTTTTAGATCCGTAGATGGACCTAGCTGCGCCAGCTTTCCTCTCCAGGTGCTCACGTAAATCGTGGGCGTCTTTGGCAGCTGATTTGTTGTGATTATGAAGTGGTACTCCTGGTCTCCTGGTCATGTTGTTCTTCGGTGGAAGATCCTCGTCGTCGAATTCTGGCAGTAGCTTGCGTTTTCTGTAGCTCTTTGTATGGCGATCGTCGCCGAATCTTTCTTCAGTGTCTAGCACTTTGTTCCATCTGCGATTGAGCGTTTCCTGTGCGGTTTTAAGCCGTTGCTTCTGCTTCTTCAGACTTCTCGCTGTGGCCATAAGCTTTCTGTGCAGGTTCTTTTGTTCCACGCGTTCTTCTGGAACAATGAATGCATCATCGCCTGACTGTCTTCTTGTCCTGGGCCGGATTGGTGAACTCGTCCCTCTGGATCATTTTCTTCGGGCGTATGACCAGGACTATGTTCGGCGTGACCTGGTTCATCCTGCTCCATCACTGGTTCTGTTTGGTCATTATTGCCTTCATGGTTGACCAGAGTATCCATTCTTCTGGCGCTCTTGCTGATATTGTTACTGTTGCCGGATTTGGAACGGCGTCTGCGCCGTCGCTTTGGTTTTTGCCCAGGGGTGTTATCTTCCGGATTGTCACCGTCGCCTTCTTTGTGCGTATCCACCATGTATATGTCGTGTGGTGAGGTGTGAATCCGGCACCTCATAGATTCTGAGTCTTCTCCTACATCGTCGTCCATACCGTCGATGCCTTCGGAGTCGAAGTCCAGCATGTCGGTTAAATCATCAACCGTGGCTATGAAGTGGGTGGTGGGTGGGCAACGAATGTCTTCATCGCCTGCTTCCCACTCGAGCCGGATATAATTCAGCCTGAGATTCTCTGTCAAAGAGAGGGTTTTGAATGAGTTTAGTATGTCGCCAAAGGGCGAGTGCTGAAAGATGTCCGCCGCGGCGAACTCCATCACCGGAGCCCAACCGGGATAGGCGGGCCCGGGGACGCACGGACAGGAACCTACAACCGGACACGAGTCCAGGGGCCCGGGGTCACCGGTTTCCTCAAAAGCGAAGCCTGTGTTCGGCTCCATCGCTGATGAGGGTACGACCTGTGGGGCGGGGTCCAGCCCTCTGTCTTTAGGCAACGCGACCTGTCCCGGATTTAGGTCCAGGGCTTCGGCCGGGATGATATCCCAAGCAACCTCCGACAGCAGGTCTAAGCCGTGCTCATCGTGACTGTTCGGTGCTTCTGGCGCTGGCCCAAATCTGTCGAAGATCAAGTCTCCTCGGGTATCCGCCATGTGGTTCAGGTTTCCGAACCCGATTTGAGGGCCAGGGGCATAGCTATCGATCTTCTCCAAATGGCCAAGTGATTTGGCCCGCAGCGCGAAGCCGCCGAACACGAAGATCTGCCCGGGGAGGAAAGTCTCACCCTGGGCAGCATCGTTAATGACGATCGAAGGAGCCATCGAGCCTGACGACGACGTCATAGAGGAACTCTCAATGAAAGCACCAATGTCGCTGTCAAAGCCGGCAGATCTCGGGTAGGGGGTCCCGATCTGTGTGTCAAGGCTGATGGTAATAAGAAGTAAGGGACACAGATGTTTACCCAGGTTCGGGCCCTCTCGATGGAGGTAAAACCCTACTTCCTGCTTGATTAATATTGATGATATGGGTAGTACAAGAGTAGATTTATCACGAGATCGTAGTGGCTAAACTCTAGGAGCTATCATATGATGGTATGAATGTAATTGTGATCGGCCTTCTAAGGACCAACCTCTCCGGTTTTTATAGACACCGGAGAGGGCTAGGGTTTACATGGAGCCGGTTACAAAGAAGGAAATATAATATCCGGATCGCCAAGCTTGTCTTCCACGCCAAGCAAGTCCCATCCGGACACGGGCCGAAGTCTTGAGTCTTGTATCTTCACGCTTCAATAGTCCGGACATTGTACACAGTCCGGCTGTCCGGATACCCCCTAATCCAGGACTCCCTCAATGCTGCCGAAGTGCACCATTCAAGGGAGTGGCGATGTCGGGGATGGTGAAGCACCCATGAAACACGTGAAGCTGGGCACAGAGGTTAGCGTCACTGCTGACAAGGTCTCGCGCGAGCAGCAAAACGACCTTGACTTCATCGGTGCCGTCGTGCC
>NC_041389.1:272623487-272677949 GCF_002162155.2 Triticum dicoccoides
GGAGCCGGAGGTTCACAGCAACTTCGGCAACGACTGCGACTTCGATGGAAAACTGGTTAGTCATCTATACCCATTTGTGCGGCAAACATATCATGTGTTTTCTCTGGTTACTCCCCCACCCCTCTAATTATTTTGGAATAGAAATCCTATGGTTATGTTCTCCCAGTCCATGAAATCAAAGTATTTAAGATCCATTAGATGCATATAGTGTATTGATTGTTTGAATGGTATATGTATAGGGTTAGTGATTAATTGTTTGATTTGTGCAAATGATTTTTGCTAATAATCTGACTAGGGTTAGCGTGCATGCTAATAGATCGTGGGCAGATCATGAGAATTGATTTTGAATGTCCTACATATATGTTTGTGCCTTATTTTCTCCCAGATCTTGAGAATTAATTTTGAATGTCCTACATGTATGTTTCTGCCCTTTTTCATATTTGTATGTACACAGATGAGGCTCGGGCCAACGGCATCACCGGTTGTAGATCATGTACCCAGTAGTGTGGCCAGAAGCGGCTACGGCCCCTCCCTGGATCTATGGAACCCGTAGAATCTTCGGCGGCCGCATCAGCGATCTCCCGGACGCAATCCTTGGGGAGATCATCTCCCTTCTCCCCACCAAGGATGGCTGCCGCACACAAGTCCTCGCATCTCGGTGGCACACTCAGTGTTGCATCATGCCTCTTAATCTCAACTATCATCAGCCATCTATTGATGATTATCCGGAACTCCCCTGAGCCATCATCTCCTCCCACCAGGGCTCCGTTAAACGCATCAGCATCCCGACATGCTACCTGCTGGACATACCCTGCATGGTTGCCGCTGAGGGAGTCCTGGATTAGGGGGTATCCGGACAGCCGGACTATGTACATCATCCGGACTATTGGAGCCTGAAGATACAAGACTCAAGACTCCGTCCCGTGTCCGGATGGGACTCTCTTTTGCGTGGAAGACAAGCTGGGTGATCTGGATATTGTATTTCCTTCCTTGTAACCGACTACGTGAAAACCCTAGCCCTCTCCGGTGTCTATATAAACCGGAGAGGTTGGTCCTTAGAAGGTTGATCACAATTACACTCATAATCATCGTAGGCTAGCTTCAAGGGTTTAGCCTCTACGATCTCGTGGTAGATCTACTCTTGTACTAAACATATCGTCAATATTAATCAAGCAGGAAGTAGGGTTTTACCTCCATCGAGAGGGCCCGAACCTGGGTAAACATTTTGCCCCTTGCTTCCTGTTACCATCAGCCTAAGACGCATAGATTGGGACCCCCTACCCGAGATCCACCGGTTTTCACACCGACATTGGTGCTTTCATTGAGAGTTCCTCTGTGTCATCGCTGTAAGGCTTGATGGCGCCTTCAAGAATCGACAACACGGTCCAGGGCGAGACTTTTCTCCCCGAAAAGATCTTCCTGTTCGGCGGCTTCGCACTGTGGGCCAATTCGTTTGGCCATCTAGAGCAGATCGACAGCTACGCCCCTGGCCACCAGGTCAGGTTCGGAAACTTGAACTACACGACGGACATTCGCGGAAACTTGATCTTTGACGGATTCAGGCCTATGCCAGGAGCGCCGAACAGTCACGACTAGCACGGCTTAGACCTGCTGTCGGACAATGCTCGGGATATCACCCCTGCGATATCCCCGGACCTAAATCCGGAGCAGGCTGCGTTGCCTAAGGACGGAGGGATGGACCCCGCTCCGCAGGCCGCACACTCATCGGCGGTGGAGCCGAACACAGGTCTCACCTCTATGGAAGCCTGTGACCCCGGACCCTCGGACTTGTATCCGGTTGTTGCTTCCAGTCCGCGCACTCTCGTGCCAGTCGAGCCAGGTTGGGCTCCGGTAATGGAGTTTACCGCCACAGATATCTTCCAGCACTCGCCCTTTGGCGACATGCTGAACTCAATAAAGTCTCTCTCTTTGTCAGGAGGCTTCTGGCCGAACTATGTCCGACTCGAGTGGGAAGCACGCAACAAAGGAATTCATTGCCCACTGACCACCCACTTCATTGCCACGGTCGATGATCTAACCGACGTGCTTGACTTCGACTCCGAAGACATCGACGGTATGGACGACGATGCAGGAGAAGAACATGAACCACCGCTCACTGGGCGGTGGACAGCCACCTCTTCCTATGATATATATATGGTGGACACTCCGAAGAAAACCAATGGCGATGAGGCAATGGAGGATAACCCCTCAGGGAGAAAAACAAAGCATGGGCGTCGTCAACGCCGCTCCAAGCCCTGCCACAACAATACCGGCCCAGGAGACGAAAACAATCCGGATGGTGCCGAAGAGGAATACAACCCTGATCAGCCCGCCTTCGAGCAGGCCGAGCAGGAAGATGAGCAGGTCGGCCCAGATGAACAGGCGACGGACGGATATCCGGAGGAGGACAACTACATGCCCACCCTCCGAACATGAGATTAGCCTCGGCGACGACGAGTTCGGCGTGCCTGAGGATCCTGTGGAGCAGGAGCGCTTCAAGCGTCGGCTTATGGCCACTGCGAGGAGCCTGAAAAAGAAACAGCAGCAACTCCAAGCTAATCAAGACCTGCTCACAGATAGATGGACTAAAGTTCTGGCAGCCGAGGAATATGGACTCGAGCGCCACACGGCTGACCGGCAAACCCGTGGCCGGGATAACACGGCATATCAGCCCGAATACCAGCCCGTACCCCCACGCCAATACACTACGGCCCGGGGCAACAGGAAAGACCTGCAAGATATACTGGAAAACAAAGCAGGAGAGCCAAGATCGATCTACGGATCACGGGGGCGCCCCAGCACGCGACGATGACCGTCGCGACGGATACACCATAAACAAGTCCGGCCGGGCCAAACATAGCCACCCAAACCAATTCGAACTGCATAGCCACATAGCACGGCACAGAGGCGCTGCACACCCCCTGTGCTTCACTGACGAAGTGATGGATCATGAATTCCCAGAAGGATTCAAACCCGTAAACATCGAATCATACGATGGCACAACAGACCCTGCAGTATGGATCAAAGATTTCCTTCTCCACATTCACATGGCCCGCGGAGACGACCTACACGCCATCAAGTATCTTCCCCTTAAGCTCAAAGGACCCGCCCGGTAGTGGCTAAACAGCTTGCCAGGAAAAACCCAAGTCCATGGCAGCTCTCACAACACTAATGACCCGCTTTTGCGCGGACAAGGATAGCTGGTTGGCTCGCAGCAGCACTACGCCACGTTCTGGCACTTCGGATGGCTGCGACAATAACGGCAAGCCACGACGTAGCAGACATAAGCGATGGAACAACGGCGACAACACTGAAGACACGGCAGTCAACGCCGGATTCAGCGGACCCAAGTCCAGTCAGCGGAAGAAGCCTTTCAAAAGAAACAATCAGGGACCGTCCAGTCTGGACCGTATACTGGAGCGCTCGTGCCAAATTCATGGCACCCCGGACAAGCCAGCCAACCACACTAATAGAGACTGCTGGGTGCTCAAACAGGCCGGCAAAATAAACGCCAAACCCAAGGATAAGGGGCTGCACAGCAATGATGACGAAGAGCCCCGGCATCCGAACACGGGGGGACAGAAGAAATTTCCCCCAGGTGAAAACGGTTAACATGATCTACGCCACCCACATCCCCAAGCGGGAACGGAAGCGAGCACTACGGGACGTCTATGCAATGGAGCCAGTCGCCCCCAAATTCAACCTATGGTCAGCTTGTTTGATCACCTTTGATCGTAGGGATCATCCTACTAGCATCCATCACGGTAGCTCAGCCGCATTGGTCCTAGACCCAATCATCGACGGATTCCACATCACGCGAGTCCTTATGGACGGCGGCAGCAGCCTGAACCCTGCTTTATCAAGACACAGTGCGTAAAATGGGCATCGACCCTTCAAGGATCAAGCCCACCAAAACCACCTTTAAAGGTGTAATTCCTGGAGTAGAGGCCCATTGTACGGGCTCTATAACATTGGTAGTGGTCTTCGAATCTCCGGATAACTTCCGAAGCAAAGAGTTAATCTTCGATATCGTCCCTTTCCGTAGTGGCTACCACGCACTGCTCGGACGAACCGCATTCGCCAGATTCAATGCAGTACCACACTATGCATACCTCAAGCACAAGATGCTAGGACCACGTGGGGTCATAACAGTCAACGGAAATATGAACCGCTCTCTCCGTACAGAAGAGCATACTACAGCCCTCGCAGCGGAAGTACAATGCGGCCTCCTCCAACAAACCACCAATCCGGCGATAGCAACTTTGAGCACTGTCAAGCGAGTCCGGAACACCCCGCAACAGGATCATCAGGCACGCCAGGAGCGCGACTAGCAGTCCGGCCTCCCCTCAAACCCCATCAAAGCAGCATTCGTGCCACGCGTACACAATTACGCACTCAAAATACCATGGGCATAGGTGGAGGCGCAACAATGACTCGGTCAACAGTGCGGTATAACCACTACATACCCTCATCACTCTCCCTTTTTATTTTTCAGGACATTGCTTTAGAGCAGCCTCTTCAGAAGAGATGGATTGTCGGACTCACATAGGAGAGAAAACCAAGGAGGCAACAGGCTTTGCGCACAAAAGGAAATAACCAGGTGGAATCTGTTCACGATCGTTATACCTCTTTTACATACCTACATGCAGCCGGCCCTTGGATAGGACATGTTAAATAGTCCTATTTACTTCTGCTTAAACGCACCATTGTAAACATACGCTTAAACGTATTATTCATCAATGGGAAACAATATATAGCATCAGCTTATTATTCCTATTTGCGCATATTTATTGCAAATGTTTATTTAATATTGCATCCGTACACCTTGGTATGATTAGTTTGCCGGGGGCTTCATATGGCGTCTCATAATACGGCAAAGCAAGTCCGAACACTTTCATCAGTGCGGCACCCCGAACTTATAGCACTATATGCATAAGCTCCGAATCACGTCTTGGATCAATAGTTGGGTTCGCCCGGCTCCCTTGTTTTGGTACCTTAAGTTCCGTTATATCGGCTAAGGTTGCGCAGGGAGAACTACTGCGATTGTGTCCCGGTTCTTCTGGACGAGCACCTCAGTAGAGAAAGCCGAAAACTAACCGGCATGATGCGGCGAGAGCTGGTCGCTGTTCGAGAGGTCTTAAAATCCTTAAAGATTTTTTCTGCTTTAGGCGAGGAATCGGCTTCGTCCGATCTAGGCGTGTATAGCGCCCCAATTCGGCCATCCAAATTCTAGGGGTTCGCCAAAATTTAAAATTGTAGACTTCTATGGCTAAGTGAAAGTTATAAAGCCGCGTAGTCCGATTGCCTTGTTCGCTGCGCCGGATACCTCCTTAAGGGACCAAAAATTTGGATAAAGAGTATCCGGGTTTTTCCAGGAACACCCCGGTACTATTTATGTGGGGGAGGAAGCCGACGACTGGCCTACTTTCAGAATTCTATAAACAGCCGCACAGAAGGTAATATTTTAAATCAAACAGTGCTACATAGCACAAGTAACTTCGTCTTTATATTACAACAGTGACAGAGGTACATTTATTCAATGATCTTGTCCTTGGTACATTCATCGGCCATGAGACGAGCGCCCTTCATAACGTGTCAGGACCCCGACTCAATGCCACATCGATCTAGCATGTAACACCTCATATCACTTTGCGGCCTCACGCACGGTATCCCCACGGGTGTCGCCTTACCTTTGCCCGGGACCGTTTGCGCCTTTTGGCACGCATATATGATAGTGTCGCTAGCATCCATATGATAAGGAGCCCGGGCTGACATGGCTAGTCGTAAACCCAAAGTGGCACTAACTTACAGGGACAGGCATACATGACCCAGCAACGAACGTGTCGGTCATCAGCGAGTGAATCCAGGCTGTAGCGCTGGGCTAGCAGGACTCCGGTGAACCGGGCTGTAGCGGGCTAACAGGACTCCGGTATTCATCGCGTGACATTTCCCCGAAGGGACAGACACAGGAACGAAGAAGGACACATGCCGGCCAGCCTGAGTGTTCCGGAGCAGTAGCAAGCTACCATGGCTCAGTGGAAGCACTAGGAGACATTTCCAGGTAAGTAAGGCTACTAAGGATAAACAACTAGATAGTCAGATCCCACACATAACAATACACATTATACGTATGCATAACATGCAAGTATGTGCTGTACAACATGGCATCACAGCATAACTCAACAACTCATATAGATAAAGGCTCAGAGAGCCATTATAGCATTTATTGCAAACAGGGGTCACAGGACCCATCATACAGAGCATACAAGCAACAAGCGGAAGCATTACATGTCTGGGTACAGACATCTACAAAAGAAAAAGGCTGAAGAGCCTGACTATCTACAACATCCGATCAAGATCGTAGCTGAGGTACAAGCTACTTGTCGAAGTCCACGAGAACACTAGTAAGACCGAAGTCTCCGCTGCAAAAACGTAAATAAAGCAACATGAGTACAAAGGTACTCAGCAAGACTTACATCAGATCCTATCATACATGCATTTGTATCAAGAAGGTAATGTGGGGTTTAGTTGCAGCAAGCCAGGTTTGACTCTGTGGCTATCCTGTTCTACGACTACCAGAACTTCTTTGAGGTGATATGGCGCATACGAGTCCACTAATCACCACACAATACACTACTATGGATTCATTCCCGTCCCTCTACAAGAAGGCCATCCATAGCACTCACACTTGTCTTGATGCATTTTATAGTATCCACTTCAAGTTTTCTATGTACCATGTAAGCATCCAAGAAGTCCATATCCGCGGACCCGGCTATTCGAATAGATCATGTTAACCCTGCAGGGGTGTACTTCTTCACACACGCTCTCGCCACTTACCACCATGTACACGTCGTGTATCTCGGCAACCTTCAAGCGGAAGCCTGGCAAGGGAGTCGGCCACGACCTGACTAACCACACAAGACTCTAGTCCAGGTTTATCGCCTATTCGGGTTCCATCCGCAAGGAGATCTGGCCGGGGTGTCGCTCACGGCCCCAAACGATGTGAGCAGGGTTCCCAAGCCCACCATCCGGGTGCCACTTGGTACACCGTGCCACTGTGCCTAGTCTGTCCCAAGCCCACCTGGCCGGGTGCCACTTGGTAGACTACTAACACTACCTATAAACACCAGAAACTAGTTGCGACTCCTGGACAGAGATCAAGTTGGTTAATAAGTCGAGAGGGCTTGGAGCGCCCGGAGCCCAATGTGTGGTAGTATCGAGTCATTGGACAACATACATAGAACTCAATGCTTAAGGACGGTTCCAATGAGACAACCCACCATGTACTCCTACATGGCCTCTCACCGCTACCTTTACCAAATCGTGTTCACACACTTAACTCTCAGCACCAGAACAACTCATAACACTCCAATTCATTCCCAATGAATCAGACCTGACACAACTCTAAGCAATAGCAGGCATAGCATGGTAGGAACAAAACATGGTCTCAATCAACTCCTACACATGCTAGTGGGTTTTAACTATTTACTGTGGCAATGACAGGTCATGCAGAGGAATGGGTTCAACTACCGCAGCACAAAGTAGCAGATGAATCGTTGTTGTCCTAATGCAATAACTGAGAGCAGGAGCGAGAGAGTAGGATTATATCGGAATGAACAAGGGGGTTTGCTTGCCTGGTATATCAACAAGGAAGGCACTGCTTCATAGACAGGTACTCTCGAGCACTCTCTCCAGAGCAGGACCTATCGAGAAGGAACGGTGCCAACAATCAAAACACAAGCATATGCAACAATATGATGCATGATCATGGCATGTAGATGTGATGCTGTTTGAGCTAATGCAGCTAGCATTCATTTGCTTGAAGTCCATTTGAATCAAGAATTCAAATGCAACTCCAAGCTAAGTCTTTATAAATGCCATTTATGTGTTTTCACCTATACAGCATGTATAAGTTGATTTTTCATGCATGAAACTAGTACAGATGGATAGATTGCATTTTTCTGATAATTTTTCATATATAAATTATTTCAATCTGAGCTACGGTTGAATTTCTATGATTTTTTGAAGTTTTGCTAATTTTCTGGAATTTCCTGATTTAAAATAATTAAACTAATTCCAGAGAATAAATAATTGCGTCAGCCTGACGTCAGCGTGACGTCAGCAAGTCAACGTGGCTGACCAGATCAAACCTGACGTGTGGGGTCCACACGTCAGTGTCATGGCTAATTAACAGAGTTAATTAATTGTCAAACTAATCATAAACTGAAAATTAGCAGAGCCGGGCCCCACATGTTAGTGTCACCAGTGGGGGTTAGTTAGCGGTGTTGACCCGGTCAATCCCGCCGGCGTTTAGCCGCCAGCGAGGCCGAACGCGGCGGAGGGGCACGGGAATCGCCCTCCGGCGACCATTTAGGCGGCGGAGACCACGGACGAGGAGCTGGAGCTCGTCCGCGTCGTTTGGAACAAGTGGGAGAGGCGGGGACGACCGGTGTTCGGGCGCGAGCGGGGATGCGGCTGCGGTGTGCGGGGGCGAGAACGGGGAGGGGGAGGAGGAGCAGCAGCTCACAGCGGTTGCAGCGGGCGTCGAAGCAGGCTCGGGGACGCGCTGACGGCTGCATATGGTCGCCAGAGATCTTCACGGCCGTGGGTTGAAGAAGGCGGCGGCGACGGCTCCACGGAGCGTCCGGCGTCTTCTGGCTTGACGGAGAGGACGAGGGAGTCGTGGCGGAGCTCGTGGACTCTACGGAGGGGCGAGGGGACGGCAGGGAGCGCGTCGACGGTGAGCTGCGGCGGCGGCAGCGCTTCGGGCGCGGGGAAAGGGAGAGGTCCAGGGGAGGAGGGGGAGCGAGAGAGAGTGGGAGAGGACCGGGGCGGCGCGTGGCGACGTGCGCGTGATCCAGGCGACATGGGGAGAAGCAGGAGGTGGCAGGGAGACGTGGCCACGGCCGGCTGTGGCGCGGCCACGCAGCAGCTCCTACTGGCAGGAGCTTGAAGAAGCTCCTGGCAGTTGGGCTGGGCCGGCCTGCTGGGCCACGCAGTGCCGGGCCAGCACAGGAGCTGGGCCGCAGGTAGGTCCAGGTAAGGTTTTTCCCCTTCTTTTTTTCTTTTTCTATTTTTCTGACATTTGTTTGGTTTAAATAAAATACTAAACCATTTTATTTTCTTATGCCAATTTTTGTAGGGGCTAGTGGCATTATTCCAGAGCTCCTCAACAAGTGGCATAATTTTTGGACATATATTAAATATATATATCTAATATATATCCAATGCAAATATTTATGCATTAATTCCAAATGGTCAAAATAAATACTGGTGAGCTCCTAAAAATATTGGTTTGATTTTTATCTCTGTCCAATATTTTCAGAGAGCAACATGAGCATTTTCTTGGACCCTTTTTGGAGCAATTTTTATTTGGGTCATTTCCAGAAATGATTATGAGGGTTTCTCAAATCCTCATTTCAAATTTAAATGAAATTTAAACATGATGCACAAATGACTAGCTAGTCCAGGTCATACCAGAACTAGGGATGTGACAACTCGCCCCCACTTGAAAGAATCTCGTCCCGAGATTCCGGGGTCGACGGAAAGAAAGTGGGGTACTCCAGTCGAAGACGATCTTCTCGCTCCCAAGTAGCTTCTCTCTCGGAATGATGAGACCACTGAAGTTTGAGAAACTTGATATTATGACGTCGAGTGACACGCTCTGCTTGATCAAGAATGCGAACCGGGTACTCTCGGTATGTGAGGTTATCTTGGAGATCAAGAGTTTCGTGGTCCACTCCGCGGATAGGATCCGAGAAGCAACGCCTGAGTTGAGAGACGTGGAAGACATCATGAACTCGAGAAAGATGTGGGGGTAGTTCCAACTGGTAGGTAACCTCTCCTCGTTTAGCGAGAATGCGAAAAGGACCAATGTAACAAGGAGCCAACTTGCCCTTGATACCGAATCGATGGGTACCCCTCAAAGGAGTAACCCGAGGGTAAGCTTTGTCGCCAACTTCATAAGTCATATCCTTATGATGACGATCATACTGGCTCTTTTGACGAGACTGGGCTGTTCTCAAATTCTCACGAATGATGCGGACTTGCTCTTCTGCCTCCTGGATCATGTCCGGTCCAAAGAATTGTCTTTCATCGGTTTCTGACCAGTTCAAGGGTGTTCGGCATCTTCGTCCATAGAGAATCTCAAAAGGAGCTTTCTTGAGACTGGATTGATAGCTATTGTTATAAGCAAACTCGGCAAAAGGAAGACATTTCTCCCAATCCATACCAAATGAGATAACGCAAGCTCTAAGCATGTCTTCGAGAATTTGGTTGACCCGTTCCACCTGACCACTTGACTGAGGGTGGAAAGCGGTACTATAAAAAAGATGGGTTCCCATGGCAGTTTGGAAACTCTCCCAGAAATGAGAAGTGAAAAGACTACCACGGTCTGAATTGATCTCTAGTGGAACACCATGAAGTGATACTATTCGAGAAATATATAAGTCAGCGAGCTGACTAGCAGTGATACTCTCTCGAACAGGAAGGAAGTGAGCCACTTTGGAAAGACGGTCAATGACTACGAAGATAGCATTATTCCCTTTCTTGGTCCTGGGAAAGCCGGTGATGAAGTCCATACCAACTTTATCCCATTTCCATTCAGGAATAGCTAAAGGCTGAAGGGTGCCAGCAGGCCTTTGATGCTCTGCCTTAACGCGACGACAAACGTCACATTTAGCAATGAACTCAGCGATTTCTCTCTTCATCCTAGTCCACCAGAACCTCTGGCGTAGGTCCTGATACATCTTAGTACTACCGGGATGAATCGTGAGAGGGGATTCATGTGCCTCCTTAAGAATCAATTGTCGCAGATGTCGATTCTTGGGAACCACCAAGCGATTCTCAAAGAAAACAACACCACGATCATCCATAGAGAAACATCCACCAACTCCCTTCTTAATGTTTCTCTTGATCCGGGAAATTCTCGTGTCCTGCTTTTGAGCTGCGATAATCCGATCCTCAAGATCAGGTTTCGCCACCAAGGTAGAAAGGAATCCGTGAGGAGCTATGTGAAGATTAAGCTTACAAAATTCCTCATGGAGAAGTGGTTGGCCCTGCTGCAACATAAGATTGTTGCAATAGGATTTACGACTTAGCGCATCAGCCATGACATTGGCTTTGCCTAGGGTGTAGGTAATCCCTAGATCATAATCTGAGATCAACTCCAACCAACGTCTTTGCCTAAGGTTCAGATCTGGTTGAGTGAAGATATACTTGAGACTCTGGTGATCGGTGTAGATCTCACAACGTTTACCAAGAAGGTAATGTCGCCAGGTCTTGAGTGCATAGACTACGGCTGCAAGCTCTAGGTCATGTGTAGGATAATTCTCCTCATGTGGATGCAATTGTCGAGATGCATAGGCAATCACATGACGATCCTGCATAAGAATGCAGCCTAGTCCCTGTCGTGAGGCGTCGCAGTAGATAACAAAGTCTTTAGTGAAATCCGGTGGCACAAGTATGGGAGCAGAAGTGAGGGGTCTTTTCAGTTCCTGAAAACTGTACTCACACTGTGGGGACCACTCAAACTTTTTATCTTTCTTGAGAAGTTCTGTGAGGGGTTTGGCCACTTTAGAGAAGTTTTCAACAAAGCGGCGACAATAGCTAGCTAGACCAAGGAAACTCCTAACTTGTTTGACTGATTCAGGTGGAGTCCAATTAAGAACGGCCTTAAATCTCTCGGGATTGACAGCAATGCCCTTACCAGATATCACGTGGCCTAGGTAGGTCACTTCTGGCAACCAAAATTCACACTTGGAGAACTTGGCATAAAGGCGGTGCTCTCTGAGTTTCTCTAACACAAGTCTAAGATGTTCATCATGCTCTTCCTCGTTCTTCGAGTAAATAAGAATATCATCGAGGTAAACCACGACGAACTTATCTAGGTACTCCATGAAGATCGAGTTCACCAAGAGGGAGAATGTGGCTGGAGCATTGGTTAGGCCGAAGGACATGACGGTGTACTCGTACTGGCCATAACGAGTGACAAAAGCCGTTTTGGAAATGTCCCCATTTCTGATTTTGATTTGGTGGTAGCCTAACCTCGAATCCATCTTGGAGAAGACCGAGGATCCAGCGAGCTGATCATACAGATCGTTGATCCTGGGAAGCGGATATTTGTTCTTTATCGTGACCAAATTAACGGGACGATAATCTACAACCATCCGGTCCGTACCATCCTTCTTCTTGACGAAGAGGACGGGGCAAGCCCAAGGAGAAGAACTAGGACGGATGAAACCCTTTTGCAAAGACTCGTCAAGTTGTTTCTTAAGCTCGGCTAGTTCTAAGGGTGCCATCTTGTAAGGTCTCCTAGAGATTGGAGCAGTTCCTGGGATAAGATCTATGACGAACTCTACATCTCTATCAGGTGGAATACCTGGCAGTTCCTCTGGAAAGACATCCGGAAAGTCACGGACTACCGGGATATCTTCAAGGTCTGGAAGAGGGCTGGCATTAAGAGAATAGAGCTGATGCCTTGCAACTCTAGTGGAGACAGTGACTATCTTGCCAGATGGGTGTGTAAGCTGAACGGACCTAGTGTAACAATCAATCTTGGCATAATGAGCTGTCATCCAGTCCATACCCAAGATGATGTTAATATCTGTAGACTTGAGGGCTATAAGTGATGCGAGGAATACAAGTCTATCTACAAGGATTTCGTTACCATGGCTTACACTAGAAGTTTGCCATTTGGATCCAGGAGTTTGAATGACTAGTGGAGAGGGCATATCACAAAATGACATGTTGTGCAAGTTAGCATAGCTTTCAGAAATGAAGGAGTGAGACGCTCCAGTATCGAACAGAACCGATGCTGGATGACAGTTGACAAGGAGTGTACCAAGAACAACATCCGGATCATCATGAGCGTTTCTAGCTGAGACATGATGCACGCGTCCATGTTCAGTGGGAGCTGACTTGACACTGATCATCTTGCATGGTGGCTTAACACAGCCAACAGGCTTCTCGGGCTGGGGTGGAGCATAACTGGTCTGAGAGCAGTCACGTACATAATGTCCTGGCTTCCCGCATGTGAAGCAAGTCCCTGAAGTTGGACGTGGGCCCGCACTGACAAGCGGTCTACTAGTAGGCCTGGGCGGAACATACGGCTGAGCTGGGGAAGGCACCACATAGGATGGTCTTGGTGAATATCCGGAAGGAAGAGCGGATTTTGGAACCCAAATCACGGGTGTGCTTACGAGACTCCTCGTAAGTGAGCTGAGCTGTCTCTGCATTAATGGCCTTGTTTACCAGAGCTTGGAATGTATCACAATGATGCAGGTGGAGATCACGACGCAACTTGGGGTTGAGACCCTTCCGGAACCTAGCCTGCTTCTTGGCGTCCGTGGACACCTCTTCTGAAGCATAGCAAGCGAGGTTCTCAAACTCTCTACTGTAGGCATCAACAGCCATCTTACCCTGGGTGAAACTACAGAACTCTTCTCTCTTGCGATCGATGAGGGCTTCAGGAATGTGATGCTCGCGAAAAGCCTCAGTGAAATCTCTCCAGGTAGGAATCTGGCCAGCTGGAACATAGCGTCATAGTTCTGGCACCAAAGACTAGCAGGACCTTCCAGGTGGTATGCAGCATAGGTGACCTTGTCACTTTCAGCTACGTTCGCAGAACGGAGCTTGTGTGTGATACTACGGAGCCAGTCATCTGCATCGAGCAGCTCGATGGAATGATGAAAGGTAGGTGGGTGCAAGCGAATGAAGTCATGAATGGTTGCAGACCCTTTGAACTGATGTGCGGTGTTCTCCTTGATACGTGCCAACAAGCGGTTAGACTCACGCTTGTTTCTCTCCATCTCTAACATGAACTCTGTCAATGAAGGCTGGTCGGGAGGATCCTCATCCCTACCATCTCCGTGGTTCTGGCTACGAGCAACAGAACTTCGCTTAGCTGATGACATCCTGAGAAACGAAACCAAGGACGGAATCAGCATCAACTATAGGCTATAGAATGTAGGACAAGGAAATTAGTAACTCTCAAACTCCTAGGGCAATTCCGGCAGCATAACGGCGTTAAAATGCTCAGAATAAGACATCCTGCTAAAATGGGGTAGTAACATACTCAACATCACCACTCAAGGTTCTGAGATAGTACAAATCAAGCTACACCGGAAGTACTCGAAAACTGGAGTATGACTCTGATCAACCAATCCTATGGTATTACGGAGTAGTAACACGTGATCCTGATAGACGGAAGAGAAAGCCTAGTTCCTTAACCCGTAGGAAAGATAGGATGACTCAGATCAGAAGGCCATGAGGTATAAGGAGTAAAAAGAGCCTTACGTCCTTCCCACAATCAATTCCCTTACATAACTAAAGAATTTCTAGACTCAACTTCGACCAGTTTGGCTTGGTAATCCTACAGGCAGTCAGGCTCTGATACCAAAGCTGTCAGGACCCCGACTCAATGCCACATCGATCTAGCATGTAACACCTCATATCACTTTGCGGCCTCACGCACGGTATCCCCACGGGTGTCGCCTTACCTTTGCCCGGGATCGTTTGCGCCTTTTGGCAAACGTATATGATAGTGTCGCTAGCATCCATATGATAAGGAGCCCGGGCTGACATGGCTAGTCGTAAACCCAAAGTGGCACTAACTTACAGGGACAGGCATACATGACCCAGCAACGAACGTGTCGGTCATCAGCGAGTGAATCCAGGCTGTAGCGCTGGGCTAGCAGGACTCCGGTGAACCGGGCTATAGCGGGCTAACAGGACTCCGGTATTCATCGCGTGACATTTCCCCGAAGGGACAGACACAGGAACGAAGAAGGACACATGCCGGCCAGCCTGAGTGTTCCGGAGCAGTAGCAAGCTACCATGGCTCAGTGGAAGCACTAGGAGACATTTCCCGGTAAGTAAGGCTACTAAGGATAAACAACTAGATAGTCAGATCCCACACATAGCAATACACATTACACGTATGCATAACATGCAAGTATGTGCTGTACAACATGGCATCACAGCATAACTCAACAACTCATAGAGATAAAGGCTCAGAGAGCCATTATATCATTTATTGCAAACAGGGGTCACAGGACCCATCATACAGAGCATACAAGCAACAAGCGGAAGCATTACATGTCTGGGTACAGACATCTACAAAAGAAAAAGGCTGAAGAGCCTGACTATCTACAACATCCGATCAAGATCGTAGCTGAGGTACAAGCTACTTGTCGAAGTCCACGAGAACACTAGTAAGACCAAAGTCTCCGCTGCAAAAATGTAAATAAAGCAACATGAGTACAAAGGTTCTCAGCAAGACTTACATCAGATCCTATCATACATGCATTTGTATCAAGAAGGTAATGTGGGGTTTAGTTGCAGCAAGCCAGCTTTGACTCTGTGGCTATCCTGTTCTACGACTACCAGAACTTCTTTGAGGTGATATGGCGCACACGAGTCCACTAATCACCACACAATACACTACTATGGATTCATTCCCGTCCCCCTATGAGAAGGCCATCCATAGCACTCACACTTGTCTTGATGCATTTTATAGTATCCACTTCAAGTTTTCTATGTACCATGTAAGCATCCAAGAAGTCCATATCCGCGGACCCGACTATTTGAATAGATCATGTTAACCCTGCAGGGGTGTACTTCTTCACACACGCTCTCGCCACTTACCACCATGTACACGTCGTGTATCTCGGTAACCTTCAAGCGGAAGCCTGGAGAGGGAGTCGGCCATGACCTGACTAACCACACAAGACTCTAGTCCAGGTTTATCGCCTATTCGGGTTCCATCCGCAAGGAGATCCGGCCGGGGTGTCACTCACGGCCCCAAACGATGTGAGCAGAGTTCCCAAGCCCACCATCCGGGTGCCACTTGGTACACCGTGCCACTGCGCCTAGTCTGTCTCAAGCCCACCTGGCCGGGTGCCACTTGGTAGACTACTAACACTACCTATAAACACCAGAAACTAGTTGCGACTCCTGGACAGAGATCAAGTTGGTTAATAAGTCGAGACGGCTTGGAGCGCCGGAGCCCAATGTGTGGTAGTATCGAGTCATTGGACAACATACATAGAACTCAATGCTTAAGGACGGTTCCAGTGAGACAACCCACCATGTACTCCTACATGGCCTCTCACCGCTACCTTTACCAAAACGTGTTCACACACTTAACTCTCAGCACCAGAACAACTCATAACACTCTAATTCATTCCCAATGAATCAGACCTGACACAACTCTAAGCAATAGCAGGCATAGCATGGTAGGAACAAAACATGGGCTCAATCAACTCCTACACATGCTAGTGGGTTTTAACTATTTACTGTGGCAATGACAGGTCATGCAGAGGAATGGGTTCAACTACCGCAGCACAAAGTAGCAGATGAATCGTTGTTGTCGTAATGCAATAACTGAGAGCAGGAGCGAGAGAGTAGGATTATATCGGAATGAAAAAGGGGGTTTGCTTGCCTGTTATATCAACAAGGAAGGCACTGCTTCATAGACAGGTACTCTCGAGCACTCTCCAGAGCAGGACCTATCAAGAAGGAACGGTGCCAACAATCAAAACACAAGCATATGCAACAATATGATGCATGATCATGGCATGTAGATGTGATGTTGTTTGAGCTAATGCAGCTAGCATTCATTTGCTTGAAGTCCATTTGAATCAAGAATTCAAATGCAACTCCAAGCTAAGTCTTTATAAATGCCATTTATGTGTTTTCACCTATACAGCATGTATAAGTTGGTTTTTCATGCATGAAACTAGTAAAGATGGATAGATTGCATTTTTCTGATAATTTTTCATATATAAATTATTTCAATCTGAGCTACGGTTGAATTTCTATGATTTTTTTGAAGTTTTGCTAATTTTTTGGAATTTCCTGATTTAAAATAATTAAACTAATTCCAGAGAATAAATAATTGCGTCAGCCTGACGTCAGCGTGATGTCAGCAAGTCAACGTGGCTGACCAGGTCAAACCTGACGTGTGGGGTCCACACGTCAGTGTCATGGCTAATTAACAGAGTTAATTAATTGTCAAACTAATCATAAACTGAAAATTAGCAGAGCCGGGCCCCACATGTCAGTGTCACCAGTGGGGGTTAGTTAGCGGTGTTGACCCGGTCAATCCCGTCGGCGTTTAGCCGCCGGCGAGGCCGAACGCGGTGGAGGGGCACGGGAATCGCCCTCCGGCGACCATTTAGGCGGCGGAGACCACGGACGAGGAGCTGGAGCTCGTCCGCGTTGTTTGGAACAAGTGGGAGAGGCGGGGACGGCCGGAGCTCGCCGGAGCGGAGCTCGGGGCGGCGGCCGGTGTTCGGGCGCGAGCGGGGATGCGACTGCGGTGTGCGGAGGCGAGAACGGAGAGGGGGAGGAGGAGCAGCAGCTCACAGCGGTTGCAGCGGGCGTCGAAGCGGGCTCGGGGACGCGCTGACGGCGGCGTATGGTCGCCGGAGATCTTCACGGCCGTGGGTTGAAGAAGGCGGCAGCGACGGCTCCATGGGGCGTCCGGCGTCTTGTGGCTTGATGGAGAGGACGAGGGAGTCGTGACGGAGCTCGTGGACTCTACGAAGGGGCGAGGGGACGGCAGGGAGCGCGTCGGCGGTGAGCTGCGGCGGCGGCAGCGCTTCGGCCGCGGGGAAAGGGAGAGGTCCAGGGGAGGAGGGGGTGCGAGAGAGAGTGGGAGAGGACCGGGGCGGCGCGTGGCGACGTGCGCGTGATCCAGGCGACGGGGGGAGAAGCAGGAGGTGGCGGGGAGACGTGGCCGCGACCGGCTGTGGCGCGGCCACGCAGCAGCTCCTACTGGCAGGAGCTTGAAGAAGCTCCTGGCAGTTGGGCTGGGCCGGCCTGCTGGGCCGTGCGATGCCGGGCCAGCACAGGAGCTGGGCCGCAGGTAGATCCAGGTAAGGTTTTTCCCCTTCTTTTTTTCTTTTTCTATTTTTCTGACATTTGTTTGGTTTAAATAAAATACTAAACCATTTTATTTTCTTATGCCAATTTTTGTAGGGGCTAGTTGCATTATTCCAGAGCTCCTCAACAACTGGCATAATTTTTGGACATATATTATATATATATACCTAATATATATCCAATGCAAATATTTATGCATTAATTCCAAATGGCCAAAATAAATACTGGTGAGCTCCTAAAAATATTGGTTTGATTTTTATCCCTGTCCAATATTTTCAGAGAGCAACATGAGCATTTTCTTGGACCCTTTTTGGAGAAATTTTTATTTGGGTCATTTCCAGAAATGATTATGAGGGTTTCTCAAATCCTCATTTCAAATTTAAATGAAATTTAAACATGATGCACAAATGACTAGCTAGTCCAGGTCATACCAGAACTAGGGATGTGACATAACGCCATCGTAATACTTCTCGGGATAGCGATGCTCCTTGCCCTCCGGCGGACCGTCCTTCACCCGCTTCTCCGCATCCAGCTTGCCCCAATGCACCTTCGCGCGGGCAAAGGTCCGGCGGGCACCCTCAATGCAAACGGATCGCTTGATAACTTCAAGCCACAGATAGGCATTCACCATCCGCTTGATCAGGCCGGAGTAGCTAGTAGGCAGGGGCTCACCAGGCCACATCCGGACTATGAAATCTTTCATAGCCACTTCGGCCGCCCTGTGGAGTTCAACCAACTGCTTCAGTTGGTCACTCAGAGGCATTGGGTGTTCGGCCCCAACATACTTGGACCAGAACAGCTTCTCCGTGGAGCTCCCCTCCTTAGCACGGTAGAACTCTGCGGTGTCTGAGATGCTGCGTGGCAGATCTACGAATGCCCCTAGAGAGCTCCGAAATCGGGTAAGTAAAAGAAACGCCTCCTCCACATATTTGCTTTGCATAAAGAATGTCTTACCCACCGCTATCTTCTTGGCCGCCTGGATTTCTTGCTGTACCTTCTCTGCTTCGGCCTTGGCGTCTTTCATACTCACAAGGGCCTTCGCAAGCTCGGACTCTTTCATCTTAAGATCATGCTGCAAGGACTCGAACCTTATACCGAGGTCGTGGAGCTCTTGCTGTACCTCGCCTACCCTAGCATCTTGCTTCTCGCGCTCCTTGCATTCCAAGGCCGCCTTGTCTTCGGCCTTGGACAGCGCTTTCTTCAGGGACGCCACTTCGGCGGTGGCCCCTGTTACAGAGTCACGATGCTTCGTCATTAGAATACCCAATTTTATCTATCCTTCATTACATGAGAGCGGGAAATCACTCACCTTTGTTCTCTTCGAGCTGCCTCTTCGTGAGGTTGAGCTCCCCCTGTGCCTGCTCCAGGTCGCGCTTTAGTCCGGTGACCTCGGCTGTGCAGACAGCAGCAGCAAGCAGCACAGCCTGCTTATTCACATGCACACTTATTATTAGACTCCTGCGGTTTATAATTGACCCTCCGTTTGGCTTTTCTTTCCAAACACCAAACAGAGTATCAGGGGCTACTACCTATCGGGTGGTTATTTCACACAATTTTATTACTTACCTCGAAGCCCGTCAGGAGGCTTGTGCAGGCTTCGGTTAGTCCGCCCTTGGCAGACAGAACCTTTTGAATCACCACACTCATAGGTGTACGGTGCTCGTCATCCATGGAAGCGCCTTGAAGCGCTTCCACCAGACTATCCTCTGGCGTGATAGAAGTCCCCTGCGCGGATAGCTCGCCCTCCCTAACGAGGGGCTGCCCGCCTGAGTCGGGAACCATTGGAGGCTCCGGAACAGTGTTCAGTTTAGAGCCCGGCCTACTGCGGCTCTCATCGACACGATCCGCAGGGATCTTGAACCCCGCATGTCCGACATCTGGAATTCCACCTTGGGGCGTCTCCAGAGTCACCTCCCCCCCCCCCCCGCTCTAGGGACTTCGGGACAACACCCCGTGTCATCCGCGGGCTGAGGAGTAGTGGCCATCGGGAGCGAGTTCATCGCTGAATCGCTCAGGGACCCATCCGAAGATGATACCTGGGGATGAACCCTGGCCGGACTGCATATATGTTCGGTGTTATAAAAATACCATGAAGTAAAATCACAATAGAGTGCGGATACTTATGATCGCGCTAGGGGCTTCCCCCTGGGCAGCCACCCCTCCTCGCTATGGGCGGCCATGGCGGAGTAGTCCAGAAGGGACACCTTTCCCTTCTTGGACGTCCCTGCCTCCCCCTCCAGGGTGGCTTTCCTCTTTTTCTCCTTCCCAGTGCGGGGAGGTAGAGTTTCTTCTTGCTTCCCCCCGCCTCCGCGGGAGGAATCTGCCTCGTCGTCGTCAGACGACGTGGGTATGACGGCCTTGCGCCGAGGGCCTTTCCCGTCCCCCTGGTCTGCCTTCTCAGCCCCCCATCCTCTCCGGATGGGGCGGCCTCTTCTTCTTCTTCCTCCCCTTCGGGAGAGGAGTGTGCCTCGGCGTCTTCGGACGAGGCTTCCGGTACGACCTTACGCCGGACCCTTCCTGGTCCCCAGGGCCTTCTTTTCGGCCTTCTTCTCCGGTGCCTTGTAGGGTGCCGAGACCAGCATCTCTGTCAGGAGAGCATCAGCTGGGCCTTCTGCCAGCAGAGCCGGACAGTCAATCCACTCCGCTGTCTCCACATAATCCTGATTAAATATGCACAATTACTTAAGACTCCCCCACGAATATACTAGGAAGAGGTGAATCCGGTGGTAGTCAGAAAACTCACCGTACTAGGAGGCCGCACGGCGTGAAGTCCACGGTCCTCGGATGTGGGAGGAGGTACTTCAGAGGCCTTGAACAACACCTTCCAAGCTTCTTTGTGCGTCATGCCGTAGAGCCTCCGAAGCGTCGGGTGTTCGGCCGGGACGAACTCCCACAGATTAAATGCCCGCCTTTGGCACGGGAGAATTCGGCGAACGAGCATGACCTGGACTACGTTGACAAGCTTGATGTTCTTGTCCTTCATGCTCTTAATGCAGTTTTGGAGTCCGGTCAGCTCCGTAGGTTCGCCCCAGGCCAGGGCCTTCTTTTCCCAGGAGGTGAGTCGCATGGGCGTTCCAGATCGGAACTCGGGGGCCGCTACCTAGTTGGCACCGCGCAGCTCGGTGATGTAGAACCACCCCGATTGCCACCCTTTCACGGTCTCCTCAAAGGAGCCGTCAACCCAGGTGACGTTAGGCATCTTGCCTATGATGGCCCCTCCGCACTCCGCTTGCTGGCCGCTCACGATCTTTGGCTTCACGCAGAAGATCTGTAGCCACAAGCCAAAGTGAGGCTTGATGCGGAGGAAGGCCTCGCACACGACGATAAACGCCGAGATGTTGAGGACGAAATTTGGGGCTAGATCATGGAAATCTAGCCCTTAGTAGAATATGAGCCCGCGGACGAAGGGATGAAGTGGAAATCCCAGTCCACGGATGAAGTGGGCGACAAACACGACCCTCTCGTGAGGTTTCGGGGTTGGAATGGCCAGCCCCTTGTCCGGTAGCCGGTGCGCGATGTCCGCGGCCAAGTATCCAGCCGCCAGAAGATTCGCGATATGCTGCTCTTTCACGGTGGAAGCCACCCACTTGCCTCCTTCTCCGGACATGTTTAGTTGTACGGAGAAGACTTGGGCTAGGGTGCTGGAGCTCGAGGGGGCAAGAGTGGGCAAGGGAGGAAGAAGGCGTGGGTAAAAATGGGGAACTCTTATCCCTTTATAAGAGGTGACGAAAGCGGTGCGCCTCCCCACTTGCCCGTTAAGAATCACTTACTTCCCAAGCGTCGTGATTGATGGCACGCTGGGATTACTCATACCCTTATTGATGAGAATCCCGTGATAAGGGGACACAATCTCTGCTTCGACAAGACAGGTCAAGGAACCGCCTCACAATGTGCGTCGTGGCTGGTTTTGGGAAAACGGTTCGAATAATGACCCGGCCGTAATGACATGTCACGTTGTCTAAAAAAGTTGTCAGCAGATTGCACTTGTGAAATATCATTCTCTCTACGGTGGTATGTGAAGATCATTTTGCAGATCCGGACACGGTCTACGTGTTCGATAATTACTTTGGATTATTCGGAGAAGGAACCCGCCTTGCAATGCTGAAGACAAGACTGCGCGCCGGACTCATCGTCATTGAAGCTTGTTTCAGGGGCTACAGAGGGAGTCCTGTATTAGGGGTTATCCGGACAGCCGGACTATGTACATCGTCCGGACTATTGGAGCGTGAAGATACAAGAATCAAGACTCCGTCCCGTGTCCGGATGGGACTCTCCTTTGCGTGGAAGACAAGCTGGGCGATCCGGATATTATATTTCCTTCATTGTAACCGACTCCGTGAAAACCCTAGCCCTCTCTGGTGTCTATATAAGCCGGAGAGGTTGGTCCTTAGAAGGCCGATCATAATTACACTCATAATCATCATAGGCTAGCTTCTAGGGTTTAGCCTCTACGATCTCGTGGTAGATCTACTCTTGTACTACACATATCGTCAATATTAATCAAGCAGGAAGTAGGGTTTTACCTCCATTGAGAGGGCCCAAACCTGGGTAAACATTGTGTCCCTTGCCTCCTGTTACCATCAGCCTAAGACGCACAGATCGGGACCCCCTACCCAAGATCCGCCGGTTTTGACACCGAAAGCCGCCTGGCTAACATCCCGTCAATTTGAAAAACTCCAGCAGCTTGAGTTCTACCATTACTACGAAAATAAATACTACCAATTGTTGTATTTATGCCCTCAACAGTGACGTCCATCTCATGGTTTTCCTCCTCTCTCTACACCGCCACCTTGACCTGGTGCCATCTAGTAGACAATCTGGCACAAATGCTTCAACTCCCACTACTGAAAAACTTGCGCTTATGTTGGTTTATCTGTCAGAGGCCTCACGGCACATCATTATCCACTCCAGCTGCCCTACCCTGGAGAGCTTGGTGCTTGCTTTTTGGAAATGGAATCCATGTCCCTTGTCTCAAAATAAAGTCTCCTCACCTTGTAAGCATTGGAATTTGTTTTGAAGGATAGGAGCTCATCATTGAAGATGCCCTTTCACTCCAATGGTTGCTCCTTCATTGGTGTTATGCACCTTCACAAAAAAACTGTGGTCTCTGTGCCTAAACTGGAGACCTTGGGTGCAATTGATGATCTATTTAAATCATTCAAGATGGTGTTTGGATCCACACTTATTCAGGTAATGTATATTATTCATGTTCACTTCTGTAATCTGCATTTTTCATTTGTGCGCACAAGTGAAATATCATCTTGGAGTACACTTTCGGTGCTAATATTATGTTCTATGCTCAATGAAGATCTTGTCCATGGATGTCCTATTAGGGGTGCAGAATTCTGTCAAGACCTTATATATCAGTATGTGGTGTCTTGATCTGAACACGAGGATTGGCTTGCTGTAATGCTTTCCATGTATGGAGAATTTGTATAGAAAGGTGATGATTCACGCACATTGAAAGTCCATATATAATGTACTAGAATTAACCGTTCAACTATCGCTCGATCGACATACTCTATTTTAGACATTAACTGTTTTTAGTCTTCATGTCTATTTAGGTACTAGCACTTGGAGGAAAACGTCTAACCAATCGATGGGTGAGGAAGCACAAGGATTTTCTCAGATCTTCAAAAATTATAGATACATTGGAGATGTATCACGCATCCCCAAGCTTAATTCCTGCTCTTTCTTGAGTAGGACATTCGTTTGAAGACAATAACGTTGGAAGGTTATGCATCCAACCATGCAAACACAACTTTGTCACATTCTTCATGTTGAATGCGAGGTTACTATTGTCCGTGAGGATTAAGTTTTTCAACAAGAGTTTTCTCATGGGTGGATATGTTGAACATCATAAAAACAAGTTTCAGGTGGACCTAAGGGCTTCTGAACGTGCTCGGCTTCTAAAATTTACAACAACTTGTCGTCAGCGTGGACCAGTAGAATTTTTGTGTCGGAATCTTGATTTTATGGATCAGACCGATCCATTTGATTGTGACTACACAAAACTTTGGTGTAGTTAGAAGTTAGTGCCCTGTTCAATCTGGGTTTTGTCTAAACCTGATCAAGAATTAATCCTCATGCTTTTGGACCGTTTGTAAGCTGGAGTTAGATATTTTTGCCCTTTTCAACTCGGCTTTGACCCATATTTTCTTTCATACTGGGCCAATGGCTTGCCATTTCTTTAATTAAGACATAAATATTGTAAGCAATCACAACATAGGGAAAGAACATCACTCTCATGGGATCCTTGAGATCATTGTTCATTACAGAACCCGCAAGTTCTTAGCGCCCGCCAGCACCATAAACTTATTTTCAGCTAGCAATACCAAATGGGATGTAATTCTTAATAAGAAATGTTGCATGGTGGTGACAGATTTGGATTCTGACATTTGGGACCCACGAGGAAAAATCCTATCCAGGGCAGTGTCGACTCGACATTAAACATTGAGAAACCTGGTTTTAAAATTACTGTAAATCCAAAACTTGCCTCAAAATCATGAAACTTGGCCTGGTGTTATGACATGGCACCAACATGCTGTGGTAAAAAATTAGTCCAATTTAGGACAAGTTTTGGTATAAACTTCTTACAAACCATAGCTTCTCTCAAGAAGCCTCATGGTTCTGAGAGGGAACTTGTCACCTATATGTGCGAAATGACATATGATGTCTCTCCCTTCCTTGATTTATTTTATAGAGGCAACACGAAACTATAGGAGCGTCCTCCTAAGAATATGAAATTATTTAGGGTTCGTTTTGCCTTTTTATACATTAATTGAGTTTTGTAAGCATTTTGGAACATACTTTGGTGTGTGCAAAGGTCATGTGTTTACTAGCCACCTGTGTAATTGGATGTTCAATTTGGTTATGGAATCAAGTCCTTATAAGTTATAAGTACATATATTGTTGTTCCGTATGCAATGACATCGCACACAGACCATACTAGGGAACCCGTTGGTGATGTATTCATCAATCGCTGACAATTGTATACTGGCAAGCATTTGCCCACAACACACATGGTTTATTGGGAGAAATTGTCTGTTTTATTATGGGTCTTAGCACACATTTCTGATTAGGAACTTGTTTGCCGATTATCACACTCATCTTGTTAAGTTGAACCATTTCTGTTGCCTAATCGAAAAGAGTTCATCCGAGTGAACTATATGTTGTATATCACACACACCTTGATCTGGCTGACTATTTCTATTGTGTTTCCTAATCGCAAATAGTTCATCCGAGTGAATTCTATGCCGTATATCGCACACACCTTCATCTGGCTGCCCGTTTCTATTGTTCTGCCTCATCACAAAAAGTTCATTAGAGAGAACCGTATGCCACGCATCGCACACGCAACTATAATCAGAACCATGTTTGATGTCTCTGCCATCGCAAACGTTTTGTATCATCTTTGACGGGTTTTTACATCGTCGTTTGCGATTAATGCATCGCACATAGTTTCGTCAAAGGGTGTCTGATTGTACTGTCACGTTAGCAGCATCCTGCAGTAGTGATAGTTGCGAGGAAATAGGGAAGAGTCACATGTGTTCTCAGAGATTTTCGAAATAAACCGGTTGAGGAAATTGACCCTTATCACCTTGAGGAATTTCATCATATGTTCTTGACTTAGGTTCCAGAGTTGTACAGATTGAAGCAATTTGCACAATTGAGGAATCTATTTTGAAGCATATTAATGATCAAATACAAAAGATTGGGCAGATGGAAGTGCTGAAGAATTGAAAGAGTGGTAAAAACATCGCCTGAACATTTTTTTAGTTAAGAGAAGATCAAAGAGGGGAAGTAAATAAGCATTTAATCACCCCATGATGAACTCGATGAACTAGACGACGGGGCAAAGGAAATCGTCAGCTCACATCTTCCATGCTCTAACTTGGCGATGAAAGACATCTACGATGGCGGCGAACGTGAAGAAATCTGCATCCGACGTGAGTATGTCGACGAAGAAGTCGAGGCAGTGAAGATCTTCTTCTCCGGTGGCGATGAAATCCAGTGGCAACACTAGGTTTTGAGGGCTGAGAGCGAAGTGAGCAAAGGGATGCAGTGAACTAACGTTGACAGGGTCAAGGCTATTTATAGCCGTAGTGAAAACTGAGGGGTCCGATTTTTTTGCGGATCAGCCCCTGACCATTCGCATCTCGGTGACACATGGCACGCATGCATTTTCGCATCTATTCACTCGTGTGAAGCGCGGGATACATTACTATGGCGACTGAGGGAGTCCTGGACTAGGGGGTGTCCGGAAAGCCGAACTATCATCATCGGCCGGACTCCAAGACTATGAAGATACAAGATTGAAGACTTCGTCCCGTGTCCGGATGGGACTTTCCTTGGCGTGGAAGGCAAGCTTGGCGATACGGACATGTACATCTCCTACCATTGTAACCGACTCTGTGTAACCCTAGCCCCCTCCGGTGTCTATATAAACCGGAGGGTTTTAGTCCATAGGACAGAACAACAATCATACCATAGGCTAGCCTCTAGGGTTTAGCCTCCTTGATCTCGTGGTAGATCCACTCTTGTACTACCCATATCATCAATATCAATCAAGCAGGAGTAGGGTTTTACCTCCATCGAGAGGGCCCGAACCTGGGTAAAAACATCGTGTCCCTTGTCTCCTATTACCATCCGCCTAGACGCACAGTTCGGGACCCCCTACCCAAGATCTGCCGGTTTTGACACCGACATTGGTGCTTTCATTGAGAGTTCCTCTGTGCCGTCACGATCAGGAAGGATGCCTCTTCCCGTCTTTAAAGACGGTGCCATTGCCAAAGGAGCTTTGGCCATCGGCCAAACTATCCGGCTAGGTGGTTTTCTTATGACCGCCTGTTCGGCCGCCGCTTCGACGATGACCTCTCGGGTCATCAAAAGCGATCTTCATGTCAACTCGGAATTCACCGAGCAGCTAGGTCCGATGGAGCTCTCTTCCGTAAACGAGCTCTTGGATCGCATCGCCGCCCTGGGAGTCGCTACAGAGTACGATCATATTGGGCTTAAAACCGATCTGAGAGAGATTAACTCTCCCCAGGCTACCCACCACGTTGTTGTGGTAGAGGAACAACGCGACGACTCTTCTTCTATATTAAAAAACTATTTGTGTTCGGACTCCTAATCCCTCCATGCCGGATTCCCGCGGAGGGACGGACGTCAATCAAGTACTGAACCTAAAGTCAGGCAGTGGACCAGATTTGTTGGACGACATCCAGCAATCCAAGCTTCGAAATTCGGAAACTTTTCGACCCTTGAGCCTCAAGTTGGGCAGGGTTCCGGACTTAATTCCACCCGCCCACCCAAACATAAGCGATCTATCTCAAATCCGGCAAGATCCCATGGAAACAGTACATCATTACTGGGCCAGATTCCTCCTGGTCATGGACAGGATAAAGGACTGCCGTGAGGAAAGCGCAATCTCAATTTTCTGCAATAATTGCACGGACAAGGGAATCATGAACGCCATAAGTCATCGCGAAATTACACGCTTCGTCGACCTGGTGTCCATAGTACGAAAGTACTGTGCGATGGAGAGTACTTGGAAAACCGAAACTAAGTTTTGGAACAATCCAGCTCCGAACACAACCCTAGTCCGAAACAAAAGGGTGCATCATGCTCAGGCACCCGGGACAAAAACCAAAAAGCAAAAACCCCATAAAGGGCACGGAACCGTACTAGAGGGATGGCTCAGTGGACCCTGTAAAATCTATAGTACAGAGGGCGCCACTCCAACACATAGCCTTCGAGCATGTTGGATACTACGGCAGGTGGCCAAAAGTGGCGAAGAGCTTCTAGCCCCGGAGAACCAGCCCAATAGTACTAGTATCATATTAACAGTCTTCGAGACTTTCGCATAAAATAATATGCGAAAACAAACAATCCGCAGCCTCGCCGAAGTCTACCAAGTAGCAACAACAAATCCATGGAGCGACACGGCTATCACCTTCAACGCTAGCGACGAACCAAAATTTCGAACAGCCAGAGCACCAGCCGCATTGGTCCTCAGTCCAATACTGGACGGCTTTCGTCTTACCAAGGTACTCATGGATGGCGGCAGCAGATTAAACCTCATCTACGAGGAAACCCTTCGAAAAATGGAAATAGACTGGAGCCGCATTGAGCGAAGCAGCACAACCTTTAGAGGAATGATCCCTAGTCGGGAAGCACGCTGCACAGGAAAAATTACACTGGATGTGGTGTTCGGCACGCCGAACAATTACAGGTCCGAGGAGGTCACGTTCCAAGTGGCCCCATTCAGCAGCGGATATCACTCTTTATTAGGGCGAGAGGCATTCACAATTTTTCAAGCTATACCCCATTATGGGTACATGAAGCTTAAAATGCCCGGGCCCAATGGAATCATCACTCTTGTCAGTGATCCGGACATAGCACTCCGCGCCGAAAATAAGACAGCCGTGCTAGCCCTAGAGGCACTATCCGAAGCCCTAGCGGCAGAGGAACTCACTGCGCTGCGCTCCACGGTGAACAGGGACGATGTGATACTCGATAAGAGATCCAAGTCCACCTCTTTCAAACCAGCGGACAAAATAGTCAAATTCCAAGTCCATCCAACGGACCCCACAAAGACAGCCTCCATTGGGGCACAATTAAACCCTAATGTAGACGCCGCACTACGAGAATTCCTTCGGGAAAATTGGGACATCTTTGCCTGGCACCCTTCAGATATGCCAGGAATCCCACGCAGGTTGGCAGAACACAGCCTAAACATCCTAAAAGGATTCAAGCCAGTCAAACAGGCTCTTCGACGATTTTCCAAACCGAAAAGACAGGCAATGGGAAAGGAGCTAGCCAAACTATTAGAAGCCGGATTCATCAGAGACATCAAACATCTGGACTGGCTAGCAAACTTGGTAATGGTACCAAAAAAGGACAAATCCTGGCGCCTATGTGTCGATTTTAAAGACATTAACAAGGCTTGTCCAAAGGATCCTTTCCCCCCTTCCCCGCATCGATCAAATCATCGATGCTATCGTAGGGCACGATTCATTATGGTTCCTCGACGCATACTCCGGATACCATCAAATCAAGATGGCGGAGACAGACCAAGCCGCAATGGCATTCATTACTCCATATGGACCATTCTGCTTCAACACAATGCCCTTCGGGCTCAAGAACACCGGCGCAACATATCAGCGCATGATTCAGACATGTCTGGCAACCCAGATCGGCAAAACAGTGGAGGCATACATAGACGTTGTGGTCATCAAAACCAAACACGTTGAAACTCTAGTAGATGATTTGAGCCTCACATTCGATAACCTCCGAGCATATGACATTAAGCTCAACCCGGAAAAATGCGTTTTCGGCGTACCAGCCAGAAAGCTCTTGGGCTTCATTATATCCGGTAGAGGAATTGAAGCAAACCCAGCCAAGATCCGAGCTCTGTCATAGTTAGATATCCCAAAAGATCTCAAACAAATACAAAACTTGACTGGATGCGTGGCAGCTTTAAGCCGCTTCATCTCCCGCTTGGGAGAAAAGGCGTTGCCCCTTTATCGCCTCCTCCGGCGCACCGAACACTTCGAGTGGACGGACGCTGCCACGGCCAGACTCAAAGAAATAAAAGCCATATTGGCAACAAATCCGGTCCTGGCCGCGCCCAACTTGGGAGAACCAATGTTATTATATATCGCGGCAACACATCAAGTTGTAAGCATGGTGCTCGTCGTCGAACGAGAAACAGAAGGACACAAATTCCCTCTTCAAAAACCAGTGTACTACGTATCCACTGTCTTAACTCCATGCAAGTCCCGGTATCCACATTATCAAAAGATAGCGTACGCGGTGTTCATGGCATCCCGGAAGCTGCGACACTACTTTCAAGAGTGTTTGATAACAGTGGCCTCCGAAGTACCTCTCAACGACATTATAAACAACCGCGACGCGACCGGCAGGATTGCAAAATGGGCCATTGAGCTCTTACCATTCGACATAACCTGCAAACTACGGCGAGCTATAAAGTCGCAAGTTTTGGCTGACTTCATTGCCGAATGGACTGAAGCCGAACTCCCTAAAGAGTACGGCGCATACTCCAATTGGATCATGCACTTCGACGGCTCTAAAATGTTGGCCGGCTTGGGGGCTGGCATCGTCTTGACGTCCCCAACCGGAGACACAGTCCAATACGTACTTCAAATAATGTACACGGACTCCAACAACGCAGCCGAATACGAGGCCCTTCTACATGGTCTCCGGATGGCAATCTCCATGGGCATTCAACACCTTGAGGTCCGCGGGGATTCAAACCTCGCAGTATCCCAAGTAAATGGAGACTTTGATGCCAAGGATACGAAAATGGCAGCCTACCGTAACACCGTCTTAAAAATGTTAGCTCGGTTCGAAGGACTCGAATTCCACCATGTAGCCCGGGATAATAACCAGGCGGCCGACGTGTTGGCGCGCATCGGCGCAAAGCGCGACGCCGTCCCTCCAAACATCTTCCTGGAGCGGCTCTTTATGCCATCCGTAGTATGGGAAGAGGAGTCCGGAAACAACAATCCGAAACCAACCGCACCGCCCAACACCGAACATTCTGACACAATCGGTGGCTTAGCCAATGAAATAACACCTTCAGCCCACGAAATAATGGCAGTCATTGCCCCGTGGACGGAACCATTCCTAGCCTACTTAATTAGGCAGGAACTCCCCGAAGACCAAAATGAGGCCCTCTGCATAGTACGGCGATCTAAAGCCTACAAGGTCCATGAGGGAGAGCTTTATAAGAAAAGCACAACCAGAGTCCTTCAAAGGTGCATCTCCGAAGAGGAAGGGAGAAATCTTCTGGCTGAAATTCCCGCCGGACTCGGCGGGCACCACACTGCAGCCCGGGCCCTTGTAGGCAAGGCCTTCCGTACATGATTTTGTTGGCCGACGGCCCAGGCAGATGCTAAGGACTTAGTCCAACGATGCGTCGGTTGCCAGCTCTTTGCTAATCAGAGCCACATGCCACCCACCGCCCTCAAAACTATACCCATCACCTGGCCGTTCGCGGTCTGGGGGCTTGACATGGTTGGACCCCTTAAAGGGGGAACCCACAAGCAAAAATACCTATTGGTCATGGTGGATAAATTCACCAAATGGATAGAGGCCAAGCCAGTTAAGACGGCCGAATCCGGACCCGTGATAGACTTCATATCAGGGGTAGTACATCGTTAGGGTGTCCCCCATAGCATCATCACTGATAACGACACAAACTTCACGGCCAACGAGGTTAAACTCTGGTGCAAAAACATGGGCATCAAGCTCGACTACGCTTCAGTCTATCACCCTCAAACTAACGGTCAAGTCGAGCGAGCAAATGGTCTAATCATGAGCGGCATCAAACCCAGACTAGTGCGGTCCCTCAAGGAATCTAACACGCACTGGGTAGAGGAGTTCGAATTCGTACACTGGGGGCTGCGGACCACGCCGAATCGAGTACCGGATTCACACCATTTTTTATGGTGTACGGCGCAGAGGCAGTTTTGCCCTGCGACATAATCCATGACTCACCTCGCGTGCGCATGTACGAAGAAAGAGAAGCCGAGCTAGATCGGCAGGACAGTTTGGACGCCTTCGAGGAGGAGCGCGACGTGGCAAAAGCTCGTTCCGCATTCTATCAACAACAGGCTCGAAGATATCAAAGCAGAGAAGTACGGGCCAAAACTTACAATGTTGGCGAACAAGTTCTACGCCTGCCGGACAAGAAAAAGGACAAACTTAAGCCCAAATGTGAAGGTCCCTTCATCATCGACCAAGTCCTGACCGGCGGAGCATATTGTCTGCGAAACGCATCGGACAACCGACTCGAGCCGAACCCATGGAACGCAGCCCGTCTCTGAAGATTCTACGCCTAGCACCAGACTCTGAGTTCGTCTCCTTCCTCCGTCTACATTTTATACTTTAGCTGTCTTTTATTTCTCTCTTTCTCCCTCCTTTTTTTTCTTAAAGCCTTTGGAGGCTCATCTGTGCATTGTTCGCACACACTTGACATGCTACTCGCACTCATTATACCTGGGGGCTTCTTTAACAGAAGCTTATTTATACATGCTTCATGCCCAACACATGTGTCAAACTTCCGCATGTACCTTTTATTCACCATTATATGCATCGATGTGACTTAAGTTTTGGCCAAGCTGGGTTGCCTGGCTCCTGTGCTTACCCCTACATTCCCTATTGTTTGGCTAGGAGGTAAAGGGAGCACCTCTGCGATTGTTACTGCCGGGTCAGCCGGATGTGTACCTCAGACTGGGTGAAGCCGAAAGCTAGCATTCTTAAGGTAATATTCGGTCAGTGATTTGAAAGATGATTTCTTACTTATTTATTTATCTGCCCCCAGATGCTTTTCTGCTCTTTTCGCAGTCTGGACATGCACTTTAGGGCATGCCTCCCAGGGAAAGGAACCCCTAACGGAACTATTCTCCTTGGAAGATGTTTCTTACTAACCATGTAATATAACATAACTAGTTGGGCACTTGTCTGATAAAGCACTAATGACCCCTACGCCTGGTCTCCATGCATGCCCCGGTTTTTATAACCGTGAGGGCATTCGGACACACTCCGGACTGTTGGGTCCCGAGGTTGAAGCGAAAAGGTCCGCAAAGACAAACGATCTACAATCTAGCTAGAAGGCATTTTACATGTCATTTTAAATTACAACGTCAAATTGACTGATTGTACTCCTCCTCAATCCCATCTAACAGGCTGTCTAGTTTACAGTCCCGTTGGGAATATTTCGTGGCCAACTCTACTTGGCTGTACATTAGGCTCACAGGGATCTCCTTCCCATCGGGCCCCACAGGTCCGACCTCGGCCATGTGGTTTGGATCAACCTTTGTGTACCGCGTCTTCACCATGGCCCAGGCCTCCCTGGCGCCTTGACGGCAGGCCGATATCTTCCACAGACGGAAGCATTGTCGTGCTCCCTGAAGCTTCTCAGCAAGCCCTCCAAGACCCTCGGGTAGGGAGACTGACGGCCATAAGGCCTGGACGCCGCCGCTCATTGTCTGCCGAACATGTTCGTGCAGTTGCAGCAGCTCGGGAAGAAGGTCACCCGTGGAGCCAGGCATCTCCTCCGCCGGACGACCAGTGAGCACACATACAGACACATTTATGTCAATTGATTGCCTCGCCGAACTCTTCTTTTCAAAAGAGTTTGCTCAAGCACTTACTGTAAATGCCGCGACGAAGCCGCCGATTCTCCTTCACGGAGTCAGACAGCTGGACCCGAACATCTTTTAGTTCTTCTCCCAGCTGGGTGTTGGCATCTTGGAGTTTGTTCCTCTCCTGCTGCACCCTCATAAGCACCTTCTCGCCGGCCTTCAGCTGGCGCAGCAGATGTTGCTTATCCGGATCTAGTCCAGCACCCTCTGCAATTTTATTCTCAGAACTACGCACACGCCGCACTTCAGAAACGACTTATCTTTTTGAAAGAATATATTACCAGAGGGGGTCTCTGTGGCTCCCCCTGCAGCGGCTAGTGCGGCCTCAAGTTGGGCCTTGCACCCTTGAAGCTCCTGAGACAGGTGGGTATTCTTCTCCGTAAGATCCTGCATAACAAATGATCCTTAAATCAGTTATTCTAACTATTTTAAGTCTCCGGGGCTACTGGCATATATAACTATTAAAATTTCTCACCCATATGTCTTTCACATACTGCTCCGTGGCTCTGTTAGACCATCTTGAGTAGCACGGAGGTGCGCGTCCCCCACATTAAAGGCATTCAACGCCTCCGGGGAGAAACACGCGTCACGAAGAACTGTCCGCCGGCACCTATGATTCATGGCGCTCTCCACCTCGGACCTGGTGGCGGACAGCCTATTGGCATCCTCCGTTGGAGGAGCATCTGGCTCAAGCCTTGTGTTTGCCTCCCCCTCCGGACCAGGCGGTGGAGCTTGGCTGGCGGAGGCTTGATTGGCAACCTCTCCGGACATAGTCCAGCGTGCGCTCTTTCTCCTAGAAGAATCAGGAGTGTTAATATACCTCCCAGGAATATTTCCCTTAACTACGGTGGTGCTCCATACCGTTGCAGCGACGTCTCGATTCACGCCGCACTCCTCTTCCGCCTGCTGGGCCGAACTGACCCTTGTTGGTCAGCCGCCGCGGATCCGGCTTCCTGCCCTAAATGTACCTCCTGCGGGACACCGTTGGTATACAGTGTTCGAAAATAAGCATGGATGAGTAATAATGACAAGGCCTCGGTCGTAGTTACCTGGCAAGCCGGAGTTAAACCGGGGTAGTCGGCCGTAATGGCGACTAAAGCATTGTCCACGCTAAGTTGGTGGAACACCCCATCGATCAGCTCCACCTCTATGTCCGGATCCTCCTCGGAGGCCGGATCAAGGGATCGTCCCGGATCCTCGGGTTGTGGAGTCGGGCTGATGCCCTCTATGTCCCAGCGCAACTCCTGCGTAGAAATCACGAAGTGAGACACTTAACTGTGGGAATATGGATCAGATAAATAAATGTCCGCTTACCCAGCTTCAAGGGTTATTCATGGAGAATCCATTCAATGGACTCGTGCGGAGGAAGTCCTACTTCTCCCCCTTGTACAAGCAGGACAGGATCTTCACCAGATCGGCAGCCGATCCCGGCCCCTTGCGGCCATGACGGGTGGTGTCATTCTCCCCATTGAAATCCCACATGGGGTGGCCCCTATATTGGAGCGCTGCACCCCTCGCATAATGCACGTGGCCATGACTCCAATCATGGTCAATCCGGAATGGGCCAGTAACCTTATCCGGCCCATCAAATATTGGACGCTCCTATCATCTTCCCGTTGAGGGCTCCGCGGGCGCCAACTCAGGCGTTTCTTCAGAGGAGCAATGCTGAACTCCGGGAGGCCGATCCGAACTGGGTCCGGCAGTGGGGCATCTTCCATATAAAATCATTCTAAAGGCCAGTCTTCGGACTCCTTCTTCGGGGTTCCGGATAGATATCCGGTCCCGGCAATGCGCCATATTTCGGCTCCACCCACTTGATATATCGACCCCTCGTGTGAACGGGGTACGAGGCAAAACAATATCTTCCACAACGCAAAATGGGGCTCGATGCCCAAGAACAGCTCACAAAGGGCTACAAAGCCCGCAATGTGCAAGATGGAGGCAGGTGTAAGGTGGTGAAGCTGGAGTCCATAGAACTCCAGGAGCCCCCGGAGAAACGGATGTATAGGAAATACGAGTCCTCTTATCATATAAGGGACGAAGCATACCCGCTCTCCTTTGGAGGGATTGGGGATGCTCTCCGCCTGCTTCTCACCCTTGTAGGTGGCCAGTACGGCTCAAACCGGAACCATAAAGGCTGGGGGAAGGTATCCCTCGGCCTGGAGCGTCACTAGCTCGCTATGCGGGACTGAACATCTCCTCCAATCTCCGGGCTGAGGGCTAGGAGCGCGAGAGGAGGAGCCGCGTTGACTGTCCATGATGGAGTGGATTTTTGTCAGAGGCGCTCCAATGAGTACTCGCGGAAGGAGGATGGTGTGATTCGGATCTAGATCCTTGCTCCTCTTATAGGTAGCTTATTCGCGCAGCTAGGGGGTAAAACGTAAAAATACCCTAGCTTTTCGCATTCATACGACACGTGGAAGAGGGCCATTATTGGACGTTGTGCCAAGGAGCGCAACATTTATAAGGAAGCCGGACACTATTCGGCAAGCGCATGGAATTTGGAGGAGAACCCGCCTTGCAACACCGAAGACAATATACACGCCGGACTCGTCGTCATTGAAGCCTGGTTCGGGGGCTACTGAGGGAGTCCTGGACTAGGGGGTGTCCGGATAGCCGAACTATCATCATCGGCCGGACTCCAAGACTATGAAGATACAAGATTGAAGACTTCGTCCTGTGTCCGGATGGGACTTTCCTTGGCGTGGAAGGCAAGCTTGGCGATACGGATATGTAGATCTCCTACCATTTTAACCGACTCTGTGTAACCCTAGCCCCCTCCGGTGTCTATATAAACCGGAGGGTTTTAGTCCATAGGACAGAACAACAATCATACCATAGGCTAGCTTCTAGGGTTTAGCCTCCTTGATCTCGTGGTCGATCCACTCTTGTACTACCCATATCATCAATATCAATCAAGCAGGAGTAGGGTTTTACCTCCATCGAGAGGGCCCGAACCTGGGTAAAAACATCATTTCCCTTGTCTCCTGTTACCATCCGCCTAGACGCACAGTTCGGGACCCCCTACCTGAGATCCGCCGGTTTTGACACTGACAGCGACCGCCAGAAAAAGAAACTTTGAGAAAAAAAATTAACTGTGTTCGCAATTTCTTCAACTATCAAGGACACAGTGAAGACTTTGAATAGTGTCAACTAGAATGCATATGAAGAATTTGTGAACTGAGTGGGTTGAGCTTAGCATATAGGGGAGCGGGTCCGATCACATCCACATAGAGGAAGAAATCAAACTGAAGAATTAGCAATATGTGGATGTTGTTGAGGACATGAAAATCTCACATGACGAATTTGAAAAAGTTTGATGAAATTGTAAATGACAAAAAACTCAAATCTGAAGAATGTCATAGAGTGGTGGTGGCGTTACCCACCGTATAAGAACTTTGATGACTTCAGACACCGCGTACAATTGCCGTAGGGTTCTGAGAGTCAAGTTCTTCATTAATTTGTTCGCACTTAGAGGGTTAGTCTTCATTTATTGAAGAATTTTTTTACTTCATGTGTTGTGCACCAAAATCATCAAAAATGCATAAGTGTTAGGATGTGTGTCCATTTCAGATGACATTCGAAGATTCTAGGATGTTTAGCTCACATCGCAACTAGCAGAATCTCTTTTCATCCTAGGGCTTAGTGAAGATATCGGCAAGCTGGTCTTCAATCTTCACGTGGTCGATGATGATGTCTCCCTTCGACACATGATCACGAAGAAAATGGTGACGAATTGGAATATGGTTCGTCTTGGAATGGTGCACAGGGTTGTGGGCGGTCTTGATAGCACTCATGTTGTCATAGAAGAGAGGGACTTTCTTCAAGTTTACACCATAGTCCTTGCAGGTTTGCTTCATCCACAACAATTGTGAATAGTAGGCACCAGCGACAATGTACTCAGCCTCAGCTGTGGATAGAGCCATGCTAGCCTGCTTCTTTGATGACCAACATACAAGAGATTGTCCAACAAAATGGCATGTGCATGAGGTAGACTTGCGATCCACACGATCTCCAGTGTAATTAGAATCAAAAAATCCAGCCAGATCAAAAGATGAGCCCTTGGGATACCGTAATCCAAGCGTTGGTGTGTGAGCTAAATATTGAAGAATTTGTATCATAGCCTGATGGTGTGATTCCTTCGGTGTCGCTTGAAATCGGGCACACATGCAAACACTCAGCATAATATTTGGCCATGATTCACATAGGTAAAGAAACAAACCAATGATGGAGTGATATACCTTCTGATCGAAATCTTTACCATTTTTGTCTGTGCTGAGTTGACCATTAGTAGGCATTGGAATTTTGAGGCCTTTGCAGTCTTGCATGCCGAATATCTTCAGGCAATCTTTGAGATACTTTTATTGATAAATGAAGATGCCATTGGGTTGTTGATGAATTTGAAGACCAAGGAAGAATCTTAATTCTCCCATCATAGACATCTTATATTCTTCACATATCATGTATGCAAATTCGTCAGTGAAACGCTTGTTAGTGCAATCAAAGATAATAACATCAACATATATCTGTCATATGAACAGTTCACCATTCACCATCATAAGATTTAGTAAAAAGAGTAGGATCAAGTGAACTAGGTTTGAAACCCTTTTTCTTCAAGAATTCTTTCAGTGTATCATACCAAGCCTGTGGCCTTGCTTGAGGCTATAGAGAGCCTTGTTCAACCTGAAGACTTTGTCCGGATGCTTTGGATCCTCGAAACCTGGTGGTTCAGCAACATATACTTCTTCCTCAAGCTTACCATTGAGGAGTGCACTTCTCACATCCATTTGATATAAGAGAATATTGTGATGGTTAGCATATGCAAGTAATATACGAATAGCTTCAAGCCTAGCAACAGGTGCAAAAGTTTCACTGAAATCAATACCGTCAACCTGTGTGTAGCCTTGTGCTACAAGACGGGCCTTATTTATTACCACTTGGCCATTTTCGTCTTGCTTGTTGCGGTAGATCCACTCAGTGTTGATGATATTGTGCTTGCGTGGATCAGGACGAGTCAGAAGCTTGCACACATTTTTGAGCTCGAATTGTTGAAATTATTCTTGCATGGCTTGAATCCACTCAGGCTCCAGAAATGCTTCATCAACTTTGGTGGGCTCTATGATAGAGACAAATGCAAAATGCCCACAAAAGTTAGCAAGATGTGAAGCCCTTGAGCGAGTGAGGGGACCAGGAGCATTGATGTTGCTGAGGATCTTCTCAACCTGCACTTCATTCGCCACTCGAGGGTGAGCTGGACGAGGGCCTTGTTGAGGTTGAGAATTTTCCTCAGAGTCATTTTCTTCAGGAGTAGCAGTTTCTTCAGGATGAGGAATGATCACTTCTTCAGTTAATTCTTCACTGGCACTATTTCACCAGTTTCCATCAGCTTGATAGATTCCTCAGGAGGCATTTCATCTAGCATAGGAGGCAGGTGCTCTTTTTGCGAGTCATTAGTTTCATCGAACCGCACATCTATAGTTTCAACAACCGTGTTGTGATAGGTGTTGAAGACTCTGTACGCGTGTGAGTCCTTTCTGTAACAAAGCATAAAACCCTCATGTGCTTTCAGTGCAAATTTGGAATAGTGATGAGGATCTCTAATCCAGTATTTAGCACCGAAGACTTTGAAATAACTTACATTGGGCTCTTTGTCAGTGAAGATATACCCGATTGATGATGTGACAAGCAGTATCAATCGCTTTAGGCCACCATCTATGAGGTGTCTTGTATTCATCAAGCATAGTGCATAACATTTCAATGAGTGGCATGTTCTTGCACTCAGCAATTCCTTTCTGCCGAGGAGTATAAGGAGCAGATAGCTCATGAGGGATACCAAGTTCATCAGGATAGTCATCAAGGCATGTGTTCTTGAACTCGGTGTCGTTGTCGCTTCTGATATGCTTGATATTGATGCCATAATTTGTCATGCCACGGTTAGCAAATCGTCCAAATATGACGTGCACTTCAATCTTGAAGGTAATGATATGCACCCGTGTGTAACGAGAATAATCATCAACAATGATGAATCCATAGAGTGATGCTGCATTGGTTAGTGTAGCATAATGAGTGGGACCAAAGAGATCCATATGAAGTAATTCAAAGGGACGAGGAGTGGTCATGATTGTCTTTGAAGAGTGCTTGGATCTCGTCATCTTTCCAGCCTCACAAGCACTACAAAGGTGATCTTTGATGAATTTGACGCCCTCAACACCAATGATGTGCTTCTTATTGACGAGTGTGCTCAAATTCCTCATGCCAGCATGTCCAAGTTTTCGATGCTATAGCCAGCATTCTGAAGCTTTTGCCAGTAGGCATGTGGCTGGTTGAGGACCTAGAGAAATTTACAATATACAAATCACCTCTCTTAAAGCCTTCGGAGACTTAGGATTTGTCAGATTCCATTAGCACAATGCATCTATATCTGCCAAAGATGACAATCATATCAAGATCACAAAGCATTGAGACATACATGAGGTTGTATACTAGGGACTCGACAAGCATCACAATTTCCATGTGTCGACCCTTTGAGATAGCAAACTTACCTAGACCCAATACCTTGTTTTTTCCTTTGTCAGCATAGGTGATATGCTTCAGATGAGATGGAGTAAGGGGAGCATTGGTGAGGAGATTCATTTCACTAGTCATGTGATTAGTGCAGCCACTATCTAGAACCCATTTAGTAGCTTTTGGAGTATCATCATGTAGAAGCATTAGTCTCACTTACAAATTCATATACTTCAATTAAAGAATATGATGATCAGTTTTGTCAGTGAGTTTCATCAGTAAGCATATAACAAGCAACATAGGGATGTGTGAAGTGGGAATTCATTTCATCATGATTAGCTTGCATCCCAACAAGCATTCGTGTCAGACCTTCAGCAAATTCATTAGACATTTATCGTGTCTGAAGACCTGACCATGCAGAAGAGATTAGTTCTTCTTCTTAACAACCCACATCTAAATGGGTGGTTGAGAAGCAATGTAGCGCAAAGCATTGACAGAGAAATTAGGCATTGAAGAATACGCATTTCTCTTCACACGAGGAGTATAGTACTCATAAGAATATGACGAGAAATTGTTCACAGTTTTGTGCATATAGTGATTTGAAGAATAATGCACGTATTCATAATATCATTGTTTGTTCCCTGCATTGAAGTTTTAGTACATGCATAAGTTGGCCTGCACCATTTGACGACTTCGGTCCAGGTGAAGAATTTTCCCTGGGATTGTTCCTTTTCTTCGGCGGTGCCATGATGACATTCACCTAAAAATTTTGAAGAACAGTTTTGGGCACCCAGATTTTCTTCACATGGGAACCATTCCAGCAGTTAGTACCAACAAATCTAGCAAATACTTCACCATTCTGATTTTTAAATAGCTTGTAGTTGGAGTCAAATGACCCATAAGAAGAATGTGGAGTATCAAAATTAAAGCCAAATAGAGTGGATGGATCAACTGCAGGTCCTTTTGCAGCAACCCATGTGGTTTTGGGATACTGCTCTGGTTTCCAATAAGATCCATCTGCATTCAGCTTTATCTCAAAAGCAATACCCTCTTTCCTAGGGTTCCTGTTAAGAATCTGCTTCTTGAGCACATCACAAAGAGTTTGGTCCCTTTGAGAATTTTGTACATGCCTATGACATACAATTCCTTCAGAACTGAATTTTTGTCAGTGAAACTTGTGGTTTTCTCATATGAGGGAATTGAAACCACAGAGGCAGTTGAAGATATATCAGCAGTTGAAGCATTCGAACATTCAGCTAAAGAATTTGCATAATCACATTCAAGGCATTTTAAGCATGGAGCAACAAATTCTTCCTAAGAAGTACTGATCTATTGAGCGAGCAATGCATCATTGTCTTTTTGAATATCATCATGAGACGCTCTCAACTTCTTAAGCTCTTGCTTCCTTTGAATAAATTCATAGGACAACTTCTTGTGTTTTGCTGAGAGGGCCACATGACGACCTTCAAGTTCGTCACATTTTGACTGTAGACGTTCAAGGTCTTCAGTCAGAATTTTAGAACGTTCCATTTCATTGTTTAACAGATCATCACTTTTATCTAACAAGTTGTGAATCCTTTCTAGAGCGGTTTGTTTTTAGAAACAATTTTAGTAAGTTTGGAGTTGCTAGGAGTCATATTTTCATCAAATTCACCTTCACTTGAAGAAGATGAAGACTGTTTGTGTACCTTGATGCCTTTGGCCATGAGGCATGATGCAGAAGATGATGAGTCTTGATCGAAAGTCATCATCTTGAGTGACTCCTTGAACTCGAGGAACCAAGGATCCTGACAGGTGCCATGCCCTTCATATACGTCAAAGATCCTGTCCTAGATAAGCCTTGTGTAGGCAAGATGCATGATGAGTCCGAACTCTTTTCTGGATAGTCTAGAGCAGATGACTGAGCTTGCACACATATCCAGCTGAGTGTACTTGTGAATATCCTCAGCGTTAGCCATCTTTTTTTTCACCTTGAGCGTTAGCCATCTTGCAGAGGTCAGTCAATCATATGTCAGTGATGGTCCACAGCTCACTGTTCATGGATAGGAGACGCTTCCGCATCAAAGCCTTCCACTTGGGATATTCATGACCATCAAAGATGGGCATGCAGTGGATTCCTTCTTCATACCTGCGGTCGACATAGCTAAAACTCCAGGTGGTTAAACCAAAATCACACAGAACAAGGGAGTACCTTGCTCTGATTCCAATTGAAAGCGCAGGTTTACTGCCAGAGGGGTGTGAATGGGAGATTTTTAGAAATTCGTCAATCTCAGAAGAATTTGACGAAGATCGGTGAAGAAATAGAAACACAAAGGAAGCTAAGTCATCACAGAATCAAAGTTCATGCAATCACTAATACAGGATGCTCCTAACGTGACATTACGATCAGAGACCCTTCAAGAAACTGTGTCTGATGCAATAATCGCAAACGGTGGTGTAAGAAAACCGTCAAAAATGTGTAAAATGCCTACGATGACGGATGCATCAAACACGCTTCAGATTTTAGTTGTGTGTGCGATGCAGGGCATAAGATTCAGTTCAATTAACTGTTTGCGATGAGGGGGAACAAAAGAAACGGGCAGCCAGAGGAAGGCATTTGCGATACACAACATACGGTTCACTCGGATGAACTGTTTGTGATTTGGCAACACAAAAGAAACGGTCAGCTAGATCAAGGTGTGTGCGATATAGAGCATGCGGTTCACTCGGATGAACTGTTTGTGTTGAGACAAGAGAACAGAAATGGTTCAATATAACAAGATGTGTGTGATACGCGGCATACAGGTCTGTAATTAGAAATGCGTGGGAAGACCGATAACTACACAAACGATTCCTATTAACAAGTCGTGTGTGTTGTGAGCAAACAATTGCTGGTATACAATTGTGAGTGATTGATGAAATCATCACCGACGGGTTCCCTTGTTTAGTCCGTGTGCAACGTGATTTGCTCTGTCTACAGAGCATCAACATATGTACTTAAAAAGACAGCATGGCATAACCAAATTAAGCATACCATTACACAAGTGACTACAGAGATAACATTTTCACACACCAAAGTAAGCAATTACATGCATACTAAACTAGGAGAAATGAGGATCTAATCATCTACTTCTGGTTGCGATGACGCTTGCCATTGCTCTGCTTCCGGATGGATCCTTGGACATTTTGGGGAAGGAGGCACTTCCTCATGTCAATGATCTGCCTGTACATGTCGTAGCATGTGTACGCCTCCTTGGCCGCGTACACGACATGAGCTTTCTCGAGTTTCTCATCCAGGCCGAGTGCCAGGCACACTTGTTGCAGGAATCCTTCATGTCTCTGTAGTAGGGGTCGATGATGGCCTCGGCAAGGTGAACCAGTGAGTCCTTCTCATGCTCCTTGCTGCCCCAGATCTTGTATTGGCCCTGGATGTTGACAAGATTCTGGCAGGCGATGCCTGAATCTTAAGCACCTTGACATCGTTGGTGATGTCGACCGTAGCGAACATGTAGTGGGGGCTGTTAACAAACCTGGCGAAACGCTCACAAGGCCTTGTGGCCAGGTAGTAGTGGTAGACAAGGACGTGGTGGTGCATGTAGATCTGGGCAATCGCGACCTTGGGATGACTCCCGGCACGAGCGCGGGTGTGCTCGAGGTCGAACCCGACCACCTTGTACTTCTCATCGGCAAGCAACAGCTCCATGATGCGGATGGAGTGCTCCACCCAGACCGGGTTGTTGGTGTACACCACCAAGAGCTCCGTGAACCTTAGGTGGGTGTCCACCATGGCATGCATGGTGAACTGTAGCTCATCCTCGGCAGCCGCTCGGAGCGTCATTGGAGCCGCGCAGGATACTCTCTAAGAATTTGTCGTGGTGGGTGTGCTTCTTGCAATGGTGGGGCGCGATCGAAAGGTTGAGGAGACACAAGGGTTAAATAGCCGTTGTAACAAATGGGGGCCAGCCGGCCTGTAATCGTCACATCTTGTCATGACGTTCATAGCGGAGGATTCCAGTGCACGCTTGATAACACCACACCGTAGTGAGGATTCCAGTGCATGCTTGAGAACACCACACCGCAGTTTGACCATGTGTGGGCTCGAAGAGGCGCCAAATGTATCGTCGGTGAGCCTGTTCCCGCACTACCGCACAGTTTACCGCGCAAGCCTCCCGTCTGGCTTGGTTTCCCATGCGTTGGCTAGAAGAGGGACAAATCATGGGTGTTTATTGGCAAAAAGCTTTGTGAAAACGAAGTGTGTGGAATGACTTCGGTCGCAAGTTTACCCGTGGGTGATGAGGTCAAAGTTACACAGAAGGGTGATGATGGACACTTGAGTGCAATAATTAATTCTGCGCTCTACAGGGCACACGGTGGAAGAAACCAACTATGTGCAATAATGTCCAAGATCGCAGTCGAGTTAGCTATACAGATCGGGTGGTGTGAGATCGACAAGGTAAACAGATTCAAGAATGGTTAATAAAATCAAATCTAAGACCATTGCATATTAAGGTCAAAAACAGTGCAACCAATATACGAGTCTCATACGATGCCATTTTAACAATTGTACCACAAAGGCTCGAAATATTACAAGGTTCAAATTCCAGAGTTATATGGCTCAAATTCGAAGATTACAAGGTTCAAACTGATATTAGAAATGAAATTCAGCTCATCAGCTGCAAACACTCGTGATGATCCGCTGAACATGGATATCAGAGAGGTCCAAACTAATATTACCACTTCCAAGTCTGTTTCGAAACCTCACAACATTTTCAAAGAGGTCAGCCACTGAGAAGTCATGTCTGGGGTTGACACGATGAGTTCCGATTACGCTGTCATGTGAAGTTCCAAAATGAAATTCAGCATTTTTGGAGCCTATTCCATTCTGCAGCAGGCGCCGACACAGATCAACAAACCATTCATTTTTCCAAATAAATGTAGGTCAAACTCATTACCTTCAGCACCCTTGCTCTGACAACAAAGAACCTGACGAATATAATCTCTGGTAAGGTCCCTAGGTAGGAGTTCGAAGTAATTTCTGAGAGATGCAGACCTAGGCATTCAACGTGATTGTTATATTTTTTCACATTATCCACCACTGGGCCTAATCTTATCTGCAAAAGAAGAAAACGTGTTAGTGCCTAGATGCAGTTTTGAACACCACTACAAGCCAACCGTGTGTGATTGATGCAACAAGCAAAACGAAAGTCATTGCACATGGTACCAATTTTGGGAACCGTGTGTGATTGAAGCAATAGGCAAAATGAAAGTCATTTGGAACTGTGTGTTATTGACATACTACCTCCGTCCTAGTTTATTGGTCCCCTCTGTAATTTGTACCAAATATTTGACTAAGAAATGCTTATGCATGTCACCAAAAAATATATCATTGAACACTATGTTCAAACACGCATCCAACGATATAACTTTTGTTGACCTGCACTAACATTTGTGAGTTAAATCTTTGGTCAACATTTAACAAAAATTACAAAGGGGACCAATAAACAACGACGGAGGTAGATTGCATCAATCGAACTAATTGCATACATATCCCCCAGTTAGACATAAGTAAACATAGATTAAACATACTCAGACACAGATAATAAGCGTACATGTACACAAGCATAGTTCAACCGTCATTAAGCATGATCAAACATACATAGTTCGATCCCACATCTCATCTCACAAGCCGGCACGATCCTGAAGCTTCTCCAGATACTCGGCGTATGCTTCGTGCTCCACCCTGCGAGCATACTTCTGCTTGAAGGAGCCAACGGCCTATCCTTTTGCTTGCTCTAGAACACTTTCATACGCGTGATGAAGCTTGTGGTTGCAAAATGGGCATCGATAGCCGCCGTCCCCGGTCCTAATACTCCTGTTACGCATTCCCGCATAAAGCTCCCTCAGTATTTGCATCATGTACCTCCTATGGACATCTTCATCCTTGCCGTCCACATCGTCAGACAACACCTATACAAATTGTAAAAAAATGTGGCGTCAAATTAATGTTTGCAAACTAATCTCTAGCAAACATTTGGCAGTTGCCAAAAATTGGCAACAAATTAACGATTACATACCGTGAAGTAGGATTAGGAATTTATGGCTATTTATTTATACATATCCAGATATTATGGTTCGATTTTTAAGCACATTCGTCTATGTACAAACCAATCTTGAAGAAAGAATGGCACAAACATATGTAGGTCATTCAAAATCAATTGTCAAGTCCTGGCTAGGAATTATTAGCACGAACACTAACCCTAGTCGGATTACTAGCAGAAATCATTTCCACAGATGAAACAACTAATCACTTATCACTTGTACCATTCAAACAATCAATACACTACACAGATCTAACTAAACTTACTCAGATTTCATGAGAACATAACCATAGGATTTCTATTCCAAAAAGGGGGAGGCAGGAGTAACCAGAAAAACCCCGGGATCTATTTGACACATAAATGGGTGTAGATGACTAACCAGTTGTTCGTCGTCGTCGGAGTCATCGCTGAAGTGGTCGTCGAAGTCATGGAGTTCAGTGTATCCGTGCCTATCAAATCTGATTGGGCACCGATCATGGAGTTCACCTCCGCGGATATCTTTCAGCACTCGCTCTTGGGTGACGTGCTAAATTTATTAAGGTCTTTCTCATTGTCAGGGGACTCTTGGTCAAACTATGTCCGGCTCGAGTGGGAAGCAGACAACAAAGAAATTCGTTCCCCACCCACCACCCACTTACTAGTCACTGTCGATGACTTAATCGACGTGCTTGACTTCAACTCTGAAGACATCGACTATACGGACGACGATGCAGGAGAAGAACAGGAACCACTGCCTACAGGGCGCTGGACAACCACCTCATCATATGATATATATATATGGTGGACACCCCCAAAGAAAGCAATTGTGATGAGGCAATGGAAGATAATCCCATGGAGAAGCAATCTAAGCACCGACATCATAGGTGCCGCTCCAAGCCCCGCCATAGCAAAAATAGTGATACTGGCACAAGAGATGATAACAATCCGGATGATTCCGAAGATGAAAACAACCCTGCCCAGACAGGCTTCGAGCAGGCCGAGCAAGAAGATGGGCAAGCTAGCCCTAAGGAACAGGCAACAGATGGAGAATCAGAGGATGATAATTACATGCCTCTCTCCGAAGATGAAGTGAGCCTTGGCGAAAAAGAATTCACCGTGCCTGAGGACCCCATCGAGCAGGAGCGCTTCAAGTGCAGGCTTATAGCCACTACAAAAAGCCTGAAGAAGAAGCAGCAGCAGCTTCAAGCTGATCAAGATCTGCTAACTGATAGATGGACCGAGGTCCTGGCAGCCGAGGAATACGGACTCGAGTACCCTACCAAAATTTACCAAAGCGCAGGTTGCTACCTCAACTAGGGGAGGAGGCATCAAAGGCTACACTACCAGCGCATGATGCGGATGACTGGCCACCTCGTGGCCAAGACAAAGCGGCGTTTCAGCCTGAAGTCCAGCCCGCACCCCGACGCCAAACAAGCAAAAACACGAAGGCCCGGGGCTCCACGCATGACTTGCCAGACTAATTGAAAAACAAAGAAGGACAGTCAAGATCGATCTACGGATCATGGGGGCGCGCCCCAACGCGTGACGATGACCGTCAGTCCGGATATACCAACAAACTTGGTCGGACCGCATACAATGTAGCCCGACACAGAGGTGCCGCACACCCCCAATGCTTCACTGAGGAAGTAATGGATCATGAATTCCCAGAAGGGTTTAAACCCGTGAACATTGAATCATATGATGGTACTACAGACCCCGTGGTATGGATAGAATATTTCTTCCTCCACATTCACATGGCCCGCGGAGATGATCCACACGCCATCAAGTATCTCCCACTAAAACTCAAGGGACCAGCTTGGCATTGGCTGAATAGCTTGCCGTCAAACTCCATTGGGAATTGGGAGTACCCGGCAGACGCATTCCTGGACAATTTCAAGGGAACTTATGTGCGACACTGGACGCTGATGATCTAAGTCACATAACCCAACAGCCTGGAGAGTCAGCCAAGAAATTTTGGACTCGGTACCTAACTAAAAAGAACAAAATTGCCGACTGTCCGGATGCCGAAGCCCTAGCGGCGTTTAAGCATAACATCCGTGATGAGTGGCTTGCCCGACATCTCGGCCAAGAAAAGCCAAAGTCCATGGCAGCCCTCACAACACTCATGACCCGCTTTTGTGTGGGCGAGGATAGCTGGTTGGCTCGTAGCAACAACACAGCAAGCAATCCTGGCACATCAAAAGCCAGAGATAGCAACGACAAACCACAGCGCAACAAACACAAGCGTCGCAAAAACTTTGATAGTGCCGAAGACAAGGCAGTCAATGACGGATTTAGTGGCTCCAAGTCCGGTCAGCGGAAAAAGCCATTCAACAGAAACAATTCGGGCCTGTACAGTTTGGACCGCATGCTCGACCGTCCATGCCAAATTCATGGCACCCTAGGAACACCAGCCAATCATACCAACAGAGAATGCTGGGTCTTCAGACAAGCCGACAGGTCAGGTGGCCAAAACAAGGGGAAGGGGTCTCAAAGCGGCAATGACGTCGAGGAGCCCCGATCACCGTATATAGGAGGGCAAAAGAAATTTCCACCGCAAATCAAAACGGTGAATATGATAAACGCCGCCCACATTGCCAAGCTAGAACGAACGTGCACTCTTAGGGATGTCGACTTAACGGAGCCAGTCGCCCCACAGTACAACCTATGGCCGATCACCTTCGATCGTAAGGATTGTCCGACCAATACCAATCAGGGAAATTCAGCCGCACTCGTCCTTAACCCAATAATTGATGGATTCCACCTCACATGAGTCCTTATGGATGCAGGCAGCAGTCTAAACCTGCTGTATCAGGACACAATATGCAAGTTGGGTATCAATCATTCGATGATCAAGACAACTAAAACCACCTTTATAGGTGTCATACCAGGTGTGGAGGCCAATTGTACAGGCTCCATCACTCTGGAGGTAGTCTTCGGATCACCAAATAATTACCATACCGAAGAGTTAGTCTTCGACATCGTCCCTATTCGCAGTGACTATCAGGCATTGCGCGGACGAACCGTGTTCGCCCGGTTCAACGCGGCGCCACATTATGCCTACCGTAAACTCAAGATGCCCAGTCCACACGGCGTCATCACGGTTAATGGCAGGGCCGAACTTCCCCTCACTGCCGAAGAGTCTACCGCCGCTTTAACAGCAGAAGCAACAAATGGCACCTTTCAATCAAACCTCGAGTCGACGGCCAAGCCCCCAGACACCGCCAAAAGTGTCTGAACTACTGTGCGGCAGGATTGCCCGGCTCGTCCAGAGCTCAATTAAAACGCTCTGGCAAAAGTCAAGACAGGCCACATACTGCGGCTCAACCACTCTGTGGCACAAAACCATTTCTTGCATTTTCTTTGCAGGTTCACCTTTGCATAGGCCAGGACGGATGGCATGGAAACAGTTCGAATGCGTAAGGGAACCTCTAGACATTCCCCTCGATGATCATCCGACTACACTCTAGATCCGCACACAACTTCCTCCCGCCTGGTCTCAGCAGGTTCCATAGTCATATTTCTTTTTATCACTTTACTTGTACTCATATGCATCGACGTATTCTACAAATACAACATGTGGATTTATATGATGCTTATCTGCTGTTATTCCTTATTTAAACTCTTTTGTCAAAAGGCAGCTGCACATTGCGATATGCCTTAATATTCCAGGGGCTTCATCATACCCATAATACGGCAATAAAAGTCCGAACACCTTCACGGCAGTTCGGCACCCCGAACTTATAACATTATATGCATCAGCTCCGAATCATGTCTTGGGTCAATAGTTGGGTTTGCTCGGCTCCCATGTTTTGGTACCTTATGTTCCGCTATATTGGCTAAGGTAGCACAGGGAGAACTACTGCGATTGTGTCCCGGTTCTTCCGGACGAGCACCTCAGTAGAGAAAGCCGAAAGTTGACTGTCATGATACAGCGAGAGCTGGTCAGCTGTTCGAGAGGTTGTAAAATCTTTAAGGATTTCTTCCGCATAATGCCATAACCAATGCAGCGTGCGATGGATCGGCTTTTCTTCTGATCAGGTGCTTATAGAGCCCCTCGTACGGTCTTCCGAACACCAGGGGCTGCGCCTACCTTCCTTTTAAAAACTCCTATGGCTAAGTGAGAGTGATAAAGCCCTATAGTCCGATTGCCTGGTTCGCTGTGCTGAACACCTCCTTCAAGGACCCAAAACTGGGATAAAGAGTTCTCATGTTTATCCCGAACACCCCCGTACTTACTATGTGGGGACAGAAGCCGGCGACTGGCCAACTCTCGGGATTAATATATTAAACGGCCGCACAGGAGGAAAAACTTTCAAATGACAAGCAATAAATGATAGAAATTACCTTGTTCAACATTACAAAAGTACAACATGACTGTATTCATGGAAATATAACGTCCTTGGTGCATTGCTCCGCTGCAAGGCGGGCTCCATTCAAGACACCTTCGTAATATATTTCGGGCTTGCGGTGCTCCTTCCCCTTCGGTGGTCCCTTGGTCATCAGCTTTTCCACATCCATCTTCCACCAGTGCACCTTTAAGCGGGCGAAGGCCATTCGCGCACCCTCCATACAGACCGACCGCTTGATGACTTCGAGTCGAGGGCAGGCACTCACAAGCCGCTTCAAGAGCCCGAAGTAACTTCTTGGAATCGGCTCGGCGGGCCATAGCCAGATAACTAAATCCTTCATGGCTAGCTCAGCCGCTTTATGTAGTTCGATCAGCTGCTTCAGTTGATCGGCAAAAGGCACCGGATAATTCGGTGCCAGATACTGCATCCAGAAGAGCTTATATGCAGTGTTGCTCTCTTTGGCTCAGTAGAATTGGGCGGCATCAGATATGCTGCATGGCAGCTCCACAAATACCCCTAGAGAAATCAAAATCCAAACTATCAATTTGATTTTCTCCTCTCAAACTACCCTCTTTGTATAGAAAAAGCCTTACCAGCCGCAATTTTCCTCACCTCCTGGATTTCCTTCAGGGCGCCTTGGGCTTGCCCCCGGGCATCACTTGCGGCTTGGAGAGCTTGGCAGAGTTCGGATTCTTTCCCTGATAAACTCTGCTCCAAGGTCTCGCATTTCATCACAGCCTCTTAAAGCTCTCGCTCAGCTTCAATAACTCGGGCCTCGTGCTTTCCACGAAGAGCCTGCTCTGCGGCTGCCTTTTTCTCGGCTTCGGCCATAGCCTTCTTCGGAGCCTGAATTTCGGCCAACGCCCCTAGAGCACATCATAAAAATATTTTCATCATGCACACTTATTCATTTGTGCTCAATGAACAAGGTTTCTGCATACCTTGGTTATCTTTCAGCTGTTTCTTCACTCGGCGAAGTTCTCCTTCAGCCCTCTCTAGACTATGCTTTAGTCCAGATACTTCTGCAGCATGAGAGGCGGCAGTCGCTACAGACGCCTGCTTATTACAAAGAGATAGATGTCATCAAGTTAGTCTCCTACGAACATAAATTTGATCCTTTGTCTAGTTCTTTCTTTCACCAAATAGTGTATCAGGGGCTGCTATCTATACCATGACACTCTTCCAAACCTCATAAAACATACCTCAAAGCCTCTTATGAGGCTGATATAGGATTCATTCAGTCCACTCTCAGCAGACTGAATCTTCTCAATCACCGCACCCATAAGGGCACGGTGTTCATCAATGATGGAGGCGCTGTTCAGCTCCGCCAATAAAGCATCTGGCACCTTTGGTTGGTCAGAGGTTGCCGGTGGGACAAACACACCCCCTCCAGCCGACGGAGGATTCCTACCTGATTCTGGGGCCTTATTGGTCTCTAGATTCGTGTCCGGCTGGGGGCCAGATTCAAGACGACCCCCGCCGTCGACGTCCACGGGAGCCTTCTCTCCCGTGTGTCCGGACCCTGAAGTTTGGCCTCCTGGCGCCGCCTTTGCGATCTCCCCCCCCCCTCGATGGCCTGGGTCCTTCTGGGACGAAACATCGGTGTCCTTCACATGTATAGGGAGGGGGCCTTCGGGGGTGTCCGCTCTTTATAGCATCCGAACCCAGGAAATCCTCCAACGAGGATTGTTCGGCGCGGGATCTTGCCGGACTGTAAAAAGTATGGCTCAGATTAAATATTGTGCCATGACAAGTCTGCACGCATAAGCGTGTTTGGACTTTATGCTCATGAGTTCACCGGAGGCTGGGCCCTGGCATCCCACTCTGGGCTGCTATCGACGGCGGCAGTGGACTGCTCTGGAAGAGGAGTTTTTCCCCTTTTAGGCGACTCGGCCTCCAAGGACATGGAGGCCGTCCTTTTCTTTCTTCCCTCCGCGCCGGATTAGTCTCCCCCCTCCTCGTCCTCTTCGGAGGAAGAATGGGCATTGTAGTCTTCGGATTTGGTGTCCGAAGCGCCACGGTGACGGAGCCGCCCCTGGTCTTCTTGGCCTCCTTCTCGGCCTTCTTCTTCGGCGCCTTGTAAGGTGCCGGGACCAGCATCTTCGTCAGAAGTGGGCCGGCCAGTTTTTCTGGCAGCGGGGCCGGACAGTAGATCCGCCCCGCCTTCTTCGCCCAGCCCTAGGAAAATTGTGGGGAACACATTAAGCATTTTCCCAAGGATATGCAAATAAAACATATGAATTGTCAACGTACAGTTACTTACCGAACATGCAGGGCGGGACAGTTGGTACACGCGGTCCTCGGCGGAGTCCGGCCACGATTTGCCGGACTTGAAAAGCACCTTCCAGATGTCCTTGTGCGAGGAGCCAAAGAGCTCTAGAAGGGTCTGGTGCTTGGCTGGGTCGAACTCCCATAAATTCCAAGCCCGGTGTTGACAAGGTAGAGTCTGGCGAACTAACATCACCTGGACTACATAGACGAGCTTGATGTTCTTGTCTTCCATATCCTGGATGCGCATTTAGACCACCGATAGTTCGTTAGATGAAGCCCAGTTCCGGCCCTTCTTGGGCCAGGACGTGAGTCGCAGAGAGGCTCCGGATCTGAATTCCGGAGCAGCGGCCCATTCCTTTCCGCGCGGCTCAGTGATGTAAAACCACTACTGTTGCCACTCCTTGTCGGAATCATTGAAAGTACCTATTGGCCATGTAACGTTGGGCATCTTGCTCACCATGGCGCCTCCGCACTCGGCGTGCTCGCCGCTCACTACCTTGGGCTTCACATTAAAAACCTTCAGCCATAAGCCAAAGTGTGGCGGGATGCGGAGAAAGGTCTCACACACGACGATAAATGTCGAGATGTTGAGGACGGAATTGGGGGATATATCATGAAAATCAATCCCTTATATAGGCGGTAGAGATCCTGCGCCTCCCCACTTGCCCGGTAAACTCGCTTATTCCCCAAGCACCACGATTGATGGCACGGTTGGGTTACCGGCACCCGTATTGATGAGAATCCCGTGATAAGGGGACACGATCTCTGCTTCGACAAGACATGCCAATAAAACCGCCTCGCGATATGTGAGGTCGCAGGTTGGGAAAACGGTTTTAATAAAGACCGGGCCATGACGTGATGTCACGCTATGAAAGGTTGTCAGCAGACTAGATTTGTGGAATGTTGTGCTCTCTACGGTGGTATGTGGAATTTGTTTTACAGAGCCGGACACGATCCTCATGTTGAAAATCTTCTATGGAGTATTCGGAGAAGGAAACCGCCTTGCAATGCCGAAGACAATCTACGCATCGGACTCATCGTCGTTGAAGCCTGGTTCAGGGGCTAATGAGGGAGTCCAGGATTAAGGGGTCCTCGGACAGCCGGACTATATACTTTGGCCGGACTGTTGGACTATGAAGATACAAGATTGAAGACTTCGTCTCGTGTCCAGATGGGACTCTTCTTTGCGTGGAAGGCAAGCTTGGCAATTCAGATATATAGATCTCCTTCTCTGTAACCGACTCTGTGTAACCCTAGCCCCCTCCGATGTCTATATAAACCGGAGGGTTTAGTCCGTAGAAAAAAACAATCATAATCATAGGCTAGCTTCTAGGGTTTAGCCTCTACGATCTTGTGGTAAATCAACTCTTGTAATACTCATATCATCAAGAAGGAAGTAGGGTATTACCTCCATCGAGAGGGCCCGAACCTGGGTAAACATCGTGTCCCCCGCCTCATGTTACCATTAGCCTTAGACGCACAGTTCGGGACCCCCTACACGAGATCCGCCGGTTTTGACACCGACAAGGGGGTTATTTTTTTTTGCTATATATATATACACACACACGCACGCATGCATGTGTACGCATGAATCCCTCCCATCGTGTCGAAGTGGCTAGTACAATGACACGTCATGAACTGATCTCGCTCTGTGTGGGGAGAGTGTACGATTTTCGACGCACGCGCCACATCAATGTTGTGAAATGGTATTCAAACTTGCATGCACGCATCACCTCCATACATATGCATGTAGTGGTTGTCGTTGAACGGTACACTCCCTCGTGTGGTTATCAGAGACAAGACTATATATTTGTGGGCCCACGTGGGCATCCATGATCACCTTGACCAACAACAAGATAGATTACCATGGCGGATTCTTTTTGGTTCGTGTTATCGTAGTATAGGTCATGGTGTGATTCAGTCCTAATTAAAGTTTGAGGGCATATAATATGCACGCATGCATGCATGAAGCCCCGTCGTCGGCTTTGTAACATACATATGCAAAGCGGCCCCCCTCTTTGTCGTCCGCTAGCGGACGACAAAGCGCACATTAGCGGATGGCAAAGGTGGCGGACGGCAAAGATTAAACGTATCTAACGGCCGGCGCGCCCCACCCCCCCTCTCTCTCTGTTTCCCTCCCACACACGCGCGCCGCCGCCCCCACCACTCGCCGCCGCCCGGTCGCACCACCTCCCCGCCACCCCACCGACCCCCCGCCCC
>NC_041389.1:272679712-272851092 GCF_002162155.2 Triticum dicoccoides
ACCCGACACCCCGACCCCGACACCGACACGGCACCCCAACCCGACACCCTGACCCCGAGACCCCGACACGGCACCACGACACCGACACGACACCCTGACCCCCGACACCTCCCGAAAAGGTGTTCTTTGGCCTTCCAGTGGCCGACGGGGTCATATATTTGTGAATTATTAGTTAGGTCTTATATTTTTCGATTTTGTTATGAAAAACATCATATATAATTGTGTTGATCGGGTAGTTTTAAATGTGCGGTTGTTTATGTTGTACTTGATGATGATACACTTCAGTGATATACATATTATTATTCATGTCGGTACTTTTTTCATGTTGTACTAATTTCGTTTATTCTTTGTCATGGCAGGTGTTGAAAGATGGTGGGCGCTGGTCGGGAGCGCGCCGAGGCCCCTTCTTCGTCGGTGCATAGTGTGAGGTCTTCCATTCCACACGCACCTCTCCGCCGAGCATTGCTGGACAGTATGGCAACACCGTCGGGCCCTTCTTCGTCGTCCGCGGTGCCCAGTAGGGGACGAGGTAAGAAGAAGGGCCGAGGTGGAGCAGGTGGTCACGGGAGAGGAGGTAGGGTGGCTCTTACGGCGCCTTCCTTGCCATCGCCCCCAGATGTTTCACCCGAGCACGTGACTGCTAGGGTGGACTCGTCTGAGGAGGAGGATGCACGGACTCTGGTCCACGAGCCTCTGGTCCACGGGTCTTCGGCCCACGAGCCTCGGGTCAACGGGCCTTCGACCCAGGAGAGTTGGGCCCATGAGACCCCGGAGGAGCACACGTCTGGATGGGGTACTTGGCCGGGTCAGCCTGAGGAGCCGAGTGGCCATGCTGATGATGGCGGGGAGCCGAGTGGCCATGCTGATGATGGCGGGGAGCCGAGTGGCCATGCTGATGATGGCGGGGAGCCGACTGGTTTTGAGGAGGAGGGGGAGGAGGGGGGCAACGTCTACCAGCATGGTGCTACACGGCTCCCGTCCGTGCCGGCGACCCGCGAGCAGAGGTGGTTGATTTTCCCTGATGGGGAGAGGTAAGTGCATTTAATCTTTTTGTACCTTTTGCATTCACGTTTCTTCAAATAACTAATGTGTTGGCCTTGTCATGTTGCAGGGGTTGGGCCACCATGAAAGTGTCCGCCGGCCCAACTCCGTCCTTGGAGTTTTGTTTCAGCAAAACTTTCCGGGGTTTGTCACGTTGCCTGGTGAGGGTCGGCTTCCAGAGGTTGGATTGAGTTGGGAGCACTACTTGGCTGCCCCGGCCCCACCGGGTGAGATTATCGACGGTGTCTTGTGCAAGACGAGGGCAGACATGGTGATCAGAAAATTCTAGGTAATTTCTCCTTTACACAATTAAAAATCTTCAACTAGCTAGTTATTAATTGTACTAATCAATATTGTCTCATTTGATTGCAGACATTCTACAGGTGTGAGGAGGGATACGAGGAGGAGGCGGCAGATGTTATCCACAAGGAGTGCAAGCGCCTACTTCAGAACTTACGGCATGAGGCTCGGGTGCAGTCTGTTCGAGACTACTACGCCGACCGTGGTATCAAGAAGTCCAAGCAGGAGTGCCGCGATAAGTTCTTGAGTAAGGAGCAGTACATGAAGGTAATTCTTAAGGCCTTGTACTTAATTCCTTTATTTAGTAATTCATAGCCGTAGCGCTGAAGTTTCTATTTGCTAACTTAGGCCCCTCAGAGATGGTGTGCGGATCGGATGGATTGTTGGGAGGTGTTGGTCGATGGGTGGTGCTCAAAAGAATGGCTGGCCACCCACAACGAGGCCAAGGACAAACGTGCCCAAATGGAAGGTGTGCCACACCACCGAGGCAGCTCCAACTTATTTTAGTACGGGCGGAACTGGGTATGTGGTTTTCTTCATGATTCATGCAATTCATTCATCATGCTAGCTTTAGCCCTTTAATTACTAATTTACTTTGTTTCTCTCTTTCAGGCACGCTACAACAAGGCAGATAAGGTGCCAGAGGTGTACGACCTGTATGCCATGGCCCACACTGGCTCTTACAAGAAAGTCAAGGCATTCTCTGCGTATGACCTCGATGATCCAAAGAACATCACCAACACCTCCGCCCATGAAAAGCTCGTGCAATATAGAGATCAGGGGAAGGCGAGGAAAGGGGAGGACTTTAACCCGAGCCAGGGTCCCATTTATACAGAGTTGCTGATGATATCTGGTGGCGGGAGGTCCCATGGCTCCATAGCCATGGGAGATGGACTTATCCGTTGTCCTAGCACTCTCCTGGAGATCAAGGCGCGCCAGTCGAGCTCCGCTCCTGAGATAAGGCCTCGTGAACGGCCAGTCCAACTCGCCATCAAGGTTAGTTATATGTACTCAGCTATCTTTCTCCATTACATTGCGTGTGCTTCCATCAATGATTACAAATGGTCATGTGAGTGGTGTTGCAGGCTGCTATACAGAGTGAGAGAGATAGAATGGAGAAACTTCTGGCAGAGGCGGTGGAGAGGCAGCGGGAGTTGGAGGAGAGGACGACAAAGATGTTGGAGGAGGAGAGGGCACGGAATGACATGCAGGCAAGGGCCATGTATGAGCTCCTTGTGGTAACTTTCTCCTGCAGATTACTTGCTAGTCTTAACATTTGAGTCTCATTACTAACTAGTATGACTCTGTTGTGAAAACCAAATGTGCAGTCTGTGTGCGAGAAGTCCGGTCCGACCGCTCCGCTGATGCCAGTGATTGCTCCTGGGAGCACGGTGAGTTTAATTTGAATGGACATTACTTGCTAGTCTTAACATTTGAGTGTCATAATGCTAAAGAGACATTGGAAATGATCTTTGGTGCAGCTTAACTCCAGAAATGCATCGCACGATCCTTCTCCAGCTACCGGCACGAGCCAGCCCGCTCCTACACCTCCCTGATCATGGTAAGTTTCTCTAGACTTAGACTTAGCTTTATTTCCTCCAATATGCTTACCATAATGACCTAGAGTTAGCTTCCTTTCCTTCAAAATGACTTAATAAGCTTACTTATGTCAAAAATTGCATAATTAACTTAGTTAGCTCATAAACGATCCATTTTACCTAAGTTAGCTCTAATATGACTCATTTTACCTTAGTTACCTTACAAGTGATCCAATTTATCCAAGTTAGCTCTAAAATGACCCATTTTAGTAGATTAGCTCGTAAATGATCCATTTTACCTATGTTAGCTTTAAAATGACCCATTTCACCTAGGTTAGCTCCAAAATGACCCATTTCACCTAGGTTAGCTCCAAAATGACCCATTTCACCTAGATTTGCTCCTAAACAATCAATTTCACCTAAGTTAGCTAAAAGCGATCCATTTCACCTAAATTAGCTCTTAAATGATCCATTTCACCTAAGTTAGGTCATAAACGACCCATTTCAACTAAGTTAGCTCATAAAAGCTCATAAATGATCCATTTCACCTAAGTTAGCTCAAAACGATCCATTTCACCTTACTTAGCTCAAAAACGATGCCCTTCACCTTACTTAGCTCATAAACGACCCATTTCAACTAAGTTAGCTCATAAATGATCCATTTCACCAAAGTTAGCTCATGAACAACCCATTTCAACTTAGTTAGCTCATATATGATCCATTTCACCTAAGTTAGCTCATAGATGACATATACTTCTTGTTCTAGTCTTCTTCTTGTTCTATTCACCTATTTCTAACTTTCTTATTTACCATTTTGCAGATTTCACTCACTTCATGGAAGCTAGCTTGCTATGATGGAGTGCTTGCTTTTTCTTTGCTAAAACTTTGCATTGTATCTAGCTTGCTATGATAGAACTTGCTATGTTGATGAAACTTTGCTATGTAATATGTATATGGAACAATGTGTATGGATGGAACTTGATGGAACTTGCTATGTTGATGAAACTTTGCTATGTAATATGTATATGGAATTATGTGCTGGATATGTGATATGTTTGCTGTTAAATATATCTATATATGTCATATATATTTGCTGTGAAAATTGTTGGATTAAAAAAACAGAAAAAAAGAGACAATAAGCAGGCTCTTTGCCGTCTGCCACCGATGGCAAAGGGCTCTTTGCCATCAGCAGCGGACGGCAAAGAGGCCACGTGGCAGGCAACTGTGCTTCCTGGGAGGCTGACCAATTTGGTCAGTTTGCCTACAGTGGCTGACGGCAAAGGCTTTGCCGTCCGCAGCGGATGGCAAAGGCCTGCCGTTAACCACCTAACGGAGTAACAACGCATTTATTGCCGTCCATCTTCTTTGCCGTCCGCTGCTAATGGCAAAGGCCCCTTTGCCGTCAGCTGCCCGAAGCAGATGGCAACGTAGCTCTTAGCCGTCCCCTACTTTGCCGTCACCTTTTGTCGTCCGCTGCTGACGGCGAAGGTCTTTGCCGTCCGCCATCCATGCCTTTGCCGTCCGCTGTGGCAGACGGCAAAGTAGCAGATTCCTATAGTGATGAGCCAATTCGGCCCGTCAATGGCCCATTAAAGATTTGACACCATTGCAGCCCATCGTCAGTTTGAGCCCGTTAATAGCCCGCTATATATCTGGGCTCAATATCGGCCCGATGAGATTTCGGCCCGTTACCGGCCCGTTTAATGGATGGGCCAATTTTCAGGATGTACATCTTTCGGCTTTTTAGCGACCCGTTTAAATGTTGGGCTAGTTTCCGACCCGGTGTGTCTTTCAGCCTATTGACAACCCATAAATCTGATGGGCCATTTGTTGTCGGACCTGAGTTTCGGCCTTTTAGCGGCCCATTTAAGTGTTGGGCCAATTTTCTGGCCCGGTGTCACTTTCAGCCTGTTGACGGCCCATAAATCAGTTGGGCCATTTTTAGTCGGACCTGAGTTTTGGCCATTTAGCAACCCATTTAAGTGTTGGGCAAATTCCCGGCCCTGTGTGACTTTCGGCCTGTTAACAGACCATAAATGAGTTGGGCCATTTGTAGTTGGACCCTAGTTTTGGCCCTTTAACGGCCCATGCCCTTCATGGTCCAATACCAGCCCAGTTTCTCTTTCGGCCTGCTAAAGGCCCACAACACAGTTGGGCCATTTACAATACGACCTGAATTTCGGCCTCTTAGCGGCCCATGGTCTTCATGGTCGCCCGCTGTCTCTTTTGGCCTGCTAAAGGCCTACAGTATAGTTGGCCCATATGTAGCCCAAACTTAGTAAAGGCCTGTTAATGGCCCGTGAAATAAACTAGGGCCACCTGTTGCCCGCTTCGATGTCGGCCTGTTAATGACCTGGGAGGTAAGAGGGCTGACCATTAACTTTTGGCCTAGTAATTGCCCGTTAACTTAATGGGCCCACTAAAGTTCGTACATGTCTTTAGGCCAAATTAGATAATTTGAGCCCATTACGACGAGCAATTATGCACAGGACCAAAACCGATCACGCAAAGGTACGGCATATAGGGAATAACGTTGCACATCCAGCATATATTACAGGAAATTACATCCACTGGGAAATCAAAGATTGATGCCAGTGCAAATAAATGAGCAGAACCTGACCATCTACAATGTCACAATCTGCAACCTCATCACAGATGACGCCCATAAGCGTGTGGGCAAGTTCTTTCTGCTTTGCTACATTGTCTCTAAAAACATTGATCAGTTGTTGTGTCGCACGACTCTGCACCTCTGATTCATCCACCATTTCCATCATTGCTTCAGCCACTAATTGGTTCACAAACATACATTTATTCTGTTGCATTCGAGACAGAGGATACTGAACAGATTTAGATGGCGATTTTGGCAGGCTTGTATTATTGATAGTGGAGAGTGTCTCGACCACTGCATCATAACATAAATTAGGACGGGAACCAAACAGATTAATCATGAGTTATTGCCATATTACCTGGCCTAGATTTACTGGAAAGAAGCAATGGGGTTGCCTTGCTGTTTTCAGAGTTTGTCTTCTTATCTTCAGCAGCCTGCACAAAATTAACACACTAGCATTGCTATCATTGGCCAAGTCAGATAATAGGAAAGCAACATTGACACAACAAACGTTTGGGCAAGTAGCCTATACCAAATTAACACAATATGGCAAAGCTATCATCAGCCAGGTAAGGTAGTACGAAAGCAACATTGACACAATGAATGAATGGGCAACCAGAGAAGCACTACAATTCAGTAATGTGCGTGATATGAGATAGTACATTCATGCAGCTCAGTATGCAAAACTACCAGGCAGTTTTCCTTACAAAAATCAATATTAGTGCCTTTAACATTTTGCTACAACTAATTTTAGATTAGATAAAGGTTAGATTCACGCCGATTAACAAAATACATGTTGATCTAAAAACATAGTGATATACAACAGGTACTTACATCAGCATTGGAGCACAGAGAATTCCCGCAAGATATTTTCCTCGAATATGATCCCAATGGAGGAAGTCTTCTATCATTTAACCTTATTTTCTAAAAGAGAGATGGGTAAGAAACATGTAGAAAATATGACCAGAATGCTATAAAATTTCATGATGCAAGGATACGCACATGCTTATTAGCATGGAGTTGACATTCTTTTGCTGGACTGGAGCGGACTAGTTCTTTGGCCACTAGAATCTGCTTATTATCAGTGGGAGTTGGTTTTCTGTGTGCTAGAGCAGTATCTATGAAAAATGGAGTTGGTTTATTATCTCCTGGCGTTTGGATCTTTTGCAAAGACCTGGTTTGTAACCCTTCAGATTCTAATAGAGTCGTCTTCCCCTTGCATGCCTTATATAGAGGAATGGTGATTCAGTTATAAAACATGCTACAGCAGAGATGGAATAGGTACTGAAGAATGGTGACATATTGACATGTATTCCCTCCATCCGGAAATAAATGGACGGGTCTAGGCGTATTTCAGTTCTAGATACATCCAGTTTTATCCATTTCTGCGACATTTAATCCGGACGGAGGGAGTATGATGTAAGAGCTAGGGATACGACAAGACAACACAGTAAAAAAACACTGAAAAAACCCACTGCAGAACCAAAGTATTCAAACCCACTGATATGAGACAGTACACTCATGCAGCTCAGGATGCAAAACTACCAGGCAGTTTTCCTTACAAAAATCAACATTGTGCCCTTTATTCATACATTTTGCTAGAACTAAATTTAGATCAGATAAAGGTTGGATTCACGCCGATTAACAAAATACATGCTGATGTAAAAATATAGTGATATACAATAGGTACTTACATCTACATTGGAGCACAGAGAATTCCTGCAAGAATCTTTCCTCATAAACGATACCATTGCAGAAATTCTTCTATCTGTTACGCTTATTTTCTAAAAGAGAGATGAGTAAGAAACATGTAGAAAATATGATCTGCATGCTATAAAATTTCATGATGCAAGGATACGCACACGCTCCTTAGAATTGAGTTGACATATTTTTGCTCGACTAGAGCGGACTAGTTCTTTAGCCACTGGAATCTGCTTATTATCAGTAGGAGTTGGGTTCCTCTGTGCTGGAGCAGTATCTATAAAAACTGGAGTTGGTTTATTATCTCCTAGCGTTTGGATCTTTTGCAAAGGCCTTGTTTGTAACCCTTCAGATTCTAACATAGTTGTCTCCCCTTGCATGCCTTGTATAGAAGAATGGTGCTTTAATTATAAAACATGCGACAGCAGAGAGATGGAATAGGTACTGAAGAATAGAAAGGCATGACATATTGACATGTATTCCCTCCATCCGGAAAAAAATGGATGGGTCTAGGCGTATTTCAGTTCTAGATACTTCCTTTTTATCCATTTCGGCAACATGTAATCCGGAGGGAGGGAGTATGGTGTAAGAGCTAGGGATACGACAGGACAACACAGCAAAAAAACTAGTTGAATGTAAAACTATATGCTAGCGGAATACGTAAAGAAATAACCAAGGAAACATACATGTGTATGATTGGGAAAATAATATGGCATTGCAACAGAGCACTAGAACAGCACTTTAATGTAAAAAACATGGTATGGCAGACAGATAAAGTACATACTGATGAATAACAATGCATAAGATATTCAGAAGCATGATGTCCAAATTCAGCAGATGGCATTGCGATAGAGTAGAATGACAGTACTTGAATTTGAAAACATGTTATCATGAATGGAATAGGTACTGAAAAACAGGAAGGCATGACATATTTACATGCATGATCAGCATGCTAAGCACATGGCATTGCAACAGAGTAGATACACTCCAGGACATTATATGCATGTTGTACCCATATCACAGGCCAAGTTAGAGCAAGGCCCTTGTGGGGTGAAGAGGATTCATCATCTTTCTGCAAGTCTTCTGAAGAACTGCCTTTACATGTTGCATGATATTGGGTATCATTGACATCAAGTTTATTGGCCTTTACATTGCTCCGTGAGGTTCTTGTGGATATATCAGTGTGTGCAATTATATCTGACATGCATGGAAGACAACTAGTAGTTAGATTTATGTAAATGAGTGCCTGTAGGAGACGACATAAATAGTAGGACTAGGGTTAACTAGCAGCAACAGGTCTCATAAACTAAAGGGAGAACACAGATGAAAGCTACAGAATATGTATCGTTTGTACTCGAGATTAACTAGATGGCACACAAAAGTATTAAAGAACAACATAGGTAATACTAGAAGTGGTATAATACTATAATCACCAGCCTGTGGGATAGCATTGGCTGATGGATGATAACTATGGAACAGCGTTACCTAAAGAACAAGCATCTTAGCTGAACTATGGAACAGTGTGAACTCCTGAACAAGACCCGTAAGAGATCAGCATGAATATACAGTGAAATGTGATGATCTATTTTCCGTGCTTAGATGAATAACAAAGCCATAAATGTTGCACACAAGTAAGATGAGGGTACAACCTATCTGGCTGCCATCCATAGGAGTGAGCATCATGTGCTGACTTGTCGATGGCCCTGCAGTTGTTGTGGCTGTGCATGTCGGGGACGCGCATTCGATGCAGGCAACTGTTGAGTGGGGACTGTAGCTCCCTTCTGGTGTATGCTTCCCTTGTTGGAGCAGCTGCGGTGAGTCGGAAGACGGTGTGTCTGAAGATGCAGATAACGCATAAAGTTAAGAACGACATATCTCTTTGATCTAAAGAAATACACTAAGAGATCAACAGCAAGGTACGAGAGTGGTCACACGTCTGTTGACTGAAGACTAAATTGGGGTCACACGATTTTATTTTATTTTGGTACTGTCTGATCTACGCTGGATGGCTTGATGGCCGTCTTGTGCCTCCCGGCCGACACTGTTCGGAATCTACCCCGAAGAGCCAGCGACCAACGGCAGAGCAGCCTGCCTCCACCGTCCGTGGCCCCGTCCAAAACCCCGCTCCCCGCCCCACCGCACTGCCGTGGTTGCGCCGCCCCCGGGCCAATCCACAAAGACTCCCCGTCATCTAGATCCAGCGGCGGCAGTACCTTCAACCCACGCAACTCTAACAGATAGCCATCTAAGCGCTGCTACCGCGGCGAACTTGCGGCCCCGCACCCTTACGTTAGACACCAGCCAACCGGCAGCCTAGGAGCTCCGCCACCTCGAGGGGTGCTGCTTCCCATTGGGAATCGATTGGCCCAGAATAAAAATTCAGACAACTGACGTGTAAATAAAGTGATTTCAGATGAGGGTGCGACCTATCTGGCGGCATGGTGAAGTACGCAAGTCCAGCTGCCGAGTCGGTGAGGCCGGCGTGGTTGCGGTGGTGACCGGCGGCAGGGAAAGAGTGATGTCGTGACGGTCAACAGCTACGCGGAAGCAGCGCCAGGACTGTGGACGGATCCGAAGTTGGAGCCGCTCCGGCGCCGTGAACAACGGCGGGGGTGAATCGGCTCTGGTACGGTTCACGCGGCCGTCGTCGAGGCAGCACCAGCAGCACGGAGTAAGAGGCACACAGCCCAATCAAGCTTTTAAATAGAGGATAGCGGACTGGTTGCGGATTAGGGTCCATGTAGCGGAATGCGGATAGCGGGTGATATTGCGGGCGCTATGTCCACATAGCCAATTTTTAAAAAACACTCATAAATTTGAGATTGTTGTGTATATTTCTAGGCCAATGACAAAAAATATGACACTTAATTTGAGAAATTGTCATTTATATAAGAATATGAACTATAATTGAACAATATTTGTTCTAACAACCATGCCAGCAAGACACATTTACCAAAATATATTACACAACAGAACAACAAGGACTTATATAGCGGCCGATATTCCGGATAGCGGACGATATAGCGGTCTAACAAGTGATATTGCGCCTGCATCATGACAACACGCTATTTTCTAACGCAACCTTAAACTAATAGCGGCAGGGTGACGCTACCACTATTGCGGCCGCAATAGCGGAGGTAGCGGACACTATTTAAAAGCTTGGGCCCAGTGCACGACGGCAATTGGATAGCGTCTCCGGCATTCGGGAGGAGGGCGGCTGTGAAATTAGTGCTGTGGGGGGCGCCAAGGAGGTAGGGTTGAGGTTTCGCGGCTCGGGAGAAGGGAGCTTCCCGGGGATAAGGTGATTTGGCGCCCACGAGGTATGAATGGGGGCGGGCGGGGGGGAATTGGGAGGGGAGTGGAACCATGTCTTACGGACGCATTTGTCTGAAATGTGAGGGGGAGTTACAGTTCTACCCTTGCCTATAGGCTTCTCGGCTTGTGTCTGTGTACTGAGGGTCGGAGATAGTAGAGTAACTTTGCTTCTCCCCAAATAGTGGGCGGGAGAAATTTTGGGCGAGGAGGGCGTGTTTTGAACTATAGTGGGCGCGAGCGAATTCGGGCGAGGAGAGCGTGTTTTGAAATAGTGGGCGCAAGCTATTTCGGGCGGGAGAGCGTGTTTTGCCGACCATGGTTTATGAATTATTCGGCACATGTCATTTCGGCCGAGGAGAAGGCACGCTTGGATGAAGTTATGAACCTACCCTCGATGTACAATGGGCCAATTGATGCGTGTCCCACATAGGACGGTAATTTCGCGTCTCCCATTTATTTGCTCGGGCGAATTCCACCGAGCAGAGAGGATGTTTAACGGTTCGTTCAAATTTTGGGAGAACGAGCATCCACGTGTACCTTACCAAGTCGATTCGAATCAAATTTTGAAATATTAGCTTGCCACTTCTTTTTTAGATGGAGAGATGATGCTCGGGAGTAATGTGTTTTTACATGCTCGTTGCTAGCGATTTACCATATGACAAATAGTTGACCCACTCAAAAATGCGAATCAAACCCAAAATCAAATATCTTGATTCAATGAACTAGCTCGTTCAGTAGGTCAAAATAGTGAACTGAATCCAAAATTGAACACCTCCATCGAGTAGCATGTTGTACAGTATTATAGTACTCCATGAACATGTTGAAAGTCAAATTAATGAACTTGTTTGATATACACATATATCCGTTCAAGTGTGGATTGTAGACAACATGGTCTCCAATTTAAATATTCGAATGCAAGTTTATATCAGTCTTTGATGCATAAAACGCGACCTCCCTCGCTCCGGGACTCATGTTCTCTCTCTCTCTCTCTCTTACTCTCTCGCCGACAATCTTCAATTCTGTCGCACGCATTCGACACAAAAACCTTGTTGTTCCCTCTCCCTTTCTCTCTCTCTGTGTGTGTGGGGGGGGGTCTTTCTAGTCCGCATTCATATATACACCATCTATAGGTATCTCTCGCACACTATGTATGATACTCTAGCTAGTCCAGGCTAGATATCTTGGGTGCACTCATCGTACGAACACAAATTCCTTGGCTCTTTGCCCATAGCTCTCTCACCACCACTATGTCGTCTCGGAGCTCTTCCCCCCTCTCTCAAACTCTCCATCCACCTGGGTCACACATACACATGCATATCTGACTCGCACTCGATAGGCCCATCTAAAACTCTATCTCTCTCCATCTCACACGCACACACACACACAATCTCATGCCCAGCTAGCCAAGTATGATGGTCTCTCACTCAATTGTAGGCACACGCAGTCCCCCCTATATGTATATGACTAGCTAATCTTAGTCTCCATCACAAGCATGTGCATGGTCTATCTCGATTTCTCTCGGGGAATCTTTCTATCACGCACGCACTCCCTCGATCTCCCACCCATATAGTCCCCTCACGATCTCGAGGGGATCTCTCTATCACAAACACACCCTCTCTCCCTCTCCATGCGTCCATGCCATCCATGTGTCCCTCTCGACCTTTTTTCCTTGTTAGCCACACCTCTATTGGACATGTGCTACAGGGGTGTCTCTCTTCGTTGCAAACAATCACACACTAGCTATCTTCATGTATCTCCTCGCCTCACTTTTCCATCTCGGAGATGCATGCATGATATGTTCGCATAAGAAATGAAAAACACACACTCTCTCTCTAATTTATCGTTTGTTGTCACTTTCTCTTTCACACACATACTATTTTTGCACACTTACTCATTCAACTTCACACGCACTTGATTTGTCTCGACTAAGGCACTCACCTCCGTCCATAGCACATAGATTTATTGAAAAGTCAAACATCACAAAGTTTGACCATGTACGTGGAGAAAAAGAATTACATCTAGTATGGCAAACATATACCATTAGATTCACCATGAGATGTAGTTTCGTATGATGTATCTTTGGTATTGTAGATATAGATAACATTTGCACAAACCTGATCAAAGTTTCCAAAGTTTGACTTCTAAAATTTTTACATGCATTGCATTATCGAGCGGATGGAATATCTCTTTCCCCCTCTCAGCTATCTGACGCACCACTCAGCCTTATCGGGGCTCCTCAATCTCTCTCAAACTTTATTGGTCAGTTTGGTTCATGACCTGGCCCTCATGCCTTGATGGTCGGTACTGCCTGGTGTGGACGTGAGATGTAAAATATTTCTGCCTGGCCAGGCTTGTGTGGTGCTGAAGCATTTGGTTCATGCCTAGGCCAGGCAAATCATCAACGTCCCATCAATCAATCCATGCATCAATTATTTAATGCTAATATCCATCCATGTTGCTGTTAACCTCGGGGCCACACAACCAGGCACGGCCAGGCGTTCGAAATCGGTCGCTTCGGCTAGGCTACTTGCAGTGTCTGGAGTTCAGCCAGGCTAATTAAAGTGCAAGGGAACCCAGCCCAGGAGGGCTTTCTTTTTCACAAGGTAGCAACCAAACAAGCGTGCATGAAATCTAGCCACAACCTCAGGCCACGCAACAGATGCTCACGACGCAAGCCAAACGGGCCTTATATCTCCCTGGTTCACACATACACATGTCTCACTCGCGCTATACATACAGACCCATCCAACACTCTCAATGTGACATGCACCCCCCTAAGTACCATAATCCCTCACTCCATCATAGGCTATGTTTGGATCCATGGGTTAGAGTTAGTTTGGGTTAGTTTGGAGTCAACTAACCCAAAAAGATCCAAACAGGAGGGTTAGTTTAGGTTAGATGCATCTAACCCATCCAAGAGGTGCTTATTTGGGTTAGTTCTTCTCGGGACCACTAATAAACACTTTTTTCTCTCGCTCTCCCCGCAGCAGATCCCTCCCCACTTCCTCGAAGCTTCTCGTCCTCTCTCTCCCTCCCTCTTGCACCGCCTGTGAAGGTGCCTCGCCGTATCCACGCTCCATCTAACCCTGCCATCCAAACACCTCTTTACTTAGAGTTAGTTCAGGGTTAGAATCTAACTCTAACCTCTAACTGAGTTTGAGTATCCAAACAGGGCCATAGGCGCAAGCACTCCCCCCTCCTAAGTATGATTATCTCTTACTAGCCATCAGGAACACACATATTGTCTCCTTCCATCCATACGTCTATCTCGATATCTCTCAGGGCATCTTCTATCGCGCGCACACCTTGTCACACGATCTCCCACCCATGTAGTCCCATCACGATCTCCAGGGGATCTCTCTATGACAAACATACACTCTCTCCTCCCCATGTCTGCATTTTCTCCGTACGTCTCTCTCGACCTCTCTCCCTTGTTTGTCAGACCCCTCTTGGCCACGTGCTAGGGGTCTTCCTCTCTCGGTTCCAAACAACCACAACTATCTCCTCACCTTGCCTCCGTTGTCGAAGATGCATGTGTGATATGTTTGCATAAGACACGCACGCTTTTTCTCCACTTTTATCGTGTGTTGTCCATGTCCCTTTCACACACGCACACACACTTTTTTCAATCTCTCTCTCTCTCTCTCTCTCTCTCGTCAGGGATTTTGTCACGTCCATAAGCATATGGATGTTTTGAAAAGTCAAACCTCAGAACAGTTTGACTAGGTATATGTGGAGAAAAACATTTACATCTGGAACGATCATTAGATTCATCACAACATGTACTTACTTAATACTATCATTTATCTTTGGTATTGCCGATATAAGTAATTTCTTTATAAACTTGGTCAAAGTTTAAAAAATGTGACTTTAAAAAAAATGTTGTAACTACATTATCGAATGGAGGGAGTAGCTCTTTCTCTCTCTCTCTGCTATCTCTCACGGGCCTCCCCTCTCACTCGAATTCTCTATACCGACGGATTATACGCTCAATGTGTCAGCGTATAGCTCTGTATATTGTTTAGTTGACCAGTCAACCAATCCACATGCTACGTTGTCAGCGCGTGTTCTTTATCTTGGTGTGCTGGCCCATGTGGCAGTGGGTGAAAATAATTAAACTGGAGGCCCATCTGACATGCGGTGAAGGAAACAAAGTTGAAACCACTCGGGGTAGCACCCCGCACGCTAGTAAATTGAGGGCGCATTGAGGACAAACTTCTTGCGCGCGAAGGACGCACTCGCGCACAATTCACCACTGCACGGCGGCATGCACAGAAGGACGCACTCGCGCACACCCAGCACACAACACACACCAGCACACATGTATACCGGCGTCGCCGCCGGTTGAGATGGACGGCGAGGCAGCCAACAAGCAGAGGCCGCTCGAGCCAAAACCGCATTCGGCGAGCCTGGACTTCATCAGCAGCCTCCCCGACAACATGTTGCTCGTCATCATCGGCCTCCTCCCCACCAAATCTGCCGTGCGGACTGCCCTGCTCTCCCGGCGGTGGCGCCCCCTCTGGTGCTGCGTCCCCCTCAACCTCACCGTCGACAGCTGCCTCTGCGACGGGGATTGCAAACGCATGGCCGCAGTCTCCAAGATCCTTTCATCGCACCCTAGGCCAGCCAGATGCCTTGACATCTGCATGTTCAGTACCAACTGCAAGGTCCAAACCAAGTTCGACGAGTGGTTCTTATCCCCCACCCTAGATCAGCTCGAGGAGCTCAGCTTTGAAGCTGGACGATGTCGCTCTCTGCCGCTGTCCGCGCTCCGCCTCACACCAACACTGCGCCGCGCCAGCTTCAGCTCCTGCTATCTTCCCCAGATTAATGCCGCGCCTGCCCTTCTTCTCCCTCAACTCAAGCAGCTCGACCTCTTCGACATTGTCATCTCGAAGAAGGCTATGGAGCACCTGCTCCGCAGCTGTACTGCGCTCGAGTACCTTCGTCTTGAGCAGATCCACGAGTTCCTTAGCCTCCACATCGCCTCAACGAATCTCCGATGGATTTATGTGTCTTGCTGTGCCCGTAACAAGACATAAATTGGGAAGAGATCACTCCAGCTGTTCCATGTTATGGTCATTGAGAATGCGCCTTTCCTTGAGAGATTGCTTGTATCGGATCTAGAAGGTCCAACAAAAATCAGGGTCATTGACGCGCCAAAATGGAGAGCGTTGGTGTACTCGTCTACCAAATTCTCCGAACTCTTTATTGGATCCGTAATCATTCAGGTACATCACTCATCTTCTTCTCTGTCTTCTTGAAATTCACATTTTTAAATTTCTTCTTGATGTATTTACGACCGTCTTCTAGAAAATTATTCCCACAAGCTTGACCCAATCCATGCGCACAGTGAAGATCTTAGCACTAAAATCTATCGGCCCCAATCTGGATCAAGTTGTTGGATTCCTTACATGCTTTCCATGCACGGAGAAGCTACTCATCGAGGTGAAACTTCTTTCCTATTAGTAAACGGTAATCACAACGTAGCTCAATTTTTTCGTAATTTTCCCAAATTACGATGACAAGTGTAGTGTTCAAAACTACATCTACACACTGCATCGAAAGAAATGTTTTTAGTATTTTTTCTCACGTGATCACCTGCATCATTTTTATGCTGTACTACTATAGTATCCTAGGCTAGTCATAGTGGAAAGTAACTTAGACTACTCCAGTAACTCTATGGTTACCCTAAGGGCAAGTACTACCTCCGTCTTGGTTTACTCTTCCAATTTTGTAGTATCAAAATTTGACCATAGATTTAGCTGACAAAATGTTAATGCATGTCACTAAGAACTATATTGTTGGATTCGTATTTGAACTTAATTTCAAATGGTGTAATTTTTAGTGACATGCATTGGCATTTTCTTAGGTAAATCTATGGTCAAAATTTTATACTAAATACGAGGTAGTATTCCCTCTGTCCCAAAATTCTTGTCTTACATTTGTTTAGATACGGATGTATCTAACACTAAAATGTAACTTGATACATCCGTATTTAGACAAATTTAAGACAAGAATTTTGGGACGGAGGGAGTACAGAAGTGGGCTATGTAGGCCAAAACATGTGCCAAATTCACTTGTGATGCATTTGGCATCGATGCCCCTCCATTGCTCACCTGGTGCCCCAATCTGGAGCACCTACTTTGCTCCGGTGCTAAATTAACTCACGCAATGAAAAAACACTGTGTGGGAGAGAGAGAGGACCGAGGCAATAAAAACACTTGTTTGGGAGAGTGAGAGGCTGGTGTAGTTGGTTTGATTGATTTGTTTATACATGTGGGTCTGTGTGCATAGCGGTGCCAAAATCTTTTGATTTGACATCGATGCGTATTACGTGGCATACTTTTGCGAAATATGGCAGCGGCCTCATAGTGGAAAGCAACAAATGCCCAAGATCTTCCCGTGCTGCTAGTTAAATGAGAGGAAACAAAAACAGAGAGAGAGAGGGAGAGAGAGAGAGAGTGAAAAAATATTACTATCCAGCCAACCCTATCGTATGAGCGAATGATATTGGTACCTCTTGATGACACGACAATCTTATGTAGCCAGCTGCTCTAATATGTTCTCTTCTTTTGCTGATAAAAAAAGACCCGAAAGTGAAAAATGTGCTGCACTATAACAATCTCATCGAATGCCTTGATCTCCATCTTACAGAAATTGATTTGATCGACTACCGAGGCAGCACGTCTGAGATTAAATTGGCCAGGTTCTTTGTTCTAGAGGCAAGTGTGCTCAAGGTAATGAGGTTTGGCGTTCTCTGGCGCAACAATGAATGGCGTGCTGATCACCGCAAGCGTCTAAGCCTAAATGACAAAGTCTCCGCAGAAGCTGAATTTGTTTTTGAAACATCAAGTGGCCAGAGACTCGAAAACTTATTTGATCCATTAGTGACTTGTCAGGGCGGTGGATTTTAGTTTGTACGATAAAGATGCATCCACCTAAAGTAACGAAAGTTCTTACATGAACTTCCTAGTAATTCCCTATTCCTAGGTGCAGCATTACTCCTAACATTTGTAATATCAGTTTGAAACTTGTAATATTGCCGTGTCCTATTCCTGCGTTTTCAAAATCCTGCGAATCAAACAGGTCCTGAGTTGGTGATGATGTTGTGCCTCCCATCTTTCACCAGTAGCCGTCGGATCTAGATCTCATGCATACAAACCAAGCTTCTCCATTTTTGCAAAAAGATGCCCGCACTTGTTCCCTATTTACAAACTACTCCTTGTCTCTCACAATCAGCATTATCTCCTCCCCACCACATTTAGAAGGCCGTGGAAAAATCTGGCGCGATGGCCGCTGCTGGAGCAGTCCACCCCAAATCTTGGTGTACCGTGCAATGCACGGGCATCTATGCACGGGAAATTATTTCGAACAGGGCTAGTTGTAAGCAGGCTAGCTCTACAGCTATGATGATAGTGACTGCAGACGGTGAGGCTAACTATGGTATGCCGAACACGGCGCCTATACCCAAGTGTCATCTCCGGCGCAGGGTCTTGTCACTTCACGGTGAGGAGCAGCACGTAATAATTTGACCAACGGATAGTACAGTGCTAGTACTCCTAGGAGTACTACATTGGTAGTACTACTACTAGTACTAGTAGCACCACGTCTGGATTTAGGAGTACTACCATGTCCATCTGGATTTTAGTATTTGACTAGCAATATCTAGTAATGCATGTCACAAAAAATGTACTAGTCCCTCTGTAAATAAATACATGGTATTTTATTCCTATCAGCGAGAGAACTTAGTGTTTTCTTGCTAACTAGAGTCTTAATAGAATTACAAGCAATGAACTAAACACTGCATGTCATGTTTGGTAGTCTCAAGTCATTGAAAGCATGCACGGCCCACATCTCTCATTGGTTGATATGTCACGAAATAAGAAACAAGGAGGGAGTTAATGCACCGTGCCTAAGTGTTTTGGGATTATTTGGTTTTCATAATGTGACTTACACACCATTTTTTTTAAATTCATTAACATTTTATTAGTTAAGTCAAAGGTCAAAACTTGGCGCAAAATGCAAAGGGGACCAATAAACCAGTAAACATCAAACTTCTCTTGTTTGGCCCCAACTAGAGGTCCGGTGAGATGAATATACTGCACCAGCACGGAGGGGGGCGCAACTTCATTGACTTACGACAACTGCCTTTGGGTGAATGACACGTGGGCCCAGGGGGTGGCTGGCCCACCTATCATACAGCCAAAGGCAGGTGTAGTAGAGGGCCGAGGAGTAGTACGAAATCCTACGCACCTACGCACGCTAACCAAGGGCAAGAGTGATCACTCGAATCGCAAGATCAGTTCACTAGTAGAAGCTAAGCTAGACCCATGGAGGCGATGAGCGCGAGCATCAGCCGGCTATGCCAGATGGTCCACGACGCCGGCCCGCGGCCCGGCAACGAGGAAAGTCTCCAGGTAGTATTGCTTGAGGCCAGCAGGGCGAGGGGCCGCTTGCACGATAGCTTCGTCTCCTTGTTCGACGAGGTCCTCGTCGGTTTCCTCGACAAGTTCACCATCGTCAAGAAGCTCGCGGACGACTTTGACGTAAGCCTTCAGCCGACACGCCCAGGCTCTGCGATGCCCGCCACCCTCAACGACCACTATGGTGACAACCTCTTCGACGCAATGGTGGCCCTGCGACTGCCCACCGTCGCGCCGGAGAATGTCCACCTTGAGGTCGCGCTCGCCGCGCAGCGCCTGGCGCAGCAAGTCACCATGGACATAATCACCCATGTCTACGTGCATGCAAGAGGAGGATGATACGTCTCCAACGTATCTATAATTTTTGATTGCTCCATGCTACTTTATCTACTGTTTTGGACTATATTGGGCTTTATTTTCCACTTTTATATTACTTCTGGGACTAACCTATTAACCGGAGGCCCAGCCCAGAATTGCTGTTTTTTGCCTTTTTCAGTATTTCGAAGAAACAGAATATCAAACGGAGTCCAAACGGAATGAAACCTTCGGGATCGTGATTTTCCAACCGAACGTGACCCAGGAGACTTGGACCCTACTCCAAGCAGTGCCCGAGGAGGTCACGAGGGTGGAGGACGCCCCCCTGGGCGCACCCCCTTACCTCGTGGGCCCCTCGGAGCTCCACCGACGTACTCCTTCCTCCTATATATACCTACGTATCACCGAACGATTAGAACAGGAGCCAAAAAACCTAATTCCACCGTTGCAACCTTCTGTATCCACGAGATCCCATCTTGATGCCTGTTCCGGAGCTCCACCGGAGGGGGCATCCACCATGGAGGGCTTCTACATCATCACCATAGCCCCTTCGATGAAGTGTGAGTAGTCTACTTCAGACCTTCGGGTCCATAGTTAGTATCTATATGGCTTCTTCTCTCTTTTTGGATCTCAATACAATGTTCTCCCCCACTCTCTTGGAGATCTATTCGATGTAATCTTCTTTTTGCGGTGTGTTTGTTGAGACCGATGAATTGTGGGTATTTGATCCAGTATTATCTATGGAAAATATTTGATTCTTCTCTGAATTCTTTTATGTATGATTGAGTTATCTTTGCAAGTCTCTTCGAATTATCTTTTTGGTTTGGCCAACTAGATTGGTAGTTCTTGCAATGGGAGAAGTGCTTAGCTTTGGGTTCAATCTTGCAGTGTCCTTACTCAGTGACAGAAAGAGTTGCAAGGCACGTATTGTATTGTTTCCATCAAGGATAACAAAATGGGTTTTTTATCATATTGCATGAATTTATCCCTCTACATCATGTCATCTTGCTTACGGCGTTACTCTGTTTTTACTTAATACACTAGATGCATGCTGGATAGCGGTCGATGAGTGGAGTAATAGTAGTAGATGCAGAATCGTTTCGATCTACTTGTTTTGGACGTGATGCCTATATACATGATCATTGCCTAGATATACTCATAACTATGCTCAATTCTGTCAATTGCTCAACAGTAATTTGTTCACCCACCGTAGAATACTAATGCTCTTGAGAGAAGCCACTAGTGAAACCTATGGCCCCCGGGTCTATTCTCATCATATCAATCTATATCACTTTATTTACTTGCTTTTTTTACTTTACCTTTACTTTTTACTTTGCATCTATCTATCAAAAATACCAAAAATATTATCTCTATCAGATCTCACTCTCGTAAGTGACCATGAAGGGATTGACAACCCCTAAGCGTTGGTTGCGAGTTGCTATCGTTTTGTGTAGGTACAAGGGACTTGTGCATGGTCTCCTACTGGATTGATACCTTGGTTCTCAAAAATTGAGGGAAATACTTACGCTAATTTACTGCATCATCCTCTCCTCTTCGGGGAAATCCAACGCAGTGCTCAAGAGGTCGCAAGAAGAATTTCTGGCGCCGTTGCCGGGGAGGCTCATGCAAGCAAGTCAACCATACCAAGTACCCATCGCAATCCCTATCTCTCGCATTACATTATTTGCCATTTGCCTCTCGTTTTCCTCTCCCCCACTTCACCCTTGCCGTTTTATTTGCCCTCTCTTTCCCAGTCTCCTCCTCTTTTTCCCGTTTGCCTTTCTGTTTGTTTGTGTGTTGGATTACTTGTTGCCATGGCACAAGATAATACCAAATTGTGTGATTTCTCGAATACCAATAATAATGATTTCCTTAGTACTCTGATTGCTCCTCTTAATAATGATGAGTCTTGTGAAATCAATACCTCTTTGTTGAATCTTGTTATGAAAGATCAATTCGCCGGCCTTCCTAGTGAAGATGCTGCTACTCATCTAAACAATTTTGTTGATTTGTGTGATATGCAAAAGGAGAAAGATACATATAACAATGTTGTCAAATTGAAGTTATTTCCGTTTTCACTTAGAGATCGTGCTAAATTTTGGTTTTCATCTTTGCCTAAAAATAGTATTGATTCTTGGAACAAGTGCAAAGATGCTTTTATCTCTAAGTATTTTCCTCCCGCTAAGATTATCACTCTTAGGAACGATATCATGAATTTTAAACAACTTGATCATGAGCATGTTGCCCAATCTTGGGAAAGAATGCAATTAAGGCTTCGCGCTTCGCAATTGCCCTACTCATGGTTTGAATTTATGGATGATCATACAAAATTTTTATGCCGGATTGAATTTTGCTTCTAGAAATATTTTAGATTCGGCCGCGGGAGGCACTTTTATGGAAATTACGTTAGGGGATGCAACCAAATTGCTTGATAATATTATGGCTAATTATTCTCAATGGCACGCCGAAAGATCTTCTCGTAAAAGAGTGCATGCTATAGAAGACATCAATGTTTTGAGTGAAAAGATGGATGAACTTATGAAGACGTTTGCTCCTAAAAATACTCCTCTTTATCCCAATGATATGCCTTTATCTACTTTGCTTGAGAATAATAATGAATATATGGATGTGAATTTTTTTGGTAGGAATAGTTTTGGAAACAATGCTTATAGAGGGAATTTTAATCCTAGGCCTTATCCTAGTAATCCTTCTAATAATTATGGAAATTCCTACAATAACTCTTATGGAAATTTTAATAAGATGACCTCTGAATTTGAGAGTAGTGTTAAAGAGTTTATTAATTCATAAAAGAATTTTAATGCTTTGCTTGAAGAGAAATTGCTTAAAGTTGATGATTTGGCTAGGAACGTTGATAGAATTTCTCTTGAAATTGATTCTTTAAAGCTTAGATATATTACTCCTAAGCATGATATCAATGAGTCTCTCAAAGCCATGATAATTTCCATTGATGAGTGCAAGGAAAGAACCGCTAGGATGCGTTCTTCCAAAGATATGCCTTTATTAAAGCATGTTCTTCCAATCCCTATGAAAATCAAGATGAAGATCTAAAAGTTATTGATGTGTCCCCCATTAAATCTTTGTTTTTCAATATGAATCTTGATGAATCTGAAGATTATCTTCCTTTACCTAGAAGGCGTTCTAAGAATTCGGAGTTTCTAGATCTTGATGATGAAATTGATGAAAGTGGGATTGAAATAAATAAAAACTGTGATGTTGCTAAACCCACTATTTTGGATCTCAAGGAATTTAATTATGAAAATTGCTCTTTGATTGGTTGTATTTCCTTGTTGCAATCCGTGCTAGAATCTCCTCATGCTTATAGTCAAAATAAGGCCTTTACCTAACACATTGTTGATGCCTTGATGCAATCTTATGAAGAAAAACTTGAGTTGAAAGTTTCTATCCCTAGAAAACTCTATGATGAGTGGGAACCTACTATTAAAATTAAAATTAAAGATTTTGAGTTTCATGCTTTGTGTGATTTGGGTGCTAGTGTCTCTACTATCCCCAAAACTTTATGTGATTTGCTAGATTTCCGTGATTTTGATGATTGCTCTCTAAACTTGCATCTTGCGGATTCCACTATTAAAAAACCTATGGGAAGAATTAATGATGTTCTTATTGTTGCAAATAGGAATTATGTGCCCGTAGATTTTATCGTTCTTGATATAGATTGCAATCCTTCATGTCCTATTATTCTTGGTAGACCTTTCCTTAGAACGATTGGTGCAATTATAGATATGAAGGAAGGGAATATTAGATTCCAATTTCCTTTAAAGAAGGGTATGGAACACTTCCCTAGAAAGAAAATTGTCTGGACCCTGATCCTATGCCACATCGATCTAGCATGTAACACCTCATATCACTTTGCGGCCTCACGCACGGTATTCCCACGGGTGTCACCTTACCAGGCCCGGGACCGTTTGCATCTTTTGGCTAACATATATGATAGTGTCGCTAGCATCCATATGACAAAGAACCCGGGCTGACATGGCTAGTCGTAAACCCAAAGTGGCACTAACTTACAGGGACAGACATACATGACCCAACAACGAACGTGTTGGTCAACAGCGAGCGAATCCGGGCTGTAGCAGCTGGGCTAGCAGGACTACGGTAGACACCACGTGACATTTCCCCGAAGGGATAGACACAAGAACAAAGAAGGACACATGCCGGCCAGCCTAAGTGTTCCGGAGTAGTAGCAAGCTACCAAGGCTCAGTGGAAGCACTAGCAGACATTTCCCGGTAAGAGAGGCTACCAAGGATAAACAACTAGATAGTCAGATCCCACACATACCAAGCATTTCAATAACATACATACAATATGCTCGATATGTGCAAATACAACATGGCATCACAACATGACTCTACAACTCAAGTATTTTATTTAATAGGCTCCGAGGAGCGAGATATTACAAACATGGGTCTCTAGACCCAGCATTCAGAGCATACAAGTCAAAGCACATGCGGAAGCTTAACATGTCTGAGTACAGACATCTACAAATGAAAAAGGCTGAGAAGCCTGACTATCTACCAGATCCTGCCGAGGCACAAGATCGTAGCTGAGGTAACAAGCTAAACGTCGAAATCCACGAGGAACTACTAATGAGACCGAAGTCCCTCTGCAAAAACATAAAATAGGCAAACGTGAGTACAAATGTACCCAGCAAGACTTACATCAGAACTATCTACATATGCATCATTATCAACAAAGGGGGTGGTCGAGTTTAACTGCAGCAAGCCAGCTTTGACTCAGTGGCTATCCTAAACTACGACTGCAAGTAACTCTTTTGAGGTGGCGCACACGAGTCCACATATTCACCATATCAATACACCACTATGGATCCGCTCCCGTCTCCCCACGAGAGCGCCATCCATAGCACTCACACTTATCTTGCATATTTTAGAGTATCCACTTTCACTTGTCTATGAACTGTACGGGCAACCCAGAAGTCCTTTACCACGGACACGGCAATTCGAATAGATGATGTTAACCCTGCAGGGGTGTACTTCTTCACACACGCTCTCACCACTTATCACCGTTTACACGACATGTACTCAGCAACCTTCAAGTGGAAGCCCAGCGAGTGTGTCGTCCACGACCTGACTAACCACACAAGTCTCTCGTCCAGGGTTATCGCCTGTTCGGGTTCCATCCGCAAGGAGATCCGGCCGGGGTGTCGCTCATGGCCCCAAACGATGTGAGCAGGGTTTCCAAGCCCACCTCGACGGGTGGATCTACGCTTGGTACACCGTGCCATGGTGCCTAGTCTGTCCCAAGCCCACCTGTACCGGGTGCCACTTGGTAGACTACTAACACTACCTACAAACACCAGAAACTAGTTGTGACTCTTGGACAGAGATCAAGTAGGTTAATAAGTCAAGAGAGTCAATTAAGGATCCCAATGTGTGGTAGTAGTTGTTCATGTATCACAAACACAGAACTCAGTTCCTGAGGACAGTTTCAATGAGACAACCCACCATGTACTCCTACGTGGCCTCTCACCGCTACCTTTACCAAATCGTGTTCACACACTTAGCTCACACACAGTAGGACATGTTCACGCACCTCCAATTCATCCCTGAAGAATCAAACCTGACACAACTCTAAGCAATAGCAGGCATGACAAACAAGCATGAATGAGTAGGCACAATAGGGCTCAAACAACTCATACTCGTGCTAGTGCGTTTCATCTATTTACTGTGGCAATGATAGGTCATGCAGAGGAAAGGGGTTCAACTACCGCAGCATGTAACAGTTGAATCGTTGTTGTTCTAATGCAGTAAAAGGGATCAGGAGCGAGAGAGTGGGATTGTATCAGAATGAACAAGGGGGTTTTGCTTGCCTGGCACTTCTGAAGATAGTATAGTTCTTCATTGGTGTCATCGATCTCACCATCGGTATCACGTCTATCGAGAGGGAACAAATACCGGCAACACAGAAGGAAACACAATCAATGCAATGCACAATATGATGCATGATCACGACATGGCAAAATGAGTGTGTTGGACTAATGCAACTACAAGCAGGGTGGTTTGAGTTCATTTGAATCAAGGTTCAAATGCAAACCCAAAATATGAACTCATATAAATGCATTATCTTGTTTCATCTAAATAGCAAGGCTAGGTTGCTCTAACATGCATGAAACTAGTATAGATGGATAGATTGGATTTTTCTGATAATTTTTCATATATAAATCTTTTAAATCTGAGCTATAGATTATTTTCTATGATTTTTAGAAGTTTTAACTATTTTCTGGAATTTCCTGGTTATTTTAAATCCAGAAAATGGTTAACTGCGTCAGCATTGCATCACTGTGACATCAGCAGGTCAACTTGACCAGGTCAAACCTGACGTGTGGGGTCCACATGTCAGTGACACAACTAATTAACAGGAGGTTATTGCTAATCTAATTAAAAGATTAGGGCTCCAGGGCCCACTGTCAGTGTCATAGTGGGGGAGTTAGTGCTAACTAACTCCTGGCCGGTGGGGTCCACCTGCCAGGCCGGCGAGGTCGTCGCCGGCGACCACGGGACACGGCGGTGTCCGCGTTATAGGCCACGGGGACGACGACTAAGGGCACCGGGGCGTAGCCCGGGATCTCGTGCATCCAGGGGAGGCGACGGGAGGACACGGGGTGGCCGGAGCTCGCCGGAGCGGAGCTCGGGGCGGCGGCTAAAACACGGCTCCGGGCAGGATGTGGCTGCAGGGCACAACAGGGGTTGCGGAGGTCCTCTACGGCCTCCTGGCGTCACCAGGAGCACAGTGACGTGCGTGGGAGCGGCTGGCTCTGGTTCTGGTCATGGTGGCGCCATGGACGGCGGCGAGGTGCTCGCGGGTTCGACAGGTAGCAGGCTCCGGCGTGCAAGCAAAGGAACGGAGAGGGGGAAACGGACGATGAGCTCACGTGGATCTCGTAGAGGTGGACGACAAGCTTGGGGAAGGCCGAACGGCGACGAATTTGATGGCGGCGATTCACGGCAACGACGAGGAGGACGACATCGAGGGCAGCTCTGCAGGGCATCCCGGCTTGCGTGAGTCGTCATAGAGGCCGAAGACGGCAGCGCGAAGCTAATGGGCTTGTCGGAGAGGCGAGGTAGTGGCGGTGGGCGCGGCAACGGTGTGCGGCGGCGAGGGCGGCGCTCGGGCGCGGTGAGACAGAGCGAGGGAGAGGAGGGGAAGGAACGAGAGAGAGTGAGAGAGGTGTGGGGCGTCTCCGTGGTGCATCCAGAAGAGCCGGGGCGTCGCGGTGGAAGCAGGAGCTGGCGCGCGCGGGGCGACCACGCGCCCTGCCTACTGGCGTGAGGAGGAAGACAACAGATGAGGTAGCGGTGGGCTGGGCCAGTAGTAGTTGGGCCGGGTGGGCTGCCAGGTGAGCGCCAGGTAAGTCTCTGTCTCTTCTGCTTTTTCTGTTTTTTTTCTATTTTTGTAGTTTGTTTTTGATCCAGTTTTAAAAACCAAATCAATTTTATAAATCCTGAAAATATTCATGAGCACTTTTTCAATTATTTCAGTGTCCCAAAAATAATTCCAACATTATTTGAGCATTTAAATTATTTATAGCGTTTAAATGCTCAAACTCAAATACAATATGATTTAATTCAAAAATCCAAAAATGATCTAAGAATATATTCATCATTTTTGGCAGAGGTTTCCACCTTAACCAGAAATCATGAACTTTTCTTAGGAACTTTTTGGGTTTATTGAAAAAGATTTTAATCCACCCTAGTTGAGTTGATTTAATGCTAGGGTTTAAACATCCCCATTTCAAGTTTAAGCAAAATTTAAACATGATGCACACATGAAGCTAGCCTAGTGCAATACCAGAAGCTAGGGATGTGACAACTCGCCCCCACTAAACAAGAATCTCGTCCCGAGATTCAGGCGTAGGGTAAGATGAAGGGGGAAGGCAACTAATGCAATCTTCACGATCCAGGTTGCACTTCAAATGAACGTTAATTCAGTCACCATCTTTGTCAAAGTCTTGCTTTGAGGACTCCCATTAACATGACAACGAGAGGAAAGGGACAACTCTAAAAGGATCGATCTTCTCGAAGATCAAATAACTTAGGATCAACTCACGGGGTGAGTCATAGCAACATCTCTTGAGTTGAGACTCGAAGCACACATCTAGAGGAATGGAGTGGAACAGATGATGAAGGTTCACTAGGTAGACAACAATTCCACACTTAAGAAGGTGGTGAATGGTTGTCAACGTAGCGAGGAGTTGACTTGCCATGATTCTATAATGGGGCCTGTTGGAGGAGGTGAATCGTAGAATTAATACCTTAAGTGGCAAAAAGAATTACTTTTGATACAAAGATCATTGAAATTCTCTATACCAGCCTAGGGAAAATCACAATTGATCGTTTGAAGGAATTCAAAGGAATGGCATACTCAGTTTGGAAAGGAAACTAGAGTTATAAGACAACTCGGCAAACGGAAGGCACATTCCAATTGATACCGAGGATATAACCTAGTGTGTGAGCATGCTCTCAAGAACTTGAGCATTTCCATATTCATCAGGGTCTTACCAACATCTGTGCCGAGGATCCTGGCAACACATCATACTACCATGATGAACAATGGTGGAGGATGCAGATGCAAAGAAAGCTAACACCTTCTCAGATTTCACCTTAGCGAGGCCAAGGAAACAAAATCTGGATGATCGACCGAGAGACATTTAGCACTCCGCTTCTAATGTTCTCCTTGATGTGCTAGCGCAACCAATTTATTAAGATGGTTTGATACCTAGAACATCAAGTAACAGGTCGGACTTCGGGAGCTCAAAAATCCATAAGGAATAACTACGGAGGTAAATCCTATGAAATCCTTATGGGGAGGTGGCCAACTTCTTCAATCAAGATACTAAAATAATAGGTCTTTCGGCTGGGTGTATTGGCCACGACATCCAATTTACCGGTTATCAAGAGACCAATATTATAGTTCTTGGGAAATGTTCCAACCATCATATCTGCCTGAGATTCAAATCTGGTTGGTGTCAGAATATTCCAGACTCATCAAGTATAGAAAGAAAAATTAAAGTTTGCAACACAAATCAACGAGACGATGTTGCGAGATTCTCGGGAAATGGACTACGGTAGTAAGCTCCAAAACATGAGCTGGTTCTGCTACAAACATGTGAACACATTGTCCCAGACAAACATGATCACATGGTAGTCTTACAATAAAACACTACCGAGTTTTGGTAGGGAACCATCATTTAGGATATCGGAATCTTGTGCATGAACTAGTATTTGCACAGCAACTCCTTTTCTTTGAACAAATCAGTCAGTGGCTAGGTGTGCTATGGAATTCATATGGAATGAAGATGATCAGTCTAACAGACCATAGAATACTTTGCATGTGCATGACTGACTTGGGATGATTTCGGAGGAAGCAAAACTAACTTTCTCGAATTCACGGCGGCAACTTGCATCAAATGCACATGAGCTAGAGGAAGTCACTTCTTTTATCCGGACATATTTTTCATGAACGGAACATGAAGATAATGCTTAATAAAGTTTCCATTACTAACGTAGATGTTCAACATGAATCATGGAGAGGATAAAATGCTGCTGATGAGCACAACAACAAGTCATCGAGATTCCCATGGAGATGGAATTCCATAACTATGTAAACAAGGTGTTAGCATTGGTCAGACCCAGAAGATATAATGGTGTATGCTCGAGGCAACAACCATGAGTAAGACAACATTACGAATATCGTTGGTTCTGACTTGATTTGACGATAGCCCATATGCAAATCAAAGGTTTGGTAAGACAATAGATCCAGCAATTGACCACGAGGATCAATCAATGAAGATATCATCTTTCTTCAACAAACACACAAACGCAAGGATATCCTTTTGGAGATGAACTAAGCAGGACAAGCTTTCATCTTCCAACTCTCCAAGTTGTTGTCTAGCTCAACCAACTAGGTCAGGGTATCGAACACAAATTCTTGGAGAAAGGGTGGTTCATAGAGATAAACCAACTTGATCACGGACTCAACATAGGGGTCAGGTGACAACCTGGTGGTACTTCCGAGAAGACATACGGAAAATCACGAACCACCGATATGTTACTAAGCTCGGGAACAATCTTGCTTTTCAAGGCAAGGCGATATGATCGAATAAGCATGGATTGACACTATCCTAACTCATTGATCGAAGAGTGCACCGGAAATAAGGACTAGGTAGCACGATCAACCTTAGGGTGATGAATCAAGAAGCAAGACGCTAAGCATGAAATTTATTGTCCATTTAACTACCAAACAACGGAGTTGCTAGGAGTATTGATTTCACACATCATAGTTCACCTGTCGGCATTCCGGTTGCAACAACACGGCAACCGAGAAATGAAAATGATGGCGAGAAGTATCACTGCGTCAAGAATTCATAAGAGGTGGTGCAATTCTCATGACAATCCTGACATAAAGAAGGTAATACTTCAAGGTAGAACAGAATAGAAGCTGGATTGACATTTGATCTATGGAATACAACTTCTTTGACCCAATCCTAGATATGGATGAGGTACTGGAGTTTGTTTCTCCTAGTCATTCCAGAATAGAATGGCTTGACGGACCACAAGAGTAATAAGCATCGATGAACGAATGCACGCATACTCTTGACTATCAATTGATAGATGAGGGTTAGAAGACGACTAAGGGGGACAACTCAAAAGAACATACGATTTTCTGAGTTGTGGACGCATGGATTAGAATGTCGTACCAAGTTCAACAGGTTTCTTCCGGATAACCCATGCAGAAAGGTAGAACTGGCAGAGTAACAACATAGAATAGAGAACTCATCAAGAGCACAGTGGTTGTGATCTTTCAGTTCAAAAGAACTTCTGCCAAGAATGGTTCATGGTATTTGGAAGTATGAAATACCATGGACCTCAAGGACTATCACAAAGGTTACTAATAACCTAAAGGAACTAGCAAGCGCTATCAACATGAGGTAAGGTGAATCTTGGGCTCAAAAACCCAGGAGTAGAATACCTACTAACTAATAACATCACGAGATGCTTTCAAGAACGATGGCCAGAATCATCACACTCGAACACAAAACATGGCTAGATTACTAGGTGATTCTATAAGACACCTAGGGTCATAATACTAGCTCCAACATATACGACGAGGTAACGGAGTACCTCAACTCGACGATTAGTGTGGTTAATCTGGCCTAAAGGAACATCAAGAACGGAAGGAAAGGATTTGAAAATGCATCAGACTATTTAGAAACCTGGGATGACTCGGACAACATAACGACTATAAATGCTCAGGAAAAGATTCGAGACATTCACAAGGTTTGGCATAGTAACTTAATCAACATCATAATATCAAGGTTCTCAGTTCAACTGTCAACGCACGGAAGTAGTAGGAACTGAACTGAGGCTTGAAACCAACAATCCTATAAGTCTACGGATTAGTAACACATGATCCTGATAGAAAGAAGAGAAAGCCTAATTCCTTAACCCCATAGGAAAGATAAGATGACTCAGATCAGAAGGGCATAAGGTATAAGGAGTAAAAAGAGCCTTACGTTCCATCCCACAATCAATTCCCTTATATAACTAAAGAATTTCTAGGCTCATCTTCGACCAGTTTGGCTTGGTAATCCTACAGGCAGTCAAGCTCTGATACCAAAGCTGTCAGGACCCTGATCCTATGCCACACCGATCTAGCATGTAACACCTCATATCACTTTGCGGCCTCACGCATGGTGTCGCCTTACCAGCCCGGGACCGTTTGCGTCTTTTGGCTCATGTATATGATAGTGTCGCTAGCATCCATATGACAAAGAACCTGGGCTGACATGGCTAGTCGTAAACCCAAAGTGGCACTAACTTACAGGGACAGGCATACATGACCCAACAACGAACGTGTCGGTCAAGAGCGAGCGAATCCAGGCTGTAGCAGCTGGGCTAGCAGGACTCCGGTAGACACCGCGTGACATTTCCCCAACGGGACATACACAGGAACGAAGAAGGACACATGCCGGCCAGCCTAAGTGTTCCGGAGAAGTAGCAAGCTACCAAGGCTCAGTGGAAGCACTAGGAGACATTTCTCAGTAAGAGAGGCTACCAAGGATAAACAACTAGATAGTCAGATCCCATACATACCAAGCATTTCAATAACATACACACAATATGCTCGATATGTGCAAATACAACATGGCATCACAACATGACTCTACAACTCAAGTATTTTATTCAATAGGCTCCAAGGAGCGAGATATTACAAACATGGGTCTCTCGACCCAGCATTCAGAGCATACAAGTCAAAGCACATGCGGAAGCTTAACATGTCTGAGTACAGACATCTACAAATGAAAAAGGCTGAGAAGCCTGACTATCTACCAGATCCTGCCGAGGCACAAGATCGTAGTTGAGGTAACAAGCTAAACGTCGAAATCCATGAGGAACTACTAATGAGACCAAAGTCCCTCTGCAAAAACATAAAATAGGCAAACGTGAGTACAAATGTACCCAGCAAGACTTACATCAGAGCTATCTACATATGCATCATTATCAACAAAGGGGGTGGTGGAGTTTAACTGCAGCAAGCCAGCTTTGACTCAGTGGCTATCCTAAACTATGACTGCAAGTAACTCTTTTGAGGTGGCGCACACGAGTCCACATATTCACCATATCAATACACCAATATGGATCCGCTCCCGTCTCCCCACGAGAGCGCCATCCATAGCACTCACACTTATCTTGCGTATTTTAGAGTATCCACTTTCACTTGTCTATGAACTGTATAGGCAACCCAGAAGTCCTTTACCGCGGACACGGCTATTCGAATAGATGATGTTAACCCTGCAGGGGTGTACTTCTTCACACACGCTCTCACCACTTATCGCCGTTTACATGACATGTACTCGGCAACCTTCAAGCGGAAGCCCAGCGAGGGTGTCAGCCACGACCTGACTAACCACACAAGTCTCTCGTCCAGGTTTATCGCCTATTCGGGTTCCATCCACAAGGAGATCCGGCCGGGGTGTCGCTCATGGCCCCAAACGATGTGAGCAGGGTTCCCAAGCCCACCTCGACGGGTGGATCTACGCTTGGTACACCGTGCCATGGTTCCTAGTCTGTCCCAAGGCCACCTGTACTGGGTGCCACTTGGTAGACTACTAACACTACCTACAAACACCAGAAACTAGTTGTGACTCCTGGACAGAGATCAAGTAGGTTAATAAGTCGAGAGAGTCAATTAAGGATCCCAATGTGTGGTAGTAGCTGTTCATGGATCACAAACATAGAACTCAGTTCCTGAGGACGGTTTCAATGAGACAACCCACCATGTAATCCTACATGGCCTCTCACTGCTACCTTTACCAAATCGTGTTCACACACTTAGCTCACACACAGTAGGACATGTTTACACACCTCCAATTCATCCCTGATGAATCAGACCTGACACAACTCTAAGCAATAACAGGCATGACAAACAAGCATGAATGAGTACGCACAATAGGGCTCAAACAACTCCTACTCATGCTAGTGGGTTTCATCTATTTACTGTGGCAATGACAGGTCATGAAGAGGAAAGGGGTTCAACTACCGCAGCATGTAACAGTTGAATCATTGTTGTCCTAATGCAGTAAAAGAGAGCAGGAGCGAGAGAGTGGGATTGTATTGGAATGAACAAGGGGGTTTTGCTTGCCTGGCACTTCTGAAGATAGTATAGTTCTTCATCGGTGTCATCGATCTCACCATCGGTATCACGTCTATCGATAGGGAATAAATACCGGCAACACAGAAGGAAACAAAATCAATGCAATGCACAATATGATGCATGATCATGACATGGAAAAATGAGTGTGTTGGACTAATCCACCTACAAGCAGGGTGGTTTGAGTTCATTTGAATCAAGGATTCAAATGCAAACCCAAAATATGAACTCATATAAGTGCATTATCTTGTTTCATCTAAACAGCAAGGTCAGGTTGCTCTAACATGCATGAAACTAGTACAGATGGATACATTGGATTTTTCTGATAATTTTTTATATATAAATCTTTTAAATCTGAGCTATAGATTATTTTCTATGATTTTTAGAAGTTTTAACTATTTTCTGGAATTTCCTAGTTATTTTAAATCCAGAAAATGGTTAACTGCGTCAGCAATGCATCACTGTGACGTCAGCAGGTCAACTGCGGTGGGCCAGGTCAAACCTGACGTGTGGGGTCCACACGTCAGTGACATAGCTAATTAACAGGAGGTTATTGCTAATCTAATTAAAAGATTAGGGCTCCGGGGTGTCATAGGTGGGGGGGGGGGGTTAGTGCTAACTAACTCCTGGCCGGTGGGGTCCACCTGCCAGGCCGGCGAGGTCGTCGCCGGCTACCACGGGACACGGCGGTGTCTGCGTTACAGGCCACGGGGGCGGCTGCTAAGGGCACCGGGGCGTAGCCTAGGATCTCGCGCATCCAGGGGTTGGCGGCCGAAACACGGCTCCGGGCGGAATGTGGCTGCAGGGCACGGCAGGGGTTGCGGAGGGCCTCTACGGCCTCGTGGCGTCACCAGGAGCACAGTGACGTGCGCGGGAGCGGCTTGGTCGGGTTCTGGTCACGGTGGCGCTATGGACGGCGGCGAGGTGCTCGCGGGTTCGACAGGTAGCAGGCTACGGCACGCAAGCAAAGGAATGGAGAGGGGGAAATGGACGGTGAGCTCATGTGTATCTCGTAGAGGTGGACGACGAGCTTGGGGAAGGCCGAACGGAGACGAATTTGACGGTGGCGATCCGCGGCACCGACGAGGAGGACGACATCGAGGGCAGCTCTGCAGGGCATCCCGGCTTGCGTGAGTCGTCATAGAGGTCGAAGACGGCAGCGCGGAGCTAATGGGCTTGTCGGAGAGGCGAGCCAGTGGCGGTGGGCGAGGCAACGGTGTGCGGCGGCGAGGCAGCGCTCGGGCGCGGTGAGAGAGAGCGAGGGAGAGGAGGGGAAGGAACGAGAGAGAGTGAGAGAGGTGTGGGGCGTCTCCGTGGCGCATCCAGAAGAGCCGGGGCGTCGCGGTGGAAGCAAGAGCTGGCGCGCGCGGGGTGACCACGTGCCCTGCCTACTGGCGTGAGGAGGAAGACGATAGATAAGGCAGCGGTGGGCTGGGCCAGTAGTAGTTGGGCCGGGTGGGCTGCCAGGTGAGCGCCAGGTAAGTCTCTCTCTCTTCTGATTTTTCTGATTTTGTTTTCTATTTTTGTAGTTTGTTTTTGATCCAGTTTTAAAAACCAAATCAATTTTATAAATCCTTAAAATATTCATGAGCACTTTCTGAATTATTTCAGTGTCCCACAAATAATTCCAACATTATTTGAGCATTTAAAATATATATAGTGTTTAAATGCCCAAAGTCAAATACAATATGATTTCATTCAAAAATCCAAAAATGATCTAAGAATATATTCATCATTTTTGCAGAGGTTTCCACCTTAACCATAAATCATGAACTTTTCTTAGGAACTTTTTGGGTTTATTGAAAAAGATTTTTATCCACCCTAGTTGAGTTGATTTAGTGCTAGGGTTTGAACATCCCCGTTTCAAGTTTAAGCAAAATTTAAACATGATGCACACATGAAGCTAGCCTAGTGCAATACCAGAAGCTAGGGATGTGATAAAAATAAAATTACCATATGAATCTATTATGAGAGCCACTTATGGATTGCCTACAAAAGATGGCAATACCTAGATCTATCTTTGCTTTTATGCCTATCTAAGGGCGTTAAACGATAGTGCTTGTTGGGAGGCAACCCAATTTTATTTTGTGTTTTTTGTTTTTGCTTCTGTTTAGGAATAAATAATCCATCTACCTTCTGTTTGGATGTGGTTTTATGTTTTAATTAGTGTTTGTGCCAAGTAGGACCTATAGGATAACCTACGATGATAGTTGATTTGATTCTGCTGAAAAACATAAACTTTGCGCGTTAGTTATGATAAATCACAGGAACGCGCTTTTGAGTTGATTCTTTTTGCTGCTATCAATATACAAATTGTCCAGGACTTCCTATTTTGGTAGAATATTTAGAGTTCCAGAAGTTTGTGTTAGTTACAGATTGCTACAGACTGTTCTGTTTTTGACAGATTCTGTTTTTCGTGTGTTGTTTGCTTATTTTGATGAATCTATGGCTAGTAAATCAGTTTATAAACCATAGAGAAGTTGGAATACAGTAGGTTTAACACCAATATAAATAAAGAATGAGTTCATTACAGTACCTTGAAGTAGTCTTTTGTTTTCTTTCTCCAACGGAGCTCACGAGATTTCTGTTGAGTTTTGTGTTGTGAAGTTTTCAAGTTTTGGGTGAATTCTTTTGATGGATTATGGAATAAGGAGTGGCAAGAGCCTATGCTTGGGGATGCCCATGGAACCCCAAAGATAATCCAAGGACACCAAAAAGTCAAAGCTTGGGGATGCCTCGGATGGCATCCCCTCTTTCGTCCACTTCCCTCGGTAATTTACTTGGAGCTATATTTTTATTCACCAACATGATATGTGTTTCTCTTGGAGCGTCTTGTATTATTTGTGTGTTTGCTTGTTAGTCTACCACAATCATCCTTGCTGTACACATATTTTGAGAGACTCATACATGAATTGGAATTTGTTAGAATACTCTATGTGCTTCACTTATATCTTTTGAGCTTGATAGTACGGTGGTGCATTTGTTTTAAAGAAACTATTTGATCTCTCATGCTTCACTTAGATTATTTTGAGAGTCTTTAATAGCATGGTAATTTTCTTAATGTTAATATACTTGGTGTTCAAGATATGTGAAACTTTCTTTTGAGTGAATTGAATACTAAGATAAGTTTGATGCTTGATGATTGTTTTGAGATATGGAGGTGATAATATCAAATTCGTGCTAGTTGGGTGATTATGAATTTGATGAATACTTGTGTTGAAGTTTGTGATTCCCGTAGCATGAACATATGGTGAACCGTTATGTGATGAACTCGGAGCATGATTTATTTATTGATTGTCTTCCTTATGAGTGGCGGTCGGGGATGAGCGATGGTATTTTCCTACCAATCTATCCCCCTAGGAGCATGCGCATAATACTTTGCTTTGACAACTTCTAGATTTTTGCAACAAGTATATGAGTTCTTTATGACTAATGTTGAGTCCATCGATTATACGCACTTTTCCCATCATTCCATTTTTGCTAGCCTCTCTAATACAGTGCACTTTTCGCCGGTATCATACACCCACCATATACCTTCCTCAAAACAGCCACCATACCTACCTATCATGGCATTTCCATAGCCATTCCGAGATATATTGCCATGCAACTTTCCACCATCCCGTTTATTATGACACGCTCCATCATTGTCATATTGCTAGCATGATCATGTAGTTGACATTGTATTTGTGGCAAAGCCACCATTCATAATTCTTTCATACATGTCACTCATGATTCATTGCATATCCCGGTACACCGCCGGAGGCATTCATATAGAGTCATATTTTGTTCTAAGTATCGAGTTGTAATTGTTGAGTTGTAAGGAAAATAAAAGTGTGATGATCATCATTATTAGAGGATTGTCCCAAGTGAGGAAAGGATGATGGAGACTATGATTCCCCCATAAGTCGGGATGAGACTCCGGACTTTACAAAAATAAATAAAAAAAGAGGCCATAAAAAAGCGAAGAGAAAGGCCCAAATAAAAAGAATGAGAGAAAGAGAGAAGGGACATTGCTACTATCCTTTTACCACACTTGTGCTTCAAAGTAGCACCAAAATTTTCATAATAGAGGGTCTCTCATTTTGTCACTTTCATATACTAGTGGGAATTTTTCATTATAGAACTTGGCTTGTATATTCCAATGATGGGCTTCATCAAAATGCCTTAGGTATTCGTGAGCAAGCAAGTTGATGCACACCCACTTAGTTTCTTTTGTAGAGCTTTCATGTACTTATAGCTCTAGTGAATCCGTTGCATGGCAATCCCTACTCACTCACATTGATATCTATTGATGGGCATCTCCATAGCTTGTTGATACGCCTAGTTGATGTGAGACTATCTTCCCTATTTTTGTCTTCTCCACAACCACCCTTCTATTCCACCTATAGTGCTATATCCATGGCTCACGGTCATGTATTGCATGAAGATTGAAAAAGTTTTGAGAATGTCATAAGTATGAAACAATTGCTTGGCTTGTCATCGGGGTTGTGTATGATTTAAATATTTTGTGTGGGGAAGATGGAGCATAGCCAGACTATATGATTTTGTAGGGATAACTTTCTTTTGCCATGTTATTTTGAGAAGACATGATTGCTTTGATTAGTATGCTTGAAGTATTATTATTTTTGTGTCAATATGAACTTTTGTCTTGAATCTTTCGGATCTGAATATTCATATCACAATTAAGAAGATTTACATTGAAATTATACCAAAGTATCACTCCGCATCAAAAATTCATTTTTATCATTTACCTACTCGAGGACGAGTAGGAATTAAGCTTGGGGATGCCTGATACGTCTCCAACGTATCTATAATTTCTGATTGCTCCATGCTACTTTATCTACTGTTTTGGACTATATTGGGCTTTATTTTCCACTTTTATATTACTTTTGGGACTAACCTATTAACCGGAGGCCCAGCCCAGAATTGCTGTTTTTTTTGCCTTTTTCAGTATTTCGAAGAAACAGAATATCAAACGGAGTGCAAACGGAATGAAACCTTCGGGATCGTGATTTTCCAACCGAACGTGACCCAGGAGACTTGGACCCTGATCCAAGCAGTGCCCGAGGAGGTCACGAGGGTGGAGGGCGCCCCCCTGGGTGCACCCCCTACCTCGTGGGCCCCTCAGAGCTCCACCGACGTACTCCTTCCTCCTATATATACCTACGTATCCCCGAACGATCATAACAGGAGCCAAAAAACCTAATTACACCACCGCAACCTTCTGTATCCACGAGATCCCATCTTGGGGCCTGTTTCGGAGCTCCGCCGGAGGGGGCATCCACCATGGAGGGCTTCTACATCATCACCATAGCCCCTCCGATGAAGTGTGAGTAGTTTACTTCAGACCTTCGGGTCCATAATTAGTAGCTAGATGGCTTCTTCTCTCTTTTTGGATCTCAATACAATGTTCTCCCCCTCTCTCGTGGAGATATATTTGATGTAATCTTCTTTTTGCGGTGTGTTTGTTGAGACCGATGAATTGTGAGTTTATGATCCAGTATTATCTATGGAAAATATTTGATTCTTCTCTGAATTCTTTTATGTATGATTGAGTTATCTTTGCAAGTCTCTTCGAATTATATTTTTGGTTTGGCCAACTAGATTGGTAGTTCTTGCAATGGGAGAAGTGCTTAGCTCTGGGTTCAATCTTGAGGTGTCCTTACTCAGTGACAGAAAGAGTTGCAAGGCACGTATTGTATTGTTGCCATCGAGGATAACAAGATGGTTTTTTTATCGTATTGCATGAATTTATCCCTCTACATCATGTCATCTTGCTTACGGCGTTACTCTGTTTTTTACTTAATACTCTAGATGCATGCTGGATAGCGGTCGATGAGTGGAGTAATAGTAGTAGATGCAGAATCGTTTCGATCTACTTGTTTTGGATTAGATGCCTATATACATGATCATTGTCTAGATATACTCATAACTATGCTCAATTCTGTAAATTGCTCAACAGTAATTTGTTCACCCACCGTAGAATACTTATGCTCTTGAGAGAAGCCACTACTGAAACCTATGGCCCCCGGGTCTATTCTCATCATATCAATCTATATCACTTTATTTTACTTGCTTTGTTTTTACTTTACCTTTACTTTTTACTTTTCATCTATCTATCAAAAGTACCAAAAATATTATCTCTATCAGATCTCACTCTTGTAAGTGACCATGAAGGGATTGACAACCCCTAAGTGTTGGTCGCGAGTTGCTATCGTTTTGTGTAGGTACGAGGGACTTGTGCGTGGTCTCCTACTAGATTGATACCTTGGTTCTCAAAAACTGAGGGAAATACTTACGCTACTTTACTGCATCATCCTCTCCTCTTCGGGGAAATCCAACGCAGTGCTCAAGAGGTAGCAGAGGACAATAGGATGATGGCCTTCTTGGACCGCAGGGCAACCTTGGACGCACTGTTCAGAAGCACGTTGAGCTCGCCGCGAACGCCACTGCGCATCACACGTCGGTTGGTGACCCGGCGCACTAGGGCGTGAGGATGTCGTTGATGGATCCGTATGTATTTTTATCTTTCTGTCAAATCCATGTAGTAGTATATGATACTACAGTAATTATCTTACCTTTCGCATCAACTTCATAATTTTCTTACGTACTCCATGCATGAACGGCGCCAGAACCAAACTTCTAATTACTCTAGGCAAAATCATTATTTTCTATCTATCGATCGCGCCATGGAGCAGAACCAAATTTTACAAGTTACAAGTTCAAAAGGAAAAGCCTGCCGTGTTCGCGTTGCACCCCCACACGGTTGGTCCGGCATGCCGCTCAAGCGGGAATGTGTGCGGTGTTGCATTTTCACTTACAAGTGGGACCGTAGTTGAGCAAACCGACCATCGGCAAACCCCCACCCCGCCCACTGCGCGATGGCTGAGAAAACAGGAGGGAGAAGAGATGGCTGTAGATGGACTCCAAGAAAATTGATGTCAGATGGGACTCGTGTGGGTGGCGTGTGCCATAGTGCTAGACGTGAATGCTAGTTATGGCCCATGCCACCCCACTATATCGAGCCTATATCGAGGTACCACTACTAGGGAAAAGCCTAGCAGCAGTGCGGGTTTTGGGCCTCTCAGTAGCGCGGGTACCGACACTACTAATAAGGCGCTATAGCTAACGTATAGCAGTACCACCTGTTGTCCCACACTACTGCTATACATGAATAGCTGTAGCACTCTTTAGAAAAGGGCGCTACTGATATTATCTGCAGCGCTGTTTACAGGGAAGCGCTACTGGTAAGGCGGCGCTACTGCTAAATTTCCCCCCTCGCTACTACTAGTTTTACTAGTTTTTTTTCCTGCATATTTGTTTTTTATTTGTTTTGTATTTGAATAGGCTTTATACAATAATCTTTAGCATATAATACACATACAAATGTAATCATAGCATATACATACAATTAGTCTCATCAAATCATGTCATCATCATAATCATCATCCAACACAAAGTGGTCTCTCGTCATCAATCTCGAAAATAGCGATACAAGTCTCGATTACTTGCAAATACATCGTCATCCATCTAAACAATGATATACGCGAGAAGAGCTATCACTTTGAGAACACGAGTTCGTATCCCTCTCTCGCATTAGTGTGAACCTAAACTAACTACTGCCTGTCGCTCGGAAACCGGAAACCGTTACACCTGAGCCTGACACTCCGACCACTTGTCGTATATATACTCCTGGCGTAGCACTTCTTCACCATCTATGATCTATGCACCTGCATCGTCAGATGAGTCGATGATATGCAACATATATAGTTGAGCAACAGAAAGAGACAGACTTGGCAAAAATAGAAACAACATATCATAAGCATAAATAACAAAGTTCATCGTACACAAAATGCCCTAACTAGAGTGATTTTCGCTAGTCGAGGAGGAGGACGGTTTAATTACATCACAAATAAAGTTTCACCGTGCATAACTCAAAGTTTTGTCATACAGAAAGTATGGACTAAACGGACACATTGTCATATATCGACAATCACTCCATCATGTCGTGCCATCCATCCATGTCAGGGAGATAGTCCTCGAGTTTAGTGAAAGGCTTCATGTCAAGACGCTGAGAGGCTATCCATGTTCAGACGTCTTCCCGCGACATTTGTCCTTCTCCATAGAACATCCCTGTTTTTCCGATGACCTCCTTCATGATGATTTGGGCAAGTTCGCGCTGGATGTTATAGAACTCAGCTCGTAGTCGATGATCCTCGATATCTCCTATGTCCTTTGCCCATTGCAGAATATGGGCATCGCCAGATCTAGGTGACATGTGAAGGTTCTGGTGATCCTGTATGTACTCCAGCATGTGGTGTAGGACTTAGAATCCATCATTAAGGGAATCGTTCGGTTGTTGGATGCAGCAGAAGTCGGTCTTATGGCTGAAGGCGGCCCTGCCGCCCCTTCTCTTCTTGTCCCGAACCTCTCCACCCCTTGCTTGGTAGTAAAACATAGCACTGTCGAGTACGTCTTTGATGTGGGTGTAATCCTTTTTGTGAATGTTCTTCAACGAGTCCAAGTAAAGAGCGTGGGAGAATCGGGGGGTAGAGGATGATGATGACGACGCGCCCGCCGCTGCGCAAAGTAAGTACACCTCAAATTAATTAGCCTCCACCGTGCAAATGAATTATTGAAATCGAAGGAAGGATAGCAGCGCGGATGACTTACACGGGATGATAAGGCACGAGAATTGTCTCCTTGTCCTTATTGGCGAGCATGAAACTGACGATGTAATCCCTCACGTATTCACGATGCTCTGCACAGACTCCCAAGAAGCCCTCATGCATGTAGTATGGGTCAGCGACACAGATATGACGTATCTGCTCAACCCCAATGGTGTAGTTCATGTACAAGGCATAAAGGCGGACAAATGGAAAATCCAGCTTCTTCACGTGAAACATGTCGAATATGTAATCGAATCGGAGGAAGAACTTATCCGCGGGGAAGCTGTCGACGTACGACATTTGCCGCGGAACGTTAACCACGTAGAGTGGGTATCCTGGATCTGGGCCTTTCTCTACCCGCAGCACATCGTCATGAAGTCTCCTTAGATCGCCGAATCTGGCCCGTAGCGCTGTTGCAGGTAGGATTGGTTAACCGGGGATATGCCATTTATCTGCATCGGGGATATCTATACGGTCCTGAAGCCGAGGCTGCTGAGGCGGCTGGGTCATAGAATCAGCTTTTTTGCCTTTCCTCACTCTCTTCCTAGACTTCTTTACTACCGAAAGGTCGTCAATAATACGTTGAGACGGTAATTCAGGCACCGACTCATGACGCTCAAACCCTGAGGAGGCACCAGTATAGACATACTGTTCAGCGCCATCGTCATCCTCATCCTCATCCATGTGACGTCATCACTGACTAATGGAGCCTCCTCCTTACCCCGTCCGCTATCACCCAACCCGACACCCGACGCTAATTGGGTAGGTGGGGTGTTGATATTCATACCTTGCTGAGGCTGCGTGCTCATGGGTGTGCTCCCGGCCGCCTCCAGACGAAGCAGACTCTTTGGCCACAACAGGACCCACCCATTGCAACAATCACCAAGCTGCCGCGGGGTCTCGTAGTCATCCCCTACTAGTATTAGAGGAGGCAGATTCTCGTGGCCCGGTTTGACACTGGCCACGGAAACCTTGAAGATTTTCGGGGGGATCGGCCGGCTGTGGAACAATGGTTCCTTCGGCTCCATTATCGTCGCCTTCCCCACGTCCACCTTCTGTTTGCCGATGGTGTACAATATGGTGCACAGGGTTTCCTCGGCCTACAAAGAAAAGTCTGCGACATGAGACATCTGAAAGGCAATGAAAATGGGAGATTATACATTTATATTGAAGGGGTCCGGTGTGACAGATACCGTGAGGGTGTCGAGCTCAGCCAAAGGGGAGGCACCACCGAGAACGTCCGGTGCGGGAGCCGGTGCGGGAGCCGGTGCCGGAGCAGGTGCGGGAGCCGGTGCGGGAGCAGGTGCGGGAGCAGGTGCGGGAGCCGGTGCGGGAGCAGGTGCGGGAGCCGGTGCGGGAGCAGGTGCTCCTAAGAAGTCAGCAAGGGGAAAGTCCTCTACATTTTTTTCTGGATTTTGCCTTGTCCAAGTGAAAATGCCCGTCACCAAGGAAGTAGACATATCTTCAATCGCCTGTTTTGCGGTAGCTACCGCTGTTGCGACTGACTGAGATGATTTCTTCTCAACCGCAATGTCAACCTTCTTGTCGATGTTTTCTTCAGTTAACCTCCGTCTTTCCTTTCTCTCCTCCGTGGTCTCACGGTAGTACTTCTTCCACGTGGCGCCGTCTCCGACACCGTGCACGCGTCCATACGATGGTCGAGTATCCACCGGTTGTTGTTTCAATATGTTCAACACCCGGTTGAATGGAGTGTCCCACTTGGGCCTCGCCAATGCCTCAGATGGCGAGTCGCTTTCGGCCGCAATCCGGTGCTGCTCTCTCTGCAAAAGGCACAAGGATCGTTTACATATATGACTTACGTGTGCAGTCGAATTGATCAGAAACTAAAATTACCAGCAGTCTCATGAACTCCCTAATGACCGGTGTTGTCTCGTAAACCTTCTTCACTGGCTCCCAACGGTGCCGGGCCCTTAGGGCGTCACGCTCCTGCGGGACGGTGAAATCCGCCAAGGGGTCTGGGATGCCCAGACTCGCGGCTTCCGCGTCCTCCTTGGCCCATTTGGACCTCTTTCCGCCGTAACCACGGCTTCCAAGGTGGTGGCTCCCAATGTTCCTCTTTTGAAGCCCCTTCATGTACTTGGACTTTTTTTGGCAGCTTCGGCCTCGCAAGCCTCCTTGAATATTTGAAACTGCTCTTCCGTAATTGTCGGATTATCCTTTACAATCTCGGAGTAGGGTTCCCCGTCGTTGATCTTTGCTTTCACTCGATTTTTCCAGGCGGCCAACGTGTCGCTAAACTTGGTCATGGCGCGTTTGCTTATCTTCTTCATTGCCGGGTCCTCGTCTGGATCTTCATAATCCTTCTCATTCCGGCCCGGGAACAAGAATATCTGGTGAAACTTCTTTAGGAGGGAGCTCCTCATATTTTCTATCTTCTGTAGTTTCTCATCATTGATGGTGGCGGTTATCCGTATGATGCAGCCTATTTGATTGCCGTAGCACGCGCGCGCTCGGGCGCCTTTGGCTCAAAATTGCCGTCGTCCACCTCCGTGACAACCAGTCTAGTAGTCTTGAGTTTGTTAGGAACCCGTTGCCTCTTTGCTTTCGGTTCTACACCGACTCCGCTCCCCGAGGCAGCACCTGCCTTAGCGCCGGTCTCGATGCCGGTCTGAATCTCAACACCAGTCTCAGTCTCAGCACCGGCCTGCGTGTCGGTCTTAGTCCCCGATGCCACCGGTGGGCCCAGCAACAACATCGATTGATCGTCGGTAAGGCTAAAAAATTCGTCTGCCGCCCGGTAGACGTCGTCGCAATCACCAGAACCCTGTCCTTCATCGTTGCTAGCCATGTTTCCTATGATTAAATCTAGTCAATTAATTCTAGACCTAATAAAATGAATAATGACATAAAAAAGGCCTATTGTTTTGCAGGAATGTTGACTCCTTCCGGGTGCGGCAAATCCCGGGCACTCGATATGTCCTAGTTTGTAGCAGAAGTCATGCCAAAAATCACGGAAAATTTCGGCATGACCTTTGCTAGTGGACAAATCGAGAACCTGAAATTTGCCGAAACAGAAATGAATCAACATTCCGGCAAAACATAGGCCACCCAGCATCATTCCTGGACACAACAAAGCCACTTGGGCACAATCAAACAACTTCAATGAAAAGATATAACATGACCACTTCAATGAAAAATAAAATTTGCCTAAATTCTTTTCCTTGAAAAATAGTGGTCTTTTCAAAAAAATTTGCACTAATTAACCTAGATAATTAACCTAATTAAACTAGTTAACCTGACTAGTTCTCTGTCAAAGCCCTAACTAAATTTTTGCACTAACCTAGATAATTAACCTAATTAAACTAGTTAACCTAACTAGTTCTCTGTCAAAGCCCTAACTAAATTTTTGCCCTAACCTAGATAATTAACCTAATTAAACTAGCTAACCTATGCATGAGAGATAGAGGAGGGGCGGGGGCTTACCGAGGATGGCTCCGATGGTGGAGACGGAGGCAGTGGTGGCGAGGGAGGCAGGGGCGTCTCCGATGACGGCGAGGGAGGCAGGGGCGTCTTCGGTGACGGCGAGGGAGGCAGTTGTGGCGAGGAAGGATCCGGTGGCATCGACGGGGGCTCCGGTGGCGTTGACGAGGCCGCGCGGCTCCGTGGCATTGGGGCGGCTCCGGTGGCGTCGACGGCGCATGGCTTTGGTGGCGTCGACGTCGGCAGGAGACGGCGGTGAAGTGGGGCGATGGAGAATCAGGGAGACGGCGGCGCGTGGGGTGGGTTGAGGGATTTGGGGGAGAAGTAGTGGCCGGGGGGAAACGGTTTTTTGGTTAAGTCAAACTTAGCGGTAGCGCATTTGGTAAAACACGCTATAGCTAAGATAGCTATAGCGGTTTTTACAAAATGCGCTGCTGCTATAGCTATGTAATTTTCTTCCATTTTTAATTTCCTTTTCTATTTCTGTAGCGGGGGTCTAGGACATGCGCTGCAGCTACGTTAGCTACAGCGCCTCTTACAAACACACGCTACTGCTATGGCTTCCTCCGTTTTTTCGCTTTTTCATTTATTTTGCTTTACATTTTATTTTTTCCTTTCTCCTTTTTCTATTTCTTTCATTTTCATTTACTTTTCTACTTGTTTTTCATCTTATTTTATTTCCGTTAGTAGTAGCGCTCTTCTTAGGAAACGCGCTGCTACTTATGCCCTAGCGGTAGCGCGTTTCTTCCAAGCCTGCTACTGCTATGCGTAGCCTATCATTCCAGCAATGGGAATATTAGTAGTAGCGCTTTTGCCACTACACGCGCTACTACTAAGGTTATATCTGTAGCGCAGTTTTTCTTCAATCGCTACTACTATCTAGCTCTAGCGCCCTTTTATGACCCGCACTGTTGCTAAATTTTGGTGTATAAGGTTTTCCCTAGAAGTGTACAGTACGTAGAACAAATTTCCTGCAGTCCGTGCTTAGCACTCCTCTATCTCTCTTCTCAGCCAGCCAGCGGACGCGCTGAGCCCATCGTCTGTTTTCTCACATGCGGTCCCACATGTCAGTGAAAACGCAAGCGGACCTACTGAACCTGCACATCTTTCGTCTCGACGTGCTGGTGATGAAAAACAAATCTAAGAAAGACCTTTGGTGGCCGCTTTTGGAGTTACTCAAGAGTAGTAAGATTCTATTTACAGTTTAACCCAAGATGCACATCTCGTGGCTTCAACTTATCAACTACCATTCTATTTTCTTTCATGACATGACCTGGATGCTGGATGTCCCACGTGTCGGCAAAAGGAGGAAGAACCCAACCAAATCTTAGGTTGTGCTCTCGGATTAGACTAGTTGTGCTAACTTAATTTTTTTTATTGTGTACTCCCTCCGTTCCAAAATACTTGACTTCCATTTGTCCAAAAATGGATGTGCCCATATACTAAAACATGTCTAGATACGTATATATTTTGACAAATAGAAGGCAAGTATTGTGCAACGGAGGGAGTAGAATGGATGCAAGTTTTTGTATTGGGAAGAAGAGTACATCTATATATTGATAGAGTGCAATTTAGTAGATGTTCTATCACTTTTAGCTAGCACAGAGGCTATAGATGAGATTAGTGCACTTGTTGATACTCCTACTTGGTATGCGTGTTGCTGCTTAGACGCAGAGAAAAACGGACAGGAGGGAGTACTAGAATAGAGGCTAGACATGAGACTAGATGCGAGGAAGCAACGTCTACTTCTTTACACTCGAAGAAGAAAGAAGCACGCAAGATCGAGCCTCCGTAGATCAACAATGAATGCATCGAGAAGGCACTAATCCAACTTACAGGAGTAGTAAAATGTATTCTTGTGGTTCTTGTTTTCTTTGGTCTTGCTTTTCTAGTCAAAATTATCATTGGAGTTCGTGCAAAACGGAGGTCCGTTTGGGGTCGTGCGTTGCAGTTGGCCTTACAAGTGGGACTGCAGTTAAGGAAACCGACTATCGGCAGACCCCCACCTCGCCCGCCATGCGATGGCTGAGTTAGAGAAACGATGAGGTTGAAGAGATTGCTCTAGCACGGACTCCAAGAAATATGATGTCAGATGGAAGTCATGCTGGTGGCGTGTGCTGTACTCCTGGACGTGAATGCTTGTTCTGGCCCATGCCACCCTACTACTCCTACTAGTTAGTACTATATAGTACTACTAGTATCGAGGATTCGAGGTGCTGGTTAGGTAGTACAGTATGGCTACAGTAAAAACACCCGCACGATGCTCAAAGCATGTGAAGCTAGTACAAATAGTGTACTACTATTGTTGATTGGCCCCATCCGATAACCTATTGCAATGCACGTACAATTATGTATTTGGAAAATATTTTTTTGCCTCGTCGCACCACTCACTCACAGAAGCAAATCGAAAGCCATTCATAAATTTAGTAAGTTTATCACAAGCATATCATTTTATTACATACAACAGGTCATCAACCCACATCGACAACGAGGATACATTATAAATACTAAAGTTTTCACCACACAACAAATAACAAGCAATGAAATGAACTTCAACTCAACCATTCCTCGGCGTTGGAAACGCTTGCTTTGAACCACAAGTGATTCTCTGGGATGGGCCATCCATTGTCGATCTGGAGACCAATGCAGGACTGATCATCCAGGCTGAAGCGGCCTACTATATCAGTACCAGGGTAGGGAACCACCCAAATGTCCGAGGTATAGACACAGTTGCTTCTCATAAATGGTAGTAACGTTGTGTCAACAGCAGTTGGATCGCCTTTCACCATCATTGTATAGTTTTGTCCAAGGAAGAGCGAATTTTCTCCAAGACTATCAATTCTGTACCAGGGAGAAGGAGTTGGCGCTAGCACACTAGTATCCATACCGAATACCATGCAACGGGTGTTGGAATAGGTCCGGAGAGTGCGACCATGGGAGACTACACCTGCTTCCTTAGCAGTAACATCATCAGTGGGCTGTATACACACGAGAAGAGGTGATCCATCGAAATTAGTTGCCAGGCGCCAAATAGTATATGGGCGCTGCTCGTCCTCATGCTCGTGATCATCACCATCATCATCTCCCCCTTGGTTATAAAAATCTTCAAGTATAGGTGGTGGAAAGTTCATAGGACCTTGGAAACACAAGAAGAAGGTTAATTAGTAAGGCTGGCCATAGTGGGGGTAACATAAGTAGTATCATGCACTTGGGACTCGCAAACATGCTTATGTGGCAGGCAATTAAGGAAGAGAGAGATGGTTATAGTAACATAGGTAGATACCGTAACATAATAAATGTGATGCTACTATGTGTCATGCATGGCAATAAATGAGACCACCTATGATACTAATCTAAGATAATATGCACTATAGAGGTAGTAACATAAACTAGTAACATATGCATGTTACTAGTCTAAGTTACTCCCCACTATGACCAGCCTTGCTAACCCGCATGCATGTGGATGAAACAATTATAATTACGGTGGAAGACAAACATACCGAAACAACGAGGATGCCATGAAAAAATAGTGCCACGAGTGGTGGCAGCAAACACAAGGCCCTCGTATTGAATTGCATCACAATACTCATCCGTGTACAGAAACTGATTTTTGAGCAATATCCATCCAGTCAAACCACTGACGACGGCAACAAGCCTGTCGAAGATAGCAACAACTTCATAGTTGTTGTAATTCCAAGAGAGGTTGGGGACTCAAGAAATTGCTATCTTCTGTAGAAGACAATCGCCATGATTGTATTTGAACGTGCGTACAATACCGGTGTGCTCAACCTCTAGGCAGTCTGCTGAGATTTTTGGAAGTGGAACCCGGTCATGAGTGTACACATTCACAAGTTCCCACTCGCAGTTGGACGCAATGTAAACAACCCAATCTCCATTTGCGCCTGCCCAAGCCTTGCCCTCAAGCGATGGCATCTTAACATCATACGTATCATTATCAAGCGGCATCAACTTGCACAGGGCAAGGCCTCCGTCGTGATGGCGCCTGTCATCAGGGTCACGGTGAAGAAGATAGGGGAGATCAAACCGCTCCTTGACTCTTGGGTTCCTTGTAATGATTATTAGTTGATTCGAGAATGGGCTTGAACGAACCTGCCATGCTACCCGATGTGATGACGTCGCACCGATCAATGAGTTCCTCCACCACGTCATCTTTCAGATCGGGGCAAGAATAACGGGGTTGTTTCCATCCTGTTCCCACCATGGAGAAGACGATCGAACAATGGCAGAAGAAAGGGTGAAGGGCTGAAGGAAAATGGAGGAGGGAGAGGAAGAGCGTGCGACAATAGTTCCAAATCGAGAGGGAAAGGCGAAGAGTCGGTGAACGGTTGCCAATTTGCCACGGTTCACGAAGGGGCGCCCCGACCTACACGTCGGTTCAAAAATACTCCTACTACTCGCCGTCGTCTCACTGATATGTGGAATGGGACCACATGTCAACGAGACATGGTGTGTAATTTCTCGTGCAAAATGCGATCTGGCCGCGTTGGCCCGAGGTGCCGCATTAGTTATTGGCCTTTATTTTTTTAATGGCGCACCATTCAGTTTTGAAGCACGACTAACTAGTACTATACGCAGAGAAAATATAAACTACTCTACCACTACTCCACCTCTAGTACTAGTAGTATAAAGAAGATATATAGGCTGGAGCTTAAGCGCTTTCTTGCCAAGGGCTGCCCACTTGCTTCTCTCACTACCACCCTCTCTCCAGATCTAAAAAAGAAGGCCCCTCTATCCCTCCTCACCGGTGGTCACAGATCCGTCGGGGAAGAGAAGGACGTGCAGCGTTGACGCACTCGTCGTCGGTGAGCGAGGTCACGCGCTGACGACAAGGCCGTCCTCTCAGACCTAGCGCCCGCGCGGGATCGCTGCCGTAGTGTGTGCGGAGGACGACGACCACGAGCGAAGCCACTTCCCGCCGACCCTCAGGTATGCTACCTCTTTTCGAACCATACCCTTGTTCTATTGCCCCATCTGGCACGTTGTTGCATGTGGATCATTTTCAACTCCACCATCTTCCCAATTTTCTATCCTCTGCTCTGCTGGCCACGCTGACGAAAACCATAATTTGCACTATTCAAGGAAACCCTACTTCATGCAGACTAATGCATGTCTGGGTTGAATAAGGAAAGGAAGGGAGACTCTACTGTCCAAGAGAGTAGGCATCGAACCCGCATCTAGGTTGAAAAGGGGAAAATCAGTAGCTAAGGAACGAGTCTCGTGTCTCTTGGTTGAAGAAGGGTAGAAAGGCATGACAACGCAATAGAGAATGACCAGGTCGATCGGTTTGTTGTCCTCAGATAGGAAAAAGGTGGCTAAAGAGAACAAAAATGGGACGTAATCCACATATGTTGCCTGGATATTTGTTGCTCTGGGCAACCATACCTCCCTCACCACTCTGCGTCCACGGAGGTACATCGTACTGGTGCGCCCACTGTCCGAATGGGCCTCCCATGCTCTTATTGCCACTTTTTTTGCTGTTAGTATAACACCAGCAGTCAAGTCAAGCAATGCTACTGCTAAAGTGATGCCACATTTAACTAATGCCGCTCTCAGTATAATGCCACGGATAAATTTAAGCAGTGCCATTTAATGTCACTGGCTCATTTCAGGGTTAGCTGTTGATTGTGGATGTATTAAAGATTTTTCAGCTAAGGCATTCTAATGCTGTTGCACAGCCAGTATACCAACGATGAAACTTGTTACTACCTTCAGATTTTTGCACTGTTAATGCTTATAGATTACATACCTCACTTTCATGAGATAAGTTAATTTTTTTGTACAGTGTCACCAAAATGCCAAGGCGCTGATGTCATTTTATTTTGGTTAAACTGCACAGACAATTATCAAGACAAGAGGAAAGGTGAAGAGTGGGCACCTCCTCCTCCGGCTGTTCTCTTGATTATCAAGAGGAAAGATCAAGTTTTTATGTTTGATCGATTATCAAGATTGGGATAGCAATTTTTAAGGTCCCCCCGAGTTCGAAATGATATTTACCTTGGAGGTACATGGTTTTCAATTTTTTATACTGTCATTAGTTAATAATGCTAGTTACCTTGAGACTTTTGTATTTGGTTTAATGCTCATGCACAGCTAGTATACCAATGCTGAAACTTGTTACCTTTACATTTTGTATTGTTAATTCTTATAGAAACCTTCGAGTGCTAGAATTTATTGAAATCTGTTCAGTAAAACCATTGTACTGTACCCTGTAATAAACTAACTACTCTACTGTTGCACTAGCCACTGTATTAGTGTATATTTGTAGTATTCGAATGGTGTTGCATTAGCGTATGGACATAAATAAAGTGTGGCAAGCTTTCCCAGATATGTGCTCAAGAAAACTACTACCTATTTTTCTAAATACTAGACGTTTGGGTACTTTAAATTGAACCGCGAAAACATCTTATATTAAGGAACAGAGGGTGTAGAGTTCACTCAAATTATCTCGGTAAAGCTAGTCACACCTTTGTTAAAATTAATGTTCATTATGTTATCGGAGGAGGTGTGTATGTTTGTCTCTAATGCCTGTCTACTACATACCCGACATCATGATGTAAAGTTAAGTCATTTCCTTTTGTACAGTGTAACTAAATTGTCAAGGCGGTGATGGCATTTTATTTTAGTAGAACTGCACAAAATTTGCTTAAAAGAAGAGGAAAGGTCAGGAATGGCTCAGTTTTTTAGAAAAAAACTATGTATGCCTTCTTGACATCATCCACTGTTGCTTTATTTATTCCTTGAAACAGGTCCTTAGAAACAGTCTTGCTACATTTTCCCATTAAGAAATTGGAATGCTTAAATTTGTGAGTCTATGCTTCAACTAGTGCCACTTTTATAGTAATCACACTTTCAATATCTATGCAAACAGGGATGCTAGCAAATGAACTTCGTCATTGTCGCTAGCAAATGTGTCATCTGTAGTGGAGATTTCCAAAGGCTTCACTCGAAACGGCTTTTGTGTATAGGTCTGAATAAGTTTGAACATCACTTTGGAAATTTGAAATATGATTCACCTAGACCCCCTTTAACAGTACATTTTTTCTATGAATCAAGTAAGAAGAAAAGACACAATGAAAACAAAGTCTTCAAGCTTCAAAGTATTTACTTCAATTTCTTCAAAGGTCGTACCAGTTTCATCACCAAATTCTTCACTTGAAGAAATACATTTTTAGGGGTCTTCTTCCATGTGTTAAACGAAATCTTCTGGGACTCTTTCTCATGTGTATACTCACAAACTCATTAGTTCCTCAACCTATTTGTCGTCAATATTCCAAAACCACTAAGGGGCACTTGATGCACTCATGTAAGTTTGATGTGGCTTCCAAATACTTGCATTCCACTTCACGTTTTAGTGATGAGTATTGCTTGTACTAGTTCTAGATCTTGGAACAATAAAATTCAAGCTAGATAAGTTCTTAATCATAAGACGAGAGGTGATCCTAACAAGATGAATTTGATCAGATCATTTAAGAAGCCAGGAGAGCATGAATCCCTAGCTTCCGTATCTATTTTGAAAATTGATTACAAAGATTTAGAGATTGCTAATGATAGTAGCAAAAACGCTATTAATGATGGAATTAAAGTTAGAAGTCATTTTGCTAGTAGGAAAATCCCTCCTATTCCTTATTTTTTTGGTCAAAGAATTTTCTTGGTTTGGGAGATTTTCTGTTATCTAATTGTAAGATTGGGAAGATTTATGCTAGGCGGAACCAAAATCTTCTTTCTCGGCCGGGGCAGATAGGCCCTAAAAAGTACTGTGGTCGGTGGCCCAGAGATATGGCCCTTTTGGAACCCTAGTGGGCTAGATGTGGATGAGAAATAAACACACAATAGGAATGTTCTTTCTTGGTTTATTTTGTCATATAAATAGTCTTCCCCCTCCTCTGAGAGGTATGGATCTTAACCTCGCAGAGTTAGAAGTAGGATTTTCTGGGGTGTTGCCTTGCTTAGGGAGATAACATGGCTAGGAATTATGGAGGGTCTCATGGTGCTGATCATTTTAATAAATGGAGAAGAGAGAGTTATCATTACAAGAGAAGAGAGTTTGATGATGGCAGATCTAGGAACCCTAATTACAGGGATGGAGGATTAGATCACAATGGTAGAGAGGGTGAGTAGACCAGCATCAAGGACTACATGATCATAGAGGAGCAATGCTAAATCAAGGAGGCAAACACAGAGGGAATCAAGACTTCCAAGAGCATAGGGGTGTAGTTGATATAGGTAACTCTAACAAAATGACTCTCGATGATTCTGAGTCTAAGTGTAATCTGGGTGCGTCCGATCTAATTTAGTAGCAATTATGGTTTGGAGCGTTGTTGGCCCAAGTATATCAAAGAAACCATCAAGTTGCTCCCTCGTTGGTGCCTAGCTCTTCTAGTTCTAGGGGTCAAAGGATTGATTCAAGTGGTGCCGGTGACAAAGGAAAATCTATAAAATGTTTTCTCTCATGGGAGATCTGGTATTATTTTAATTTTGGTGTAAGTGCTAGTGGTAGACATTATGCTTAGAATGCTAGTTCAGATGTGGGAAGTTTGGAATGAGAGCTGGATAGGATGGGAGAATTGGAAACTTTAGTAGACAGGCATATAAAAAATGAAAAGATATCAGACATACTGCTAAAGAATGCAAACTTGGACATTGTGTGATCTGTGGAAAGGACCCCCACATCAGTATGAGTGTACTTGGCTCAAGCAGATGAAGCATGTCCCCAAGTATGTGAGATATGTTGCAAGAGGGCTTGGTGTTTTGCTTGTCCAAAGCTCTAAAGATGTTCTTGTTGTGGAACATGCCAATCCAATGGCCATTATTTCGATCATGTCTGGGAAAGTGAATGAAACTCGGTTCCTAAATGGATTTAACAACATGTTCAGCTAGGACTGGAAGTTGAGATGCAAGACCCATGGGAAGAATGCCTATTTTCTGAGAGCCCCCACTTATAAATCATTGGAGCTATCTACATTTGAGGATTCAACTTGCTAGGGACCAATGTTGTTATGAATGTTAAGAGATGGTCTTTTGATAGTTAAGCTATTGGAAAATTACATATTGTGTGGGTAATGTTTGGCAAAGTTCCTGAATTCTACAAATACTTCTGTGGAATGTGTGAAACTACAACTACTCTAGTTCCTCTTTTGGACACTAATATGGATACTATCAACCTGGAGAAGATTAGAGCTAAGGTGGGAGTTAGAGACATTGACAACATTCCTCCATACATTGAGGTTACTGCAAAAGATCTGATGATTTATATGGTCACCACTGAACTGGATTCAGTGGTTGAACAGGGTTGGTGTGATGATTTAAGAGACAGTCTGTGGAGGTTGCTCGTCAGGGAGATGCTCGTAATGATGGTGACATGTGGAAAAAGCTCAAGAGAAACATTGGCAGTGAATCTGACATGGAAGTTATTTCCTTGGGAAGCTTTAATTTAGCTCATTTGAGTTGAATAGGAAATCTAAGGAGTCCCCGCTCAAGCAAACAGATCATTGGCCTGGGTTATAGAAAGAAGATTGAAGAGATGGTCAAGACCAAGATACAATAGATGGAAGAACCTAAAGCTAGGTAAGCTGCTTTAAGAGTTCTTGAAGAAAGAAAATGAGCAGGAACTAATAAGAAAAGCGGGAACAAATAGCTAGTATTCAACAAGAGAATCTTGAGAAATTAATTTAGAGGATTTAGCAAAAGTGAAGCTAGAGATCACGATCTTGCAAATTTTAAGTGTAGCCTAGCCAGACTATATTGAGACCACAAAACTCATCCCAAGCCAATTAGAGACAGTTTGACATTTATTAAGAAACTATCTCCACTTATTAAATAAATGGAAGTTTTGCATTCAGGTGATATCTAGGCTTGTGCAAACATCATGAGATAATTTGGGTAGCTCCAAAAATCACAACAACACCATGTACGAAGGTTCGGCGTAAATCTCAAAACACAACACCAGAAGAGAGGAGGGATTCACTTATTCACCATTTACCAAAAGGCAAAATAAAATATTTAATTAATGATATCAATTGTTTAATTTGGGAAAAACTCTAGGTTGTTACAAACTTACAATCCCTCTTAAATAAAGATCTTCTGGTGGCAATCCACGTGTCGCGGGAAACCACGGCCACCTATGGGACCAAGCGGCCCCTTGCTGGTTCGGCAGGTGGGATGTCGCATTGCAAAAAGAGCAGAGGAGCGTGGGGCAGCGTGGTAGGGATCACACGAGCAATTTTACCTAGGTTCGGGCTGCGGCGAGGCATAAAACCCTCCTCCTGCTTTGGTGGATTGATGGTGGAAGAGTGGTGGTGGAGCGTAGTACACTTACCCGCCAGGGGAGGCAGTGGCTATGCGTGTATGGGCATCTAACTCAGCCTAGCGATTCGAACGAACCAAACCGAACCCCTTCTACAGTTGCCATGGGCCTCCTTTTATAGGTCAAGGGGTCACCATAGTGGCAAATCAGTCATTATACACTGATTAGATAGCAAACAGTGCTATCATACCTAAGTCTGCAGGCTGACAAGGCACATTAAGTGCGCCGCTCAACGTCGCATCGTTGCTCGCCCGGCAAGCCTTGGCAGGCTTATTCTCCCAGCTCCACGTCTGCTTGTTCAACATGTCATAGGACGGGTGTCATTTGTAGGTTTTCTTGTAGAAAGGGGCTGCCATGTAGCGAGTGGTTTCCACATAATCAATTTGCAGCTTGACACTGCATTGATTCACAATGTGGGTCATGGGGGAGTGGTTGATGAGGTGTTTCTTGCCTCCGCGAGTCCCGACAGGCCTTGCCAGTACGTGTTGGTTGCTTCCTTCGGGGGTGGCTCTGCCCTTGCCAAGTCCTTTTGCCCGGCAAGGGAGACTTTTCTCCTCGTGGTATCTGGCTTCTCTGACTTGATCTTGGTCCTCTCGTTCTCCATGTTGGTCCTTTGAAGATCTTGAACTCTTGTTCTCTGGCATGGCGTGATGCCACAATCTTGTTACCGTGCATGTGCATAGTCAGGGCAACATACCCAGGGTCTGTTGCACCGACAGAAGCCCCCGGGCCTACCCTAATCGCACTGCCGGGCGTAGTCGGGGTAGGCCCTAATAAGTGCACAGGCAAGGGTGCTGAAGAGGCTGGCCCCTTCGTGTCTTCTTTGCTTCTCCATTAATCTTGAGTCTGGGCCAGTTTCCGATTTTCCCTCGCGTCATGTAAAGACAATAGTGGTGGAACCGTTCTTGTAATGGCCCGTGAATGGCTTTAAGGCACGAGGTAGAAACCGCCAATTAACTCTTCCCGCCATGCCCTTATCCTTAGCCATGTATGTTGATTGCATCGAGCGGGGTAGGTAACGGAGGAGCGTGGTGCGGGAGAGCTTTATGGCGTGGACCCAGTCTTCTTGAGTTGGTGGAGGAGGGCGGTGGTCATCCATCACGGGATCAGGCCCCAGCACCCCGCTCGCCTATAAAAGGAGGAGCGGGGGAGGAGTGGAGGCATTCATCCACATCATTCTCCTCCTCTGTGTTGCTTCGTCTTGATTATGCTAGAAGGGAGAGCCCGAGGCCAGCCCTTGGGTTTTAGCTTGGAGCTGATGAAGCCAAGCAATGGTGCTGGCGCTCAAGGAGTGGGTCTTGGTCCAAGTCCAAGGTGAGGGGCTTGGGACCATTAGAAATCCCAGTACTACCCCTCTCCTTGGAACTGTGGTTGATGTCAATGAAGAGGGCGCCTTCCTGCCTGCCATGATGGGGTGCGGTGCGCCTCGGGCCCTCTAGTCATCTTGGTCGCTCACTGTCTCCCAGGAGGATATGATGGGCCGGAGTCCTAGCGCTCTTCGGTAGTGGTGATGATGGAGAGAAAACGAGGGAAGACAGAGGAAGTGGGTGGTGGAGGGCCAGGTCAGAGAATGATGGCGTGGATGCCTTCGTCTCCGACCGGCGACCTGCTGCCTCGTCTTCCATCATCCCTTCCCTTCCCAGCACCATCATCACCGGCCTCTTTGGGCTATAGCCGGGGAGGGATGTTCCCTTGGTGCCTTCGCCCCTTCTCCTGTTGTCTTCCCACTGAGCCTCAGCGGACGACCCCGCCAGGGCTTAAGCTAGGGCTTATTGCTGGTTCTGGAGATGGCTGAGGGAGTCCTGGATTAAGGGGTCCTCGGACAGGCGGACTATATACTTTGGTCGGACTGTTGGACTATGAAGATAAAAGATAGAAGACTTCATCCCGTGTCCGGATGGGACTCTCCTTGGCGTGGAAGGCAAGCTTGGCGATTCGGATATGTAGATTCCTTTCCCTGTAACCGACTTTGTACAACCCTAGCTCCCCCGGTGTCTATATAAACTGGAGGGTTTAGACTTCTAGGGTTTAATCATAACAATCATAATCTCATAGGCTAGACTTCTAGGGTTTAGCCATTACGATCTCATGGTAGATCAACTCTTGTAATACGCATATTCATCAAGATCAATCAAGCAGGAAGTAGGGTATTACCTCCATAGAGAGGGCCCGAACCTAGGTAAACATCGTGTCCCCCGCCTCGTGTTACCATTAGCCTTAGACACACAGTTCGGGACCCCCTTCCCGAGATCCGCCGGTTTTGACACCGACATTGGTGCGTTCATTGAGAGTTCCTCCGTGTCGTCGAAGATAGGCTTGATGGCTCCTTCAATCATCTAAAACAATGCAATCCAGGGGGAGACCTTCCTCCCCGGACAGATCTTTGGATTCGGTGTCTTCGCACTACGGGCCAACTCGCTTGGCCATCTAGAGGAGATCGATAGATACGCCCTGGCCATCATGTCAGATTTGGAAGCCTGAATTTTGTGGCCGATATCCGCGGAGACTTGATCTTCGACAGATTCGAGCCCCTGATGGCTGTCCTCGACCACCACGATGAACATGACTGTCGGTGTCAAAACCGGCGGATCTCGAGTAGGGGGTCCCGAACTGTGCGTCTAGGCGGATGGTAATAGGAGACAAGGGACACGATGTTTTTACCCAGGTTCGGGCCCTCTCGATGGAGGTAAAACCCTACTCCTGCTTGATTGATATTGATGATATGGGTAGTACAAGAGTAGATCTACCACGAGATCAAGGAGGCTAAACCCTAGAAGCTAGCCTATGGTATGATTGTTGTTCGTCCTATGGACTAAAACCCTCCGGTTTATATAGACATCGGACAGGGCTAGGGTTACACAGAGTCGGTTACAATGGTAGGAGATCTACATATCCGTATTGCCAAGCTTGCCTTACACGCCAAGGAAAGTCCCATCCGGACACGGGACGAAGTCTTCAATCTTGTATCTTCATAATCTTGGAGTCCGGCCAACGATGATAGTTCGGCTATCCGGACACCCCCTAGTCCAGGACTCCCTCAGTAGCCCCTGAACCAGGCTTCAATGACGACGAGTCCGGCGCGCATATTGTCTTCGGCATTGCAAGGCGGGTTCTTCCTCCGAATAACTTCATAGAAGATTGTGAACACCAGGATAGTGTCCGGCTCTGCAAAATAAATTCCACATACCACCGTAGAGAGAATAATATTTACACAAGTTCAATCTGTTGACGTATTTCGTGGCATGACATCACCCACGGCCAAGCCTTTACTCGAATCGTTTTTGTCATACCACCTCAGCGCGTTTAGCGAAGCGGTTTCCTTGGCACGTCTTGTCGAAGCAGAGATCGTGTCCCCCTTATTCCGGTATTCTCCTCAATACGGACGTGGGTAACCCAACCGTGCCCGTTGCCACGCCTCCTCCATCGAAGGCGAGTTCCAAACGGTCACAGGGATGGCTCTTGGTATTCTACCCCTTTATAATGAGACCAAGGCCTGTTCCTTTTCTTTGATCCTCAATTGAATCCGCCCCTCGCCCCGAGTTCCAACACCCAAGGCCCTTAGATTCGGGCGCTTCGGACCTTCGACAATGTCTGGCTCCGGCCTTCAGGGCCGGTGGATGCCCTCTTCCGTCACGGAAGGGGACGTGCTAAAGCTGAGAGAAGCCAGGTACCTAACCTACGAGATTGCGCATAGGTTGCCCGCCCAAGGGCAAGTCATTCCCACTCCTGAGCCTGGTGAGAGCGTTGTGTTCGTGTGTCACCTCCGTCGGGGTTTAGGCTTCCCGATGGATCCCTTTGTGAGAGGGCTCATGTTTTACTATGGGCTGGAATTCCATGACTTGGCTCCGGAGTCCATCCTCCATATCTCATTGTTCATTGTTGTCTGCGAAGTCTTCCTCCGCACTACCCCTCACTTCGGTTTGTGGCTCAAGACCTTCAACATGGAGCCGAAGATGATCGAGGGGCGACAGGAAGAGTGCGGAGGGGCAGTTATAAGTAAGAGGGCCGATGCTCCGTGGCCCGAGGGCTCTTTTCAAGAGGAGCTCGGCTTGTGGCAACAGGAGTGGTTCTATATCACACTCCCAGGGGCAGCAGGCAAGTGCCGCCACCCGCCTTTCGCTCGGGCCCTCCACAACGGCTGGCGTCATGGGTAAATAAAGGGCTTGACTGGGGGCCGTCCAAGGACGTACCAATATTGCAGGGCCGGATTCGAGACCTCCAAGAGAGGGAGATCAATCTGGTCATAGTGACGCAGGTTATGCTGATTCGGCCCCTTCTGCCCTACAAACGCCGCCCCCTCCGTCTGTGGGAATTCAATCTGGAGGGGCCTCGAACTCTTCAACACTTCATGGGTACGACACCCGTGGAGATGTATAAACTGTTCTTCGGATCACAAGAGATGTGTCCGGACTTGACCAAGGACGCCCGCCTAAGCTGCAATCGCCCGGATACTCAAGTAAGTAGTCCTGTGTCCGGACATACCATTCGTTTGTATATCATGGATTTGCCTTTTGACCAACCATCCTTTTAACAGGAGTGGATAGCGCAAGCAAAACTGATACGGTGTCCGGCCCCCCTCCCGGAGACCACGCCAGATCCCGTGTTAGTCAAGATGCTGGAGGTTGCGCCTTCAGAAGAGGGTGAAGGGGAAAACAGAAAAACTACCGCCTCCACTAAGGAGGCTCTCAAGAAAGGGGGGATCGAGAATCCCTCCTTCCAGGGGGAGAAGAGGTCCGCTTCCGAAGATCCGGAGGCTAAGGCCTCAAAGCGGGGGAAGAAATCTTCACCAGAGGGTCCTGCGCCAGGAGAAGCCCCGGCCGCACTATCTCCCCAAAGTAATCAGCCCTCCAGCGAGCTGTAAGTCGAAAAAGGGGAGTTTTGTAATAAGGGACATCCCTATTTTTATTTCTGAGGATAACCGAAGTTTTTACCTTGTAGTTTGGGTCTCAGCCCTTCTCCGCTGAGCTCATCTTCGGGGGATCTTCGTCCGGAGATGATGGAGAGCGAGACGCCTCCATTTGCCGCGCCATCAGGCGGGGCGGACGACCCTGAGGTGTCGTCGCGGAGGGTCTCCCTGAGTCCGGCGGGGCCGGAGAGTTCGGCACCAGCTGGTGTTCGGCCGGAGGAGCTGAAGGATCTGCTCGAGAGGGCGTCTATCTCAGAAGATCACCGTACATTAATGAGTATGGTGATTGAAAGGATTTGATCCGCTGAGAGCGGGTTGCATGAGGCCATCAGGAGTTTGCTGACGGGTTTGAGGTACGTAAAAATGACATACCTTTTGATAGTTTTGCACATAGAGCGCGCCCTGTATAGATAGTAGCCCCTGAGACTCGGTATGTTGTCAGAAGTGATGGAGTGCCGAGGATCATAATCTCAATGTTAAGATGTCACCGTTCCTATTCAGGGGGCGTTGCGTTCGGTGGCCAGCCGAACTGATAGAGTTGCCGAACTGAAGCGGCAACTGGACGTTGCGGATGCAGACATCACGCTGGTTAATAAGCGACTTGACGAGTCACAAGGTGGGTGGTTTCTCCGCGGTCACCTGGTAAGGGAGCTGATGCCCACGCCTTGCAACATGTATGCTTGATGTAGATGGTGCCGCTGCTATGGAGGGCCTTCGGGCAGAGCTTGCTCGAGCCAAGGAGCAAGCTAGAAGGAGTGATGCGGCTGCCTCGAAGGCGGCCGAAGAGCTAAAAGCCGAAAAGGCTGCTCACTGCCGAAGCAGGGAGGAGATGGCCGGAATGGCCGTAAAGCTGAAGGATGCTACCGACCGCTATGAGGTTCTTGAAAGAGAACGCCGAGCGGGGCAAGAGGACCTGAAGAAGGCCACCGCCGAAGCCAAGGATGCCCATTCTGCAATGAGGGCTATAAAGGAGGAGCTGTGTCAGGCCGGAGACATTGCGGCTGGAAAGCCCTTGCTGCTGCGTAGGAAGGTCATGGATCAGAAGTATGCTCAGTTAGGCCAGTTGTGGGGTGCGGAGGCTCCTTATCTGAATTTGGCGGTGAGTGCGGCGGACGCGGTCGTGCACTTCCGAAGCCAAAAGGATCACGAAATGGAAGATCTTTTTTGGTCTCAATTCCATAGTCCGGAGCGTCCACTTCCGTTAACCGATCGGTTGGCTGAGTGGGCTGAGCTGAATAGGTTGTCCGGACTTGCCATGAAGGATGTCGTGGCTCATCTGTTGCCGGAAAGGCCCAAGATGAAGACTTATTTTGGCTTGGTGCAGCAATTCCTTGATGCGGTGCCGCATATCAAGGCGATGAAGCGGTCGGCATGCATAGTGGGTGCACGGATGGCTCTCGCCTGTGTCAAAACATGCTGGGCAGATATGGACGCCACCGATGTTGCATCCCGGGATTCGGACAGAAGCCGATTACCCGCCGAGCACTATTTTGAGGAAGTCCTGCAGGGCGCTCGTTTAATAGAGTCGCAGTGCTCGAAAAATGTTATGTTCAAATGACATGTATGATTTGTAAAACCATATTTATAATATAAGTGCTTTTTATACTTGTGCGTTCAAGTATTGAAATATCTCCTGTGCGGCCGTTAATGTATATGTGTATATAACCTGAAAGATGGCAGTCTTCGGCTTCAGCCCCCACGCACATGGTGCGGGGGTGTTTGCAAAAAGGCGCATTTTCACACTTAATCCAACGTCTTGGTCCTGTGAAGGAGGTGGTAGCATAGCAAACTACGCAACCGGACTATAATGGTTTATCACTTTCACTTAGCCATAGAAGTTCGAAGGTGGGGCTATGATATAGCCCCTAGGGGCACCGCGCTCTACGAATTCGGGGCGCGTATGTGCCTGACCGGGAAACGGTCCATCCTAAAAGCGGAGGAATTCTAGACATTCTAGTAGTTGATCGAGTGGTTGACCAGTCTCTTGCTATATCATGACAGTCAGTTTTCGGCTTTGTCTACTGAGGTGCTCGCCAGGACGAACCGGGGCACAATCGCAGTAGTTCTCCTGGTGCTGCGTTAGCCGGTGATACGGAACATAAGGCAGCAAAACACAGGAGCCGGGCAAACCCAACATTTGACCAAAGACATGATTCGGAGCTGATGCATATAAGGCCTAACTCGAGACGCCGAACACTCCCTAAGGTACTCGGTATTTATGAAAACGGGCAGACCGATGCCCTAAGCCCCTAGTGTCCGGGTACGCGCGAAATCTTCTGACGCGGCCGATGCCAAAACGTCAGCCTCCTCCTCGGTTATGATAAGAAACCGGGGGATGTGTATCAACAAGAGACAGTAAAAAAGGTTTACGCAGGGTCTTAATCTGAAAAGAATCTTTGCAACGGGTCCCTGCTGCACGTCTACGCCTGTGTCTCCGTTGTGCCGTATCCTGGACGGGTGTAGCACGTTGCTCATCTGCAAAAGAGAAGAACTTAGTTGGAAAAAGGATCGTGCGGAAAATGTATTTAAAACCGAGTATGATTTAAGAGATGAATAAAATTGAGCTTTATTGGCTCTCATTCTTTGTTCGTGCAGCCCCTTGTAAAGGGGTACGCGGCTAGGAAGCCCCTTGTTTATTGATACCGAACTCGCCTAACCGTGTTCGGGGTCTGAACGACCTGTTTTAGGGGCTTTGATCAGCAAGGCCGGATTAGTGTGTTGCTGTCAAGGCAGTCTCACGTTCTTCCATGGTCGAGGAACACTCGAAGTTACCTTTTAATGAGATGATGCCGCGTGGACCGGGCATTTTAAGTGTAAGAGATGCGTAATGCGGTATTGCGTTAAAGCGGGCGAAAGCTTCGCGTCCCAATAGTGCTTGATGGCTACTTTTAAATGGGGCGATATGGAAGATTAGCTTTTCGCGACGGAAGTTGTCGGATGAACCGAACACAACTTCTAGTAGTACGGAGCCCGTAGAATTGGCATAAGGGCCTGGCGTCACTCCTTTAAAGGAAGTGCTGCTATGGCGAATTTTGGTAGGGTCTATCCACATTCTGCGGATTGTGTCCTTGTATAGCAGGTTTATATCGCTGCCGCCATCCATTAGGACTTGTGTAAATTGTAGTCCGTCGATTATAGGATCCAATATTGAAGCAGTCCATCCTGCATTTTGAATACTTCTGGAGTAATCCTGATGGTCGAAAGTAATTGGTTTTGATATCCAATTTTGGGACTCCGCTGGGGTGGACCGTGTACTTTAGTAGGTGCAGCCCTATTTTTCCTTGTTATCACTTGAAGTGAATTTACTATTTTGATTTCTTTTGGGAAATTCTTTTGTTTGCTGGCGCCCTGCTTGTGGGGTTCGTCATCGTCCTCGCTTGGTGTGTCGAGCCCCTTGTGTTTGGCGTTAAGTCGGCCGGCTGCTTGAAGACCCAACAATCTCTGTGGGTGTGGTTTGCAGGCTTTCCGGGGGTACTGTGGATTTGGCATATCCTGTCCAAGATTTTGTTTAGGTTGGATAGCTCGTCAGTGTAGTCCTTAAGAGGCAGTGTTTTGTTGTTCGGCCGAGAGCTTTTGAACCCGGCGTTAACCGCCGTGCTCTTTGGGCCATTTTCCTTAGTCCGGCGCTGATCTTTTCTGCGTTGTGGTTTCCCATTTCCATCCCTGACCTCGGATGTACTCGGGTCGCTGGTGCTGCATCTTGCCAGCCAGCTATCTTCTCCCGTGCAAAAGCGGGTCATGAGACTTGTTAGTGCGGCCATTGTCCTTGGCTTTTCCTGGCCGAGGTGTCTGGCGAGCCATTCGTCTCCGACGTTATGTTTGAAGGCTGCTAAGGCTTCGGCGTCTGGATAGTCGACTATTTGGTTGTTTTTGGTGAGGAACCTGTTCCAGAATTTGCGGGCTGACTCTCCGGGCTATTGGGTTATGTGACTTAAATCGTCTGCATCCGGAGGGTGGACATAGGTCCCCTGAAAATTTGCCCGAAACGCATCCTCGAGCTCTTCCCAACTTCCAATAGTATTTTCTGGGAGGCTTTTGAGCCAATGCCGAGCTGGCCCTTTGAGCTTTGAGGGGTAGGTATTTTATGGCATGGAGATCGTCTCCTCTAGCCATATGTATGTGTAGGATGTAATCCTCAATCCAGACTCCGGGGTCTGTTGTTCCGTCGTATGCCTCTATGTTTACGGGCTTGAATCCCGCTGGAAATTCATGATCCAGTACATCATCGGTGAAACATAGGGGGTGTGCTGCGCCCCTGTATTTGGGTGTGCCGTTATTTTCGAACACTCGAAGTGTTGTGTTGCTCCCTGGAGCCTTCTTTCTTGGCACATAGATGGACCTGACCGGGTCATCCTTTTTGCTAGGATCCTTATGTGGATCGTGTGCCGGCTTGTGTGCGGCGCCGCTTGCCGCTCTTTTCTTGTCATGTGGTCGTCTATCCGGCCAGGCGGCCTCTTTGTTTTTTGACTGTGGGGGCTCTACGGCCTCCTCGTCAAATTCGGGCAACAGCTTGCGCTTTGGGTAGCTCTTTGCTTGGTGACTATCTGCGGTCTTGAGTACTTTGCTCCATCTCATTCTCAGTACGTCTTCCGCTGTTTTGAGCTTCCGCTTCTGCTTCTTCAGACTTCTTGCAGTGGCGACAAGTCTTTTGTGGAGGTTCTTATGCTCCGATGATGTGTCCGGCGTGAGGTCGTCCGGACTGTTGTTTTCGCCGGGGATGTGTTGCTTGTCCAATTCGTCCTGTTCGGGCGGTTGCTTAGTGGCATGTTCGTCGTTCACTTGTTCTCCCTGCTCTATGGCTGGGTCTATATGGTTGTTGTTGCTGTCGAGACGGGACTTCGGGCGGCGCTTGCGTCGCCGTTTTGGCTGTTTTTCGGGGGAATTATCCTTCGCCGCGTCCCGTTGTTCCCCGTTGTCGCTTCCTTTTGATGTATCCGCCATGCATACATCGTGAGTTGAGGTGGCTTTCCAGTGCCCTGAGGGCGCTGTTTCTTGATCGTCTCCGGCATCGTCGTCCATACCGTCGATGTCTTCGGAGTCGAAGTCTAGCATGTCACTTAGATCGTCGACAGTGGCTACAAAGTGGGTGGTGGGTGGGCTTTGAATTTCTTCGTCGTTCGCATCCCAACCGTTCTGGCCGTAGTCCGGCCAGGGCTCTCCTGATAACGAGAGATACTTTAGCGAATTCAGGATGTCTCCAAAAGGCGAGTGCTGAAAGATGTCCGCAGCGGTGACCTCCATGATCGGCGCCCAACCGGATTCGATTGGTAGAGGCGCGGGAGGTTCGGAATCCGGCGAGCAGTCCGGCACCTCGGAGTCACGAGCTTCACAAGGGACAGGGTCGGTATTCGACTCCATCGCCGTAGAGGTAGCAGCCCCGGAGGCGGTGTCTAGCCACCCATCCTCGATCTGCGCAATCGGCTCTGAATTAAGGGTAGGAGCAGACTCGTGTGCGGCCTCCAGGGCACTGTCCGGCAGCAGAGCTAGATCATGCCCATCGTGACAGTGCGGCGCGCTCGGCTGTGGCTCGAATCCGTCGAAGATCAAGTCTCCGTGGATGTCGGCCGTGAAGTTCAAGCTTCCAAATCTGACCTGATCCAGGGGCGTAGCTTTCAATCTGCTCCAGATGGCCAAGCGAATTGGCCCGCATTGCGAAGCCGCCGAATACGAAGATCTGTCCGGCGAGAAAAATCTCACCCTGGACCGCGTCGTTGTTTATGATCGAAGGAGCCACCGGGCCTATAGGTGACGACACAGAGGAACTCTCAATGAAAGCACCAATGTCGGTGTCAAAACTGGCGGATCTCGGGTAGGGGGTGCGTCTAGGCGGATGGTAACAGGAGACAAGGGACACGATGTTTTTACCCAGGTTCGGGCCCTCTCGATGGAGGTAAAACCCTACTCCTGCTTGATTGATATTGATGATATGGGTAGTACAAGAGTAGATCTACCACGAGATCAAGCAGGCTAAACCCTAGAAGCTAGCCTATGGTATGATTGTTGTTCGTCCTATGGACTAAAACCCTCCGGTTTATATAGACACCGGAGAGGGCTAGGGTTACACAGAGTCGGTTACAATGGTAGGAGATCTACATATCCGTATTGCCAAGCTTGCCTTACACGCCAAGGAAAGTCCCATCCGGACACGGGACGAAGTCTTCAATCTTGTATCTTCATAATCTTGGAGTCCGGCCAACGATGATAGTTCGGCTATCCGGACACCCCCTAGTCCAGGACTCCCTCAATGACCTAGATCTGTCATCTGGCCGCACACAGGAGATAGCACCTGTGACCACCCTGGCCCTAGAGCCGGAGCGGACTGCGTCATCCGAAAACGGGAAGCTTAACCCCGCCATGGAAGCCGCAGACTCAGCGATGCTCGAACCGCACACAGACCCAACACCGAGCTGGGCTTGTATCACTGGAAACCCGGACTCGTCTCCGGCTATGGGTTCCGGGCCGCACGCATCCGCGTCCATCGAACCTGATTGGGTGCCGGTCTTGGAGTTCAGATCCGCGGACATCTTCCAGCACTCGCCTTTTGGCGACATATTAAACTAATTGAAGTCCCTGTCCTTGTTGGGGGACCCTCGGCCGAACTATGCCCGGCTCAAATGGGAAGCGGATGACGAAGAACTTCATTGCCCACTCACCACCCACTTCATTGCCACTGTCGAGGAATTGACCAACACGCTCGATTACGACTCCGAAGACATCGATGGTATAGACGACGATGCCGGAGAGGAGCACACACAAAAACCACCACCATTAGGGCAGTGGGCGGCTACATCGTCATATGATATATACATGGTGGACACACCAAAGCAGAATGAGGCTGACGGCGATAACAACATGCCTCTCGATGAGCCTCCTAAGTGTCGGCGTCCGAAGCGCCGACCTCGATCCGGAAAAAAGAAAAATAGCAACATTATCGTGGACGGCGACGATAATCTGAACCAAGCCGAGGACCCCGTAGACCCAGCGCTGGAGCAGGGCATGGGAGAGGACGGCGAACACAGTCTGGAGATGTTGTCTGACCACAGCGATGCCGAAGATAGCAACTATCAGCCTCACTCTGAAGAAGAGATCAACCCGGGAGACGATGAATCCGTCATCCCAGAAGAACCATTAGAACAAGAACGCCTCCATCAAAGGCTTATTGCCACTGCAAGGAGCCTGAAGAAGCAGAAGCAGCGGCTTAAAGCCGCACAGGATACGCTCAATGACAGATGGAATGAAGTGCTAGACGCTGAGGAAAAATACGGCGGTAATCGCAAGACCGATCCTAAACATAAGCTGCTGCCAGAATTCCATGACAAGGCTATTGCGCCCATACCGCCAAAAACAATACGGTCGACAGGCCGGACCGACCACCTCGTGGTGGAGACAGAGCGGCCAGCAATGTCGGACACAAGCCCGCACCCCCTACCTATAAAGGAAGGAAGGCCACGGCCCAGGACCAGAAACACGATCAACATGAGGACCTGGACAAAAAAGCTGGCAAAACCAGGTCCATCTATGGATCCAGGGAACGTGCCCCCACACGGGATCATGATTATCAAACAAAACATGCCGGCCATTTACCAGCTTCGAACCAATACCGAACATTACAACCGTTGGACCCAATCCACCACACAGCCAGATATAGGGGTGCGGCACACCCCCTGTGCTTCACCGATCTGGTGCTGGAACATGATTTTCCAGAAGGGTTCAAACCTGTAAACATCAAGGCATATGATGTAACGACAGACCCTGCGGTTTGGATAGAAGACTTTATTCTTCACATCCACATGGCTCACAGAGATGATCTTCATGCCATTAAATATTTACCCCTCAAGCTAAAAGGACTAGCTCGGCACTGGCTGAAAAACCGCCCCAAAATTTCAATCGGAAGCTAGGAACAACTTGAGGATGCTTTCGGGGCCAATTTCCATGGGACCTATGTCCGGCCTCCGGATGCAGATGATCTAAGTCACATAATCCAACAACCCGGAGAATCAGCCTGTAAGCTTTGGAACAGGTTTCTCACTAAGAAGAACCAAATTGTCGACTGTCTGGACGCCGAAGCCTTAGCGGCCTTCAAACATAGTGTCCGGGACGAATGGCTGGCCAGACACCTCGGCCAGGAAAAGCCAAGGACAATGGCTGCCTTAACTACACTCATGACCCGCTTTTGCGCGGGCAAAGACAGCTGGTTAGCCCGTAGCAGCACCAGTGATCCCAGCACCTCCGAGGTTGGGGATTGCAATGGAAAACCACGACGCAACAAAAACAAACATCGGAACAATGAAGAAAGCCTAGACAATATAGTGGTAAACGCCGGATTCAGGGGCTCAAGACCCGATCAACTGAAGAAGCCATTTAAAGGCAACAAGGACAGTCCATCCAACCTGGACAAAGTCCTAGACAGGCCCTGCCAGATCCACGACACTCCCGATAAACCAGCTAATCATACCAACAGAGAATGTTGGGCCTTCAAGCAGGCCAGCAAACTCAACGCCGAACACGAAGGGAAGGGACCTCAGTGCAAAGACGAGGACGAACCTCGCCAACCAAACACGGGGGGACAGAAGAAACTTCCACCGGAGATCAAAACAGTGAACATGATCTATGTCACTCGTATCCCAAAGTGGGAGCGCAAGTGCGCACTCCGCGATTTCTACACCGTTGAGCCCGTCGCCCCCAAGTTCAACCCATGATCGGCTTGTCCGATCACCTTTGATCGCAGGGATCACCCGACTAGTCTCCGTCACGGAGGTTCGGCTGCCCTAGTGCTCGACCCAATAATCGACGGATACCACCTCACTCGAGTCCTCATGGACGGCGGCAAAAGTCTCAATCTGATATATCAGGACACTGTCCGCAAAATGGGGATAGACCCGTCAAGGATCAAGCCAAGCATCACTACCTTTAAAGGAGTTATACTGGGCGTGGAAGCCCGCTGCACGGGCTCTCTAACATTGGATGTTGTATTCGGCTCTTTGGACAACTTTCGAAGTGAAGAACTAAATCTTCGACATTGCTCCGTTCCGAACCGGCTATCATGCACTACTCGGAAGAACGGCTTTCGCCCATTTTAATGCAGTCCTGCATTATGCTTATCTAAAACTCAAAATGCCTGGACCTCATGGTGTCATTACGGTCAGTGGAAATATGGAGCGCTCTCTTCGCACAAAGGAATACACGGCGGCTCTAGCAGTCGAAGACGGCCTATTCAAGCCGAACAGCTCAGTGCGGCAGCTCAGATAAACGTGTTCGGCGCACAACTTAGTGCGGCAGCTTAGATAAACTAGAGCTCGATTAGCAGCTACGCCCCCATCGACCGCCTAATAAAGAGATATACACAAAATTCCATGGGCGGCTTCGGGGGCACTCAACACACAAAAGGTCCATAGTTCGGCTCGACCCTATTCGGACCCTAGAAGTTATCCTTCACGGTTCATTAAAATGAACCAGCTTTACTTACGGCCACACCAGATTCTTTTACCTGGTTTCTTCTTCTTCCTTTTTTTTACATATGGACATCATACTATACCCTTCAAGGACACTTCACAACGGAGACAAAGGCTGCAGATGTGCAGCAGGACCCCGCGTTAAGGTTTATTTTTTAGATTAAGACCCTGTGTGAACCTTTTTTTATCTCTTGTTGTTTTATACTTTCCTGGCATATAAAATGTCCAAGAAAGATACTGGCATCATTTGTAAACATACGGCTCGCCGTACTAAAGTGGGTGTTATAGAAGTAGCCCGGTTCATACTGTATTTTGAGATTTTTGCTCTGACAACCCGCGCTCTTCCCCCATGTCGGATTGCCACATGTGCCTTGATACCATGGGTTGATCACCAGGGGCGGTAATCAGCCCGGTGTATATTGTAAAGTCCGAACACCTATAGGGAGTGTTCGGCGTCACGAGTTTAGCCTTATATGCATCAGCTCCGAATCCTGTCTTTGGTCAATAGTTGGGTTGCCCGGCTCCTGTGCTCGCTACCTTAAGTTCCGCTATATCGACTAGGGTAGTAAAGGGAGAACTACTGCGATCGTGTCCCGACTAGCCTGGATGAGCACCTCAGTAGAAAAAGCCAAAAACTGAGTGTCATGATGTGGCGAGAGCTGGTCAACCACTCGATGACTCATCGGAATCTCCGCAATTCCCTCCGTATTAAATGAAGGACTATTATTCTGGTCACGTATGTAATCTCACCGTATTCGGATAACCGCGGACATACCAGGGGCTATATAGTAGCCCCACTGTCAAACTCCTATGGCTAAGTGAAAGTGTTAAAGCTCAATAGTCTGATTGCCTCGTTCGCCACACTAACACCTCCTTAACGGACCAAGACGTTGGGTCAAATGTGATCAAGTGCTTTTCCAAACACCCCTGCATTATACGAAAGGGGGCTGAAGCTGACTACTGCACACTTTCAGATTGAATATATATAAAAAGACGGCCGCACAGGAGGCACTAAAACTTTTCGGGTAAAAAGTATAAAAACATACCTTAAATGTATCATAATATTGTTATTACAATTTTGATACACGTCACTCGAACATTATATTTTTCGAGCACTGACCCTCTATTAAGCGGGCACCCTCTAGGACATCTTCAAAGTAATGTTCTGGCATGTTAAGGTCCTTGCCTTTGGGTGGACTCTGCGCTGCAATATCGGTGGCCGTCATCTTCGCCCAGTATATCTTGACATGGGCAAGGGCCATCCGTGCACCTTCTATGCACGTTGACCGCTTCACAGCATCGATACGCGGCACCGCATTAACAAGCTACCACACCAAACCGAAATAACTATCCGGAATGGGTTCAGTTGGCCACAGCCGGGCTATGACGTCCTTCATGGCAGTGCCAGACATCTTGTGGAGCTCGGCCCATTGGGCCTTCTGTTTGTTCAGCAGTGGACGCTTCGGTGTGTCAAATTGCGACCAAAACATCTCTTCCATTGCATGTCCTTGCGCGTGGAAAAACTGATTCGCATCGGCAGGACTCTTCGGCAGGTCCATAAAGAGGTCCAGAGAACTCCAATGTAGATTCAGCAGCGTATACTTCGGATCACCAAACTTAGTTTGCAATAAAAAGGGCTTACCAGCCGTGATCTCCCCACCTTGTCGGATCTCCTCCTAAGCTGCTCTAGACTCAGACCGGGCTTCCTTCGCCTCTTGTAAGGCCTTGTCCAGTTCGGCCGCTTTGGCTTTATTATCTTTCTCAAGATCTTGGCATCAGCTAGTGGCATTCTTCAACTAAAGTGCCATGGTGGATATCCTCTCCTTGCACTGACGCCGAGCGGTCCGCTCCACTTTTAATTCGGATGCTATCTTTTCGGCAACCGCATTACTCATCCTGGCTTGCTCCTTGGCCCAGGCAAGTTCTGCCCGAAGGGTCTCAAATGCGGCGACACTATCTGCAGCTATGCATATACAACTGATACGTCTCCAATGTATCTATAATTTTTACTGTTCCATGCTATTATATTACCCCTTTTGGATATTTATGGGCTTTATTTTACACATTTATATCATTTTTGGGAGTAACCTACTAACCGGAGGCCCAGCCCGTATTGCTGTTTTTTTGCCTATTTCAGTATTTCGAAGAAAAGGAATACGAAACGGAGTCCAAACGGAATGAAACCTTTGAGAGCGTGATTTTTGGAATGAACGTGATCCAGAGGACTTGGAGTGCAGGTCAAGAAGCAGTCGAGGCGGCCACGAGAGGGTAGGGCATGCCCCCCCATAGGGCGCGCCCCCTGTCTCGTGGGCCCCTCGAGTGGCCACCGACGTACTTCTTCCTCCTATATAAGCCTACGTACCCCGAAAACATCCAGGGAGCCAACGCAACACAATTTCCACCACCGTAACCTTCTGTATCCGCGAGATCCCATCTTGGAGCCTTCGTCGGCGCTCCGCCGGAGGGGGAATCGACCACGGAGGGCTTCTACATCAACACCATAGCCTCTCCGATGAGTTGTGAGTAGTTTACCACAGACCTTCGGGTCCATAGTTATTAGCTAGATGGCTTCTTCTCTCTTTTTGGATCTCAATACAATGTACTCCCCCTCTCTTGTGGAGATCTATTCGATGTAAACTCTTTTTGCGGTGTGTTTGTCGAGATCCGATGACTTGTGGGTTTATGATCAAGTTTATCTATGAGAAATATTTGAATCTCCTCTGGATTCTTTTAGGAATGATTGAGTTATCTTTGCAAGTCTCTTCGAATTATCAGTTTGGTTTGGCCTACTAGATTGATCTTTCTTGCCATGGGAGAAGTGCTTAGCTTTGGGTTCAATCTTGCGGTGTCCTTACCCAATGACAGAAAGGGTTGCAAGGCATGTATTGTATTGTTCCATCAAGGATAAAAAGATGCGGTTTATATAATATTGCATGAGTTTATCCCTCTACATCATGTCATCTTGCTTAAGGCGTTACTCTGTTCTTATGAACTTGATACTCTAGATGCAGGCAGGAGTCGGTCGATGTGTGAAGTAATAGTAGTAGATGCAGGCAGGAGTCGGTCTACTTGCCACGGACGTGATGCCTATATACATGATCATGCCTAGATAATCTCATAATTATTCTCTTTTCTATCAATTGCTCGACAGTAATTTGTTCACCCACCGTAGTACTTCTGCTATCTTGAGAGAAGCCTCTAGTGAAACTAATGGCCCCCGGGTCTATCTCTTATCATATTTGCTTCCAATCTACTTTTATTTGCATCTTTACTTTTTGCATCTATATTATAAAATACCAAAAATATATTTATCTTATCATACTATCTCTATTAGATCTCACTTTCGCAAGTTCTCGTGAAGGGATTGACAACCCCTTTATTGCGTTGGTTGCGAGTTGTTTGTTTGTTTGTGTAGGTGCGTGGGACTTCTGAGGAGCCTCCTACTGGATTGATACCTTGGTTCTCAAAAACTGAGGGAAATACTTACACTACTATTGCTGCATCACCCTTTGCTCTTCAAGGAAACCAACGCAAGCTCAAGACGTAGCAACAACTTTTCAGTATCACGCTCATTTCACAATACCAGCATGTACTGAGTGCCCCAGAGACATACCTTGCGCCTCGTCGAGCCTCCTGTTCATAAGCATGATATCATCCTCCGCCACATCAACTTTCTGCTCCAAATGTACTACTTCGATAGCTTGGGCAGTCCCCACGGATGTAACAACCTGTGTTTCACTTAGTCATATCATTTCCTGGGCATATATTTTTGATCCTTTGATCGCATTCCTTTGGATGTCAACCAGAGTCTCATGGGCTACTATCTATACATAGGTGCAATTTGCACTTACAATATAATTGAAATTACACTACTTACCTCGAAGCCTCTTAGTAGGCTAGAAAAGGCTTCATTCAATCTGCTTTTCGCAAACCGAACTCTTTCCAACACCGTACCCATTAAGGGAGCCCTGGATTAAGGGGTCCTTGGATGGCCGTACTATATGCTTTGGCCGGACTGTTGGACTACAAAGATACAAGATTGAAGACTTTGTCCCGTGTCCGGATGGGACTCTCCTTTGCGTGGAAGGCAAGCTTGGTGGTTAAGATATGAAGAATCCTTTCCCTAAAACCGACCCTGTGTAACCCTAGCCCCCTCCGGTGTCTATATAAATCGAAGGGTTTAGTACATAGGACAAGAACAATCATAACCATAGGCTAGCTTCTAGGGTTTAGCCTCCACGATCTTGTGGTAGATCTACTCTTGTAATACTCATATCATCAAGATCAATCAAGCAGGAAGTAGGGTATTACCTCCATTGAGAGGGCCCGAACCTGGGTAAACATCGTCTCCCCCGCCTCCTGTTACCATTAGCCTTAGACGTACAGTTCGGGACCCCCTACCCGAGATCCACCGGTTTTGACACCGACATTGGTGCTTTCATTGAGAGTTCCACTGTGTCGTCACCATAAGGCTTGATGGCTCCTTCAATCATCAACAACGCGGTCCAGGGTGAAATTTCCCCCCGAATAGATCTTCGTTTTTGGCGGCTTCGCACTGCGGGCCAACTCGCTTGGCCATCTAGAGCAGATCGATAGCTACGCCCCTATCCATCTTGTCAGGTTTGGAAGCGTGAACTACACCGCTGACATCCGCGGAGACTTGATCTTCGACGGATTCGAGCCCATGATAGCCGCGCCCCGCCGCCATGATGAACACAACCTAAATCTGTCATCAGATGGTATGCGGGAGATTGCACCTATAGCGGCACTGGCCCTAGATCCAGAGAAGAGCACGCCATCCGAGGACGGGAGGCTCAACCCCACCATAGGGGCCGCGGACTCGACGGCGCTAGAGCCGAACACAGATTTGACCTCCAATGGTGCCTGTTCATCGGAGCCTCGGACTCATCTCCGGTTACAGGCTCCGAACTGCGTGAACCCGCGCCCATCAAGTCCGACTAGGCGCCGATCTTAGAGTTCAGCTCCGCGGACATCTTCCAACACTCGCCCCTAGGCGACGTGTTAAACTCATTAAAGTCTCTCTCCTTGTCAGGAGTTTCCTGGCCGAACTATGTCTGGCTCGAGTGGGAAGCGGACGACGAAGAACTTCGTTGCCCACCCACCACCCATTTGATAGCCACTGTCGATGATTTGACCGACATGCTTGATTTTGACTCCGAAGACATCGATGGCATGGACGACGATGCCGGAGAAGAACAGGAACCACCGCCTACAGGGCGCTGGACAGCCACCTCCTCATACGATATATACATGGTGGATACACCCAAGGAAGACAACGGCGATGACAAGGAGGACCCAACTGATGATAAAACTCCTGGAAAGCAGCCAAAGCACCGACGCCAGCAGTGCCGCTCGAAACCACGCCATGGTAAAAACAGCGATACCGGCACAAGAGGGAATAACACCCCGGACGACGCCGAAGACAACAAAAAAGCCACGGACCCAGCAATGGAGCTGGATGAGCAAGGTGATAGCGAACACAGTACGGGGCCCCTATCCGATCACAGCGACGCCGAAGACCCCAATTATCAACCCGCCTCTAACGAGGAGAGCAGTCGGGATGACAGTGCATTCATCGTCCCAGAAGAACAATTGGAACAAGAGCACCTCCACCAGAGACTCATCGCCACCGCGATTAGATTGAAGAATCAGAAGCAACGGCTTAAAACCGCACAGGAGACGCTCAATAATAAATGGAATGAAGTGCTCGACACTGAGGAAACATTCGGTGGTAATAGCTACTCCAAACGCAAACTGCTGCCCGAATTCGACGATGATGCTATCGCGCCCATACCGCCGAATAACAATACGACCGATCAGCCAGGCCGACCACATCGTAATCGAGGCAGAGCGGCCAACAACTCCGCACACAAAATCTCCCTCCTTACCCATAAAGGAAAGGAGGTCGCAACCCAGCACCAGAAACACGATTTACATGAGGTCATGGACAAAAGAGCTGGCAGAACCAGATCCATTTATGGATCCAGGGATCAGGGCCATCAAAACAAATATGCAGGTAACTTACCAGTTCAGAACCAACACCGAACACTGCAACCGTCGGGCCCGTGCGCGACACAACCAAATACAGGGGTGCTGCACACCCCTTGTGCTTTACTGATGAGGTGCTGGATCACGAATTTCTAGAAGGGTTTAAACCTGTCAACATCGAGGCATACGACGGAACGACAGACCCTGCGGTCTGGATAGAAGACTTTATTCTTCACATCCATATGGCCCGCGGAGACGATCTCCACGCCATAAAATACCTATCCCTCAAGCTAAAAGGACCATCTTGGCATTGGCTGAAAAGCCTCCCCGAAAATTCCATTGGAAGCTGGGAAGAACTATCGGACGCTTTCAGGGCTAATTTCCAAGGGACCTATATCCGACCTCCGGACGCAGACGATCTAAGTCACATAACCCAATAACCCGGAGAGTCAACCCGTAAGCTTTGGAACCAATTTCTCACTAAGAAGAACCAAATCATTGATTGTCCGAACGCCGAAGCCTTAGCAGCTTTCAAACACAGTGTTCGGGACGAATGGCTGGCCAGACACCTAGGCCAGGAAAAGCCAAGGACAATGGCAACCTCAACTACACTAATGACCCGCTTTTGCGCGGGAGAGAACAGCTGGTTGGCTCGTAGCAGCACCAGAGACCCCGGCACATCTGAAGTCAGGGATGGCAATGGAAAGCCACGACGAAATAAAAACAAACATCGGAACAATGGAGAAAGCCTGAACAATACAACGGTAAACACCGGATTCAGGGGCTCCTGACCCGGTCAACAGAAAAAGTCATTTAAAGGAAGCAGAGATGGTCCGTCTAGCCTAGATAAAATCCTCGAAAGATCCTGCCAAATTCACGGCGCCCCCGACAAACCAGCTAATCATACCAACAGAAAGTGTTGGGTTTTCAAGCAGGCCGGCAAGCTCAACACCGAACACAGGCGGAAGGGACCACAAAGCGAAGACGAGGACAAATCTCGCCAGCCAAATATGGGGGGACAAAAGAAATTTCCACCATATGTCAAAACAGTGAACATGATTTATGTCACTCATATCCCAAAGAGGGAGCGCAAACACGCACTCCGAGACGTCTACGCTATAGATCCTGTCGCCCCAAATTCAACCCGTGGTCGGCCTATCCGATCACTTTCGATCACAGGAATCATTCGACTAGTATCCATCACGGGGGCCCGGCTGCCTTAGTACTCGACCCAATAATCGACGGATACCACCTCACCCGAGTCCTCATGGACGGCGGTAGTAGCCTCAATCTGATATATCAGGACACTGTCCGCAAAATGGGGATAGACCCGTCAAGAATCAAGCAAAGCCGCACTACCTTTAAAGGAGTAATACCAGGTGTAGAGGCCCCCTGCACGGGCACCCTAACACTGGACGTCGTCTTCGGCTCCCCCGACAACTTTCAAAGCGAGGAGCTAATCTTTGACATTGCTCCGTTCCGAAGTGGCTATCACGCACTACTCAGACGAACGGCCTTCGCTCGTTTTAATGCAGTCCTGCACTACGCGTATCTTAAGCTCAAGATGCCTGGACCACGTGGTGTTATCACGATGAGCGGAAGCACAGAGCATTCTCTTTGTACAAAAGAATACGTGGCGGTTCTTGTCGCCAAAGCACGAAGCGGCCCTTTTAAGCCGAACAGCTCATCGGTCCTCAATACCACGGACACAGCCAAACATGTTCGATGTACACCTACGCGTAAAAGCTCAGATAAACCTGCGCTTGTTTAGCAGCACCGCCCCTATAGATCGCCCCATAACCGGACTATATATAATTTCCTGTATACATAAATATACACTCAAAATTCCTTTGGTAGCACCGGGGGCAACTTGAACATAATAAGTCCATAGTTCGGCTTGACCCTATTCGGACTCAAGAAGCTACAGTTCACGGTTCATCGAAACCAACAAATTATACCCACGACTATACCAGATGTTTTTCACCTGGTTCTTTCTTTTTCACAAATAGGCCATCACGATATACCCTTCAAGGACATGGCACAACGGAGACAAAGGCGCAGACGTGCAGCAGGGCCCCATTTCAAGGTTTCTGTTTAGATTAAGACCCTGTGTAAACCTATTTTCTCATTTTCATCTCTTGTTGTTATACACCCTCTTGGCATAAAACGCCCTGGATACGGGCAGTACTAAAATGGATGTGATAGAAGCAGCCAAGCAATGTGCTTTGAGAACTATATTCTCACCACAGGTGCTCTCTCCTCACGCCCGGGTCGTTGCACGTGCCTCGAATTTAGGGTTCATTACCGAGGGCTGTACCTAGCCTGGTACATATTGAAAAGTCCGAATACCCTCGGGAGTGTTCGGCGTCGTGAGTTTTGTCCTTATATGCATCAGCTCTGAATCATGTCTTGGGTCAATAGTTTGGTTTGCCAAGCTCTTGTGTTTGCTACCTTACGTTCCGTTCTATCGGCTAAGGTGGCCAAGGGAGAACTACTGCGATTGTGCCCTGGTTCATCCAAAAGAGCACCTCATTAGAGAAAGCCGAAAACTGACTGTCATGATAAGGCGAGAGTTGGTCAACCACTTGATGACTCAGCAGAATCTTTGCGATTCCTCCGCATTAACGAAGGACCAATTTCCTGGTCATGTATGTAAACGGTCTGTATTCAGAAAAACGCGGACATACCAGGGGCTATATAGTAGCCGCACCGTCAAACTCCTATGGCTAAGTGAAAGTGTTAAAGCTCTATAGTCCGATTGCCTAGTTCGACGCACTACCACCTCCTTAAAATGGACCAAGACGTTGGGTCAAGTGTGAAAAGTGCTTTTTCGAACACCCCCGTCTCATATGCGAGGGGGCTGAAGCCGACGACTGCAAACTTTCAGGTTACATACATATATACATAAACGGCCACACAGGAGGCACTAAAATACTTCATGGGCAAAAGTATAAACACAGCCTTCGTTATCATAAGCATTGCTTTTACAATTCGGATACATGTTACTCGAACATAACATTCGTCGAGCACTGACCCTCTATCAAGCGGGCACCCTCTAGTACTTCTTCAAAATATTGATTTGGCGTGTCCTTACCCCCGGGCGGACCCCCCGTTGCAATATCGGTGGCCTTCATCTTCGCCCAATACATCTTCACACGGGCAAGGGCCATCCGTGCACCTTCTATGCACGTTGATCGCTTGACAGCGTCGATATGCGACACCGCACAAACAAGTAGCTGCACCAAACCAAAATAATTGTTCGTAGTTGCTCCCCCAGGCCACAGACGGTCCATGACAGCCTTCATGGCAAGTCTAGATATCCTATGGAGCTTGGCCCATTCGGCCATCTGCTCATTCAACAGTAGCGGACGCTTTGGCATGCTAAACTGCGACCAGAAAAGTTATTCCGCTTCATGGCCTTCTTGGGCCTGGAAAAACTGCGTCGCATCAGAAGCACTCTTTGACAAATCCAAATATGCATCCGCAGAGCTCCACATTTGATCAAGCGGGGAATACTTCGGATCGCCGAACTTAGTTCGTAATAAAAAAGGCTTTCCAGCCGCAATCTCCCCGGCTTGCCGGATCTCCTTTCGTGCCGCCCTGTCCTCCGACCGGGTTTCCTTTTCCGCTTGTAAGGCCTTCTCAAGGTCAGCCGCTTTTTCTTTGGTCTCTTTCTCGACAAGCGCATATTTGTTAGGGGCGTCCCTTAGCTTAAGCGCCATGCGGGAAATTTTCTTGTTGGTCAAAAGATGAGCAGCCTATTCGGCCTTTAATTCACCAACCGCATTCTCAGCAGCCGCATTAGTTATCCTGGCTTGCTCCTTGGTCCGGGCAAGTTCAGCTCGAAGGGCCTCCACAGCAGCATCTCCATCTGCAGTCAAGCACACTATAAATTCTAGCATCATGCTCTAATTTATACGCACTAACCGCCCAAAATACATACCTTGCGCCTCATCAAGCCGCTTATTCACGAGCATGATGTCATCATCCGCCACATCAAGTTGCCGCTTCAGTTCGGCAAATTGAGCAGCCCGGGCAGTGTCCATGGCTACAGCCGCCTCTGTACAAATCAACACAATAGTTACCTGAGCATATTCATTTGATCCTCCGATCGTCCCATTCGGAAGACAACTAGAGTCTCAGGGGCTACTATCTACACATAGTGCACATTGCATTTACGGCACCAAAAAGAGGCTAAATTACGTACCTCAAAGCCTCTTAGCAGGCTCGTAAAGGCTTCATTCAATCCGCTTATTGCGGATGAAATTCTTTCAATCACCGTACCCATTAAGGTACGATGTTCCTCTGAGATAGGCGCTCGCCGCAGGAGACCCGTCCATATGTCCGGCTGTACATCGGGCGATCCAGGATTTTTGTCGGTCTCTCTAGGGTCCGAACACCCCGGACCTCGGGCAGCCAAAGAGTCATCTTCTGACCTGGCGCTCCTTCACGCCTCGGGGGAGGTCCTCCAGGATGACACCTCGGGGTCGTCCGCCCAATGGGGCCGGGAAGTATGAGGCGGCGTTTCGCTTTCCATCATCTCTGGAAGAAGATGCCCCGAAGACGAAGATTGTTGAGGGAGGCTATAGGCCGGACTGCAAAACATATGTTTCAAAGCGTTGCCCTCACAAACAGGAAAAGAACGAGGTATGCTTATTAAACACCTTTTGTTCACTTACGGTTTGGCTAGAGGCTGGTCGCCTTGTGGGCACTGTGCGGCAATATCGCCTCCCGAACTCGGGCCCCCCGATAGGGATTTCTTCCCTCACTTGGAAGCCTCTGCCTCCAGGTCTTCGGGAGTGGCTCTTTTCTTCTCGTGGGGAGAGGGAATGTCAGATTCTCCTCCCCGTTCACCCTCTGGCACGGTTGTTATGGCTTCCTCGAATACGGTGCGTGATGCACCTCCCGTATGAAGGCCGCTTTGGGCCTCTCCACTCCTCTCCTTTCCTTGTCTCAACGACACTTGATATGGTGCCAGAGCCAGCATCCTGGTTAACACTTGGTCCGCTGAGTTTTCAGGAAGAGGGGCCGAACACCTGATCCTCTCCGCCTTCCTCACCCAGCCCTGGGAGAGTATGATTTTCTCAGTTTTGCTATGATAAACTTAAAAACGTGTTCAGAAATAGAGTACTTACTGGGGAATCCGGATGGTTGCAGTTGAGGCATGCGTCCTCTGTTGTGTCCGGACACCTTTTTCATGATCCGAAGATTAATTCATACATCCCTTCGAGCATTGTGCTGAAGAAGCACTAAACAGTCCGCGGTCCTTCTGGATTGAATTCCCACATACGGAGAGGTCGGCGCTGGCATGGCAGGACCCGACGGACTAGCATAATTTGAATCACCTTGACAAGGTCGATGTCCTTCCTAATAAGGTCTCGAATGCAGCTTTGCAGTATTTGAACTTCGTCTGGCGATCCCCAGTCCAGCCCCTTGTTGATCCATGATGCAAGCTGTGGTGGAGGGCCTGATCAGAAGGTGGGCGAAGCCACCCATTTATTGTCGCAAGGCTCTGTGATACAAAAACACTTCCGTTGCCATAGGCCGGAAGTTATGGAGAAGGAACCCTTTGGCCAGACGACGTCGGCCGATTTGCTTATTAGGGCACCTCCGCACTATGCGTGTCTTCCGTCTATTATCCTTGGCCTTATATCAAAGGTCTTGAGCCACAAGACAAAGTGTGGGGGGATACGGAGGAAAGCCTCACATACGATAATGAATGATGAGATGTGAAGGAGTGAGTCTGGGCTAGATCATGGAAATCTAGTCCATAGTAAAATAGGAGCCCTCGAATGAAGGGATTGAGGGAGAAACCTAACCCCCGAATGAAGTGAGGGATGAATACGACCCTCTCGTTAGATCTAGGAGAAGGGATAACCTCCCCTGGTGCAGGAAGCCTATGAAGGATTTCCGCGGTCAAGTACCTCGCCTCCCTGAGCTTCTTGATATCCTCCTCGGTGACAGAGGAAGCCGTCCACCGGCCCTGAAAGCTGGATCTGTACATGGACTGAGGTTCGTAGTGACTGGTTAAGCCTTGGGTATTGGAGCTCGAGGTGGGAGGAGGTGGGAGTAGCGTAGAAGGGAAAAAAGCGGGTCTCGGCCTCCTTATAAAGATGACGGATATCAAACGTCCCCTATGTGGCCTTAAGACATGCCTATTCCCAAGGAATCATACCAACGGGACGGTTGGGTTACCCATGTCCGTGTTGATGAGAATCCTGTGAAAAGGGGACACGATCTCCGCTTCGACAAGACGTGCCAATAAAACCTCCTCGCGAAGCGTGAAGCAGCAGGCCGGAAAAACGATTTGAATTAATGGCAGGGCGAGGACGTAATGTCGAGTTGTAAGAGTTGTCGGCGGATTGGACTCGTGAAAACATTGAGCTCTCCATGGGGGTATATGGAATTTGTTTTGCAGAGCCGGACATGATTCTTTTGTTCAAGATCTACTTTGGAGTATTCCGAGAAGGAACCCGCCTTGCAATGCCGAAGACAATCTGGGCGCCAGACTCATCGTCATTGAAGCCTGGTTCAGGGGCTACTGAGGGAGTCCTGGATTAAGGGGTCCTCGGATGGCCGGACTATATGCTTTGGCCCGACTGTTGGACTATGAAGATACAAGATTGAAGACTTCGTCCCGTGTCCGGATGGGACTCTCCTTTGCGTGGAAGGCAAGCTTGGTGGTTAAGATATGAAGATTCGTTTCCCTGAAACAGACTCTGTGTAACCCTAGCCTCCTCCGGTGTCTATATAAACCTGACGGTTTAGTCCGTAGGAAAAGAACAATCATAACCATAAGCTAGCTTCTAGGGTTTAGCCTCCATGATCTCGTGGTAGATCTACTCTTGTAATACTCATATCAGCAAGATCAATCTAGCAGGATGTAGGGTATTACCTCCATCGAGAGGGCCTGAACCTGGGTAAACATCATGTCCCCGCCTCCTGTTTCCATTAGCCTTAGACGTACAGTTCGGGACCCCCTACCCGAGATCCGCCGGTTTTGACACCGACACCCATCAAGGTACGATGTTCCTCTGAGACGGAGGCAAGTTCCAAAATGCCCATCAATGCATCCGGCTTCCCTTGGACATTTGATAGTCCAAGACTTTTGTTGTTCCCTGTAGGGGCCGCACACCCCAGATCCTGGGTGGCCGAAGTATTACCTTCGGCCCCGGTTCTCACTGTCCCTTGCGCCACTTGCAGATCGGGAAGGATCCTCTGGGACGACACCTCAGCATCGTCTGCCTTATCAGGCAGAGAAATCTGTGGAGGCGTCTCGCTCTCCATCATCCCCGGAAGTAGTTCCCCCGAAGAGGAGGACTGTTGAGGAGGGCTGTGTGCCGGACTGCAAAACATGAGGTTAAGAATATTACCCTTATAGCCAGGAAAGAACGGGACATGTTTAAAATACCCGGATTCACTTACGATATGGCAGAGGGCCTATCTTTGCGGGGTGACTGCGTGCCAACATCACCCCCTGACTGGGATACCTTCCCCGCTTAGAAGCTTCTCTTTCCAAGTCTTTGGAGGTGGCCCTTTTCTTCCCATGGGGAGAAGGGATGTCAGTTTGCCGTTCCCTTCCACCTTTGGAAGCGGGAGTTCTAATCTCCCTGGAAAAATTGCCTGGTGAGCCTCCAGAGTGGAGGTTGCCTTGGGCCTCTTCGTTCTCCTCTTTATCTTCCCCCGCTGGCACTTGGTATGGTGCCGGAGCTAGCATCCTTTTTAATAACGGATCGGCAGTATCTTCGGGAAGTGGAGCCGAACACCTGATTCTCTCCGCCTTATTTAGCCAGCCCTGGCCGGATAGAGTTTTTCAGTACATTGTCATGAATAATTTGACTAAATCGTATTCGGGGGTCGAGTACTTACCTAAGTATCCAGATGGCTGCAGTCAAGACCGATGTATTCTGTAGTATCCCGCCGCTTTTTCCGTGCACCGAAGAACAATTTCCACATCTCTCTGAGCATCGTGCCAGAGAGGTGCTGAAGAATGTGTGGACCTTCCAGATTAAATTCCCACATGCGGAGAGGGCGTCGCTGATAGGGTAGGATCCGTTGGACTAGCATTACTTGGATTACATTGATGAGACCGGTGTCCTTCTCAATGAGGCTCCGGATGCGGCTTTGCAGTGTCCGCACTTCATCTGTAGATCCCCAGTCCAGCCCATTGTTAATCCACGATGCGAGCTGTGGTGGAGGACCGGACCGAAACGCAGGAGCAGCTACCCGCTTTGTACCGCGGGGTTTGGTGATGTAAAACCACTCCTGTTGCCATAAATCAGAAGATTCTGCGAAGGAGCCCTTTGGCCAAGTGGAGTTGATAAGCTTTCTTATTGAAGCGCCTCTGCACTCCGCTTGTTTCCCATCGACTACCTTTGGTTTCACGTTAAAGGTCTTGAGCCATAAGCCGGAGTGTGGGAAATACGGAGGAAGGCCTCGCATGTGGTGATGAACGCAGAGATGTGGAGGAAGGACTCCGGGGCTAGATCATGGAAATCTAGCCCGTAATAAAACATGACCCCTTGAACAAAGGGATGGGGAGCAAACCCAAGCCCTCAAAGGAAGTGAGAGATAAACACTACCCTCTCATTGGACCTGGGAGTAGGAATAGCCTGCCCTTGAGCAGGAAGCTTGTGGTAAATTTCCGTAGTCAAGTATCTTGCTTCCCTGAGCTTTGAGATATCTTCCTCTGTGACAGAAGAGGCCATCCACAGGCCCTGAAGGCCAGGTTCGGACATGGCTGGAAGCTCGAAGCAACTGGATGGACCCTTGGGTGTTGGAACTTGAGTCGGGGGTGAAGGAAAGAACTAGCCTGGAAGGAAAAAGGACAGGCCTTAACCCCTTTATAAGGACGACGAATATCAAGCATCCCTTCCGTGGCCCTAAAACATGCCTATTCCCAAGGAGACGTGCCAACAGGACGGTTGGGTTACCCATGCCTGTGTTGATGAAAATCCCACAATAAGGGGACATGATCTCTGTTTTGACGAGACGTGCCAATAGAAACCACCTCCCGAAACGTGGGGTAGCGGGCTAGAAATTGAGTCGCAATAATGGCCGGGTGATGACATAATGCCACCAAGATTGTCAGTGGATTGGACTCGTGAAATATTATACTCATTACGAGTACGTGTGGAATTTGTTTTGCAGAGCCAGACATGATTCTTGTGTTTGGAATTTACTTTAAGGTATTCGGAGGAGGAACCCGCCTTGCAATGTCGAAGAAAATCTGTGCGCCGGACCCATCGTCATTGAAGCCTGGTTCAGGGGCTACTGAGGGAGTCCTGGATTAAGGGGTCCTCGGACAGCCGGACTATATACTTTGGCCGGACTATTGGACTATGAAGATACCAAGATAGAAGACTTTGTCCCGTGTCCGGATGGGACTCTCCTTGGCATGGAAGGCAAGCTTGGCGATTCAGATATGTTGATTCCCTTCTCTGTAACCGACTTTGTACAACCCTAGCTCCCCCAGTGTCTATATAAACCAGAGGGTTTAGACTTCTAGGTTTTAGTCACAACAATCATAATCTCATAGGCTAGACTTCTAGGGTTTAGCCATTACGATCTCGTGGTAGATGATAACCCGCAAGTATACGGGATAGTTGTAGCCTCTTTCGATAAGTAAGAGTGTCGAACCCAACAAGGAGCTAAAGGTAGAAAAAATAATCTCTCAAATCCTATCGGCCACTGATACGACTCTACGCACCCTTGACGTTCGCTTTACCTAGAACAAGTATGAAACTAGAAGTACTTTGTAGGTGTTGTTGGATAGGTTTGCAAGAAAGTAAAGAATTCGTAAATAAAAAGTAGGGGATGTTTAGATAAAGATGCAATAAAGTAAATGTAGCAAGTGTGGAAAAGTGGTGGTAGGAGTTGTGAAATTGTCCCTAAGCAATTGTCTACTTCACTAGACCGATATCAAGTTTTATGTGGGAGAGGCCACTGCTAGCATGTCATCCCTTACTTGGAATTCTATGCACTTATGATTGGAACTATTAGCAAGCATCTGCAACTACTAACGTTCATTAAGGTAAAACTTAACCATAGCATTAAGATATATTGGTCCCCCTTCAAAACCGTATGCATCAATTTCTATGCTAGGTTGAAACTTCTGTCACTCTAGCCCTCCAATACATAGTCCTATCAACATACAACTAACCTATGGTGTGATCCACGCGCGCACTCATATGATGGGCACCAAAGAACAGCAACATAAACAGAAGCAAATTAAATCAGTCATAGCAATTCATCAACCACCAAAAGGACAACGAGAATCTACTCAGACATCATAGGATGGCAACACATCATTGGATAATAATATGAAGCAGAAAGCACCATGTTCAAGTAGAGGGTACAGCGGGTTGCGGGAGAGTGGACCGCTGTAGATGAAGGGGGGAAGGTGATGGAGATGTTGGTGAAGATGGCGGAGGTGTTGGTGTAGATCGCGGTGACGATGATGGCCCACGGCGGCGTTCCGGCGCCACCGAAAGCAAGGGGGAGAGAGCCCCCCTTCTTCTTCTTCTTCCTTGACCTTCTCCCTAGATGGGAGAAGGGTTTCCCCTCTGGTCCTTGGCTCCCATGGCGTGGGAGGGGCGGGAGCCCCTCCGAGATTGGATCTATCTCTCTGTTTCTGCGTTTTCAGATTCTGCCCCTTCATCGTTTCTTTTATATCCGGATATCCGTAACTCCGATTGGGGAGAATCTTTCGCCCATATTTTTCTCATAAAATTAGCTTTATTGCGGCAAAATAAGAGCATCAACCGCCTTACGGGTGGCCCAGGAGAGTGCCAAGCGCGCCCAGGGGGAGGGCGCGCTCCCCTAGCTCCTGGCCACCTCGGGCACCGTTTTGCGTTGATTCTTCCTCCGAAAAATCCCAAATATTCCAAAATAATTATCTATCCGTTTTTATCCCGTTTGGATCCCGTTTGATATTAGGTTTCTACGAAACATAAAGCATGCAACAAACAGGAACTGGCACTGGGCACTGGATCAATATGTTAGTCCCAAAAATAGTATAAAAAGTTTCCAAAAGTATATGAAAGTTGAAGAATATTGGCATGGAACAATCAAAAATTATAGATACGACGGAGACGTATCAACATCCCCAAGCTTAATTCATGCTCATCCTCGAGTAGGTAAATGAAAAAAAAGATAATTTTTGATGTGGAATGCTACCTAGCATAATCTTGATCATATGTCTAATCATGGCATGAATATTAAGACACGAGTGATTCAAAGCCATAGTCTATCATTTGACATAAAAAACGATAATACTTCGAGCGTACCAATAAAGCAATCATGTGTTTTCAAAACAACAAGGCCAGAGCAAGCTTATCCCTACAAAACCATATAGTTTGGCCATGCTTCATTTTCGTCACACAAAATTCCCCCATCATGCACAACCCCGATGACAAGCCGAGCAATTGGTTCATACTTTTTAACGCGCTTTGGCCTTTTCAACCCTCACGCAATACATGAGCGCAAGCCATGGATATTGCACTATAGGTGGAATAGAATAGAATGATGGAGGTTATGTGGACAAGACAAAAAGGAGAAAGTCTCACATCGATGCAGCTAATCAACGGGCTATGGAGATGCCCATCAATTGATGTCAATGCGAGGATTAGGGATTGCCATGCAACGGATGCACTAGAGCTATAAGTGTATGAAAGCTCAAACTGAAAACTAAGTGGGTGTGCATCCAACTTGCTTGCTCATGAAGACCTAGGGCATTTGAGGAAGCCCATCGTTGGAATATACAAGCCAAGTTCTATAATGAAAAATTCCCACTAGTATATGAAAGTGAAAACATAAGAGACTCCCTATATGAAGAACATGGTGCTACTTTGAAGCACAAGTGTGGAAAAAGGATAGTAACATTGCCCCTTTTATTTTTCTCTTTTTTTCTTCTTCTTTTTCTTTTTTTTCTTTTTTTGGGTGGGCTTCTTTGGCCCCCTTTTTTATTTAGGCTTCTTTGGCCTTTCCTTTTTTTTCTTTTTTTTCCTTTTTCTTTTTTTTCATGGGGCAATGCTCTATAATGATGATCATCACACTTTTATTTACTTACAACTCGATATTACAACTCGATACTGGAACAAAGATATGACTCTATATGAATGATTCTGGCGGTGCACTGGGATGTGCAACGATCTAGCGTAACAATGACATCAAAAAAGGGACAATCCATGAAAACATCATGCTAGCTATCTTACGATCAGGCAAAGCAATATGACAATGAATGCTCAAGTCATGTATATGATGATGATGGAAGTTGCATGAAAATATATCTCGGAATGGCTATGGAAATGCCATAATAGGTAGGTATGGTGGCTGTTTTGAGGAAGATATAAGGAGGCTTATGTGTGATAGAGTGTATCGTATCAGGGGGTTTGGATGCACCGGCGAAGTTTGCACCAACTCTCGAGGTGAGAAAGGGCAATGCACGGTACCGAAGAGGCTAGCAATGATGGAAGGGTAAAAGTGTGTATAATCCATGGACTCACATTAGTCATAAAGAACTCATATACTTATTGCAAAATTTTATTAGCCCTCAAAGCAAAGTACTACTACGCATGCCCCTAGGGGGATAGATTGGTAGGAAAAGACCATCGCTCGTCCCCGACCGCCACTCATAAGGAAGACAATCAAAGAAACACCCCATGCTTCAAATTTGTCACACAACGGTTACCATACGTGCATGCTACGGGACTTGCAAACCTCAACACAAGTGTCTCTACAATCCACAACCACCCACTATCATGACTCTAATATCACCACCTTTATATCTCAAAACTACTGCAAGGAATCAAACATATCATATTCAGCGATCTACAAGTTTATGTAGGATTTTATGACTAACCATGTGAATGACCAATTCCTGTCATCTCTCTAAATTGATATAAGTGAAGCAAGAGAGTTTGATGCTTTCTACAAATATATGCCCATGCTCTAACAAATATAAGTGAAGTAAAAGAGCATTCTACAAATGGCGGTTTTCTATGTAAAGAGAAACAGGCAATCAAACTTCAAATGATATAAGTGAAGCACATGAAGCATTCTATAAAGCCATACTCAAAAGATTTAAGTGAGGTGCAATGAGCATTCTATAAATCAACCAAGGACTATCTCATACCAGCATGATGCATAAAAGAAAAGTGAAAACTAAATGCAAAAGACGCTCCAAGACTTGCACATATCGCATGAACGAAATGAATACAAAAACATACCGATACTTGTTGAAGAAAGAGGGGATGCCTTCCGGGGCATCCCCAAGCTTAGACGCTTGAGTCTCCTTGAATATTTACTTGGGGTGCCTTGGGCATACCCAAGCTTGAGGTCTTGCCTCTCTTCCTTTTCCTCATATCAAAACCTCCTCGATTAGACACTTCATCCACACAAAACTTCAACAGAAAACCTGGTAAGATCCATTAGTATAATAAAGCAAATCAATACTCCAAGTACTGTTTCAAACCAATTCATATTTTGTTTTTGCATTGTGTCTACTTTAAGATAACTTTTTCATGGCTTAATCCACTGATACAAATTGATAGTTTCATCAAAACAAGCAAACTATGCATCAAAAACAGAATCTGTCAAACACAGAACAGTATGTAGAAATATGAACATTCACCATACTTATGTTACTCCAAATATTCTACCAAAATTATGAAAAATAAACAAGTTGTACAGAAAGACAGTGCAAAAAGAATCAGAACCGTTTGACGTTCCATATAAAAATGTAAAATCGCGCACTACAGCCAAAGTTTTTGTCCTGCACCGTACAAACCAACAAGCATTGTAAACATCCTAAAGGCAAACCTTGGCACATTATTTTTATGATACAATGGAATTGTACAAGGGGATAATTATTTTTGATGAAAAGTTTCTGTAATCAAGATTCACAGAGTTTCCGTGAGCATGAACAAAGTTCAAGGCTAGCTCCCACTTCAACAATGCTTGTCTTTCTCACTTTCACTTTCCTTTTTGAGAAGTTTTCGGTTCCCCTCTTTATTTTTTTATTTTTAAACTATATAAAAGAACTCAACAGAAATAAATGACTCTCTAAAACTTCCCGGTTGTCTCCCTAGCAGTGCTTTCTTTAAAGCTATTAAGCTAGGCATTTAGTGCTCAAGTAAAGGATCCACCCGGATCCCAAGGTATATCAAAGCCAATTTTAATTGACAATGATTTGTAATTTAGTAGTGAGCACGAAGTAACATATATCATGCAACAACGAAGTCTAACTCTCTTCCTATGCATCAACATGTCATAAAAGAACAATTCATGCACACATAGTAAAGGCCAATGCATAGTATAAGCAGTTTCTTGCAATTCTATCGTGTTGGAAACATAAAGAGGCGAAGATGTAGTTCCTATCTCATAATAATTGCAAGTAGGAGAAGCAAGCACATGCATATTATATCTATCAAAATTATCATGTGCAATAGTAAAAGGCAACCCATCAATATAATCCTTAGTAAGCACAAACTTCTCTGATATAGTGTAGTTGGGAGAATTCAAAAAGATAATAGGACTATCATGCGTGGGTGCAATAGCAACAATTTCATGTTTAACATAAGGAATTATAGCAAGTTCATCTCCATAAGCATAATTCATATTGGCATCTTGGCCACAAGCATAGCAAGCATCATCAAAAAGGGATATTTCAAGAGAATCAACGGGATCATAGCAATCGTCATAGCAATCATCCTTCGGTAAGCACGAAGGGGAATTAAACAATGTATGAGTTGAAGAATTACTCTCATTAGAAGGTGCACACGGGTGATCAATCCGCTCTTCCTCCTTTTGTTCTTCGCTCTCCTCATCATCTTTTTCATCCAATGAGCTCACAGTTTCATCAATTTCTTCTTCCATAGCTTCCTGCAAAATATTAATCTCTTCTTGGACAGCGGAGACTTTCTCAATAAATGCATTAATATTGTAATTCTATTCATAATTCTTATAACAATATTTAAGTATAGCAAAATTTTCAGGTCTATAAACTGAATCATCAAACTCTTTAAACATAGATTCAATCTCATAAGCACCCATAAAAGCAACAAATTCTTCTATTTGTTCCACATCATAGTAATCATATACACCATTAGCATAAGAAGCTAACGTTTTATTATCATTGAATTTGCATGAAAAGGGAAGGTGTGGAGCCTTCATCCTAGAGCAACAAGTATAATCATGTATCAAGCATAGTTGACAAGCATACCAACATAATATATGAATTTGATCCCATAATAGTTTCCCTTTTTTGTCAAGCGATAATCCCTAAAGTATTCACGTTTATCCAACGTGTCTCCCATAACATAATTGAATGGGGTTTTCTCAGGATTATCAAAGTAGTACCTAATATCTTGAACATAACGAGCATCGAGGGTTTTAGGAGGTTCCCCATCTCCATGAGTAGCATCTACACCTAATTTTTTTGGCATTTCATGTTCCATATCCATAACTAAAGATAGAGAACAACTTAGAACAACAAATAAAAATTACTTAGTGATAAAGCAAACAAGCACACACGAGAATATTCACCCCACGCTATGACTCCCCGGCAATGGCGCCAGAAAAAGGTCTTGATAACCCGCAAGTATACGGGATAGTTGTAGCCTCTTTCGATAAGTAAGAGTGTCGAACCTAGTGAGGAGCTAAAGGTAGAACAAATACTCTCTCAAGTCCTATTGGCCACTAATACGACTCTACGCACGCTTGATGTTCGCTTTACCTAGAACAAGTATGAAACTAGAAGTACTTTGTAGGTGTTGTTGGATAGGTTTGCAAGAAAGTAAAGAACGCGTAAATAAAAATTAGGGGCTGTTTAGATAAAGATGCAACAAAGTACATATAGCGAGTGTGGAAAAGTAGTAGTAGGAGTTGTGAAATTGTCCCTAAGCAATTGACTACTTACTAGACCGATAGCAAGTTTTATGTGGGAGAGGCCACTGCTAGCATGTCATCCCTTACTTGGAATTCTATGCACTTATGATTGGAACTATTAGCAAGCATCCGCAACTACTAAAGTTCATTAAGGTAAAACCCAACCATAGCATTAAGATATATTGGTCCCCCTTCAATCCCGTATGCATCAATTTCTATGCTAGGTTGAAGCTTCTGTCACTCTAGTCCTATCAACATACAACTAACCCTATGGTGTGATCCACGCGCGCGCTCATATGATGGGAACCAAAGGACAACAACATAACCACAAGCAAATTAAATTAGTCATAGCAATTCATCAACCACCAATAGGACAACGAAAATCTACTCAGACATCATAGGATGGCAACACATCATTGGATAATAATATGAAGCATAAAGCACCATGTTCAAGTAGAGGGTACAGCGGGTTGCGGGAGAGTGAACCGCTGTAGATAAAGGGGGGAAGGTGATGGAGATGTTGGTGAATATGGCGGAGGTGTTGGTGTAGATCGCGGTGATGATGATGGCCCCTGGCGGCGTTCCGGCGGCACCGGAAGCAAGGGGGAGAGAGCCCCCCTTCTTCTTCTTCTTCCTTGACCTTCTCCCTAGATGGGAGAAGGGTTTCCCCTCTGGTCCTTGGCTCCCATGGCGTGGGAGGGGCGAGAGCCCCTCCGAGATAGGATCTATCTCTCTGTTTCTGCGTTTTCAGATTCTGCCCCTTCACCGTTTCTTTTATATCCGGAGATCCATAACTCCGATTCGGGTGAATCTTTCGCGCAGTTTTTTCTCATAAAATTAGCTTTCTTGCGGAAAAAGAAGAGCATCAACCGCCTTACGGGTGGCCCAGGAGAGTGCCAGGCGCGCCCGGGGGGAGGGCGCACCACCCTATCTCCTGGCCACCTCGGGCACCGTTTCGCATTGACTCTTCCTCCGGAAAATCCCAAATATTCCAAAATAATTCTCTGTCCATTTTTATCCCATTTGGATTCCGTTTGATATTGGGTTTCTGCGATACATAAAACATGCAACAAACAGGAACTGGCACTAGGCACTGGATCAATATGTTAGTCCCAAAAATAGTATAAAAAGTTGCCAAAAGTATATGAAAGTTGAAGAATATTGGCTTAGAACAATCAAAAATTATAGATACGACAGAGATGTATCAGTAGATCAACTCTTGTAATACTCATATTCATCAAGATCAATCAAGCAGGAAGTAGGGTATTACCTCCATAGATAGGGCCCGAACCTGGGTAAACATCGTGTCCCACACCTCCGGTTACCATTAGCCTTAGACGCACAGTTCGGGACCCCCTACCCGAGATCCGCCGATTTTGACACCGACAATGGTGACCTAGGGAGCACCGCCCTGCTTCTCCTCCACACCTTCGCCAGTCCTGGTCTCGTCCGGCCACTCTGGGCAGGCTGCGTTGGGACCTGGAGGGGTTCCCACTCGGGCGCTTTTCTAGTCTTTTCCTCCTTCCACCGCAGCGCATGGAGGAGGGAAACGAAAAGAGGAGATCATGGGGCACTTATCTTTTTTTAATCTTAAACTTGTAGGCACTTGCCAAATTTTAGTTCAAATAATATAATCCCTCGAGTCCATGGACGTGTCCTATAAGGTTTGTAATTGTATGATCAACATGTTAATGAAAAAGATGAGCCTTGCTGGGAACCCGCGCATGTGTATGTCCATGCAGAGGTGGGATGCCTCTTTAGTTAAATAAACGAGTCTTGCCCGACAGGCTATCCTTCCGGCACCCTTTTTCTATTTTGTTGCCGGGTACCGGAGTCTACCGGGCAAAAAATAAAGGGACCAGCCCCCCGCCAACTGTTTCTCAGCAAAGGCCACTGCAACCACTTAGGCTGCAATGTTCTAGCCAAAAGTGGGAGCACCGAAGCTTTGAAGAGTGGCAAAGTTTTCTCATGCACAAGTTTTAGCTTACAGAACACTTATGGACAAGAGGTAGAACTTATCTGTCTAGCTTGCCAGGGATCGCAGTGCCGGTCCATCTTCTCATCTCCTCGTAGAAACTAAGTTCACGGCAGGAACCTGTAACTTTATGAAGATGAGAAAGATGTAGGATGCAATCCTATCTATATGCATATGCAGATGCTCATGAAATGCTTATGCAAATGATCTTGGAATGTTTATGCATGCATGCAACTTGGTCAGGGCCCCCCCGGCGCTTCGTTTATTTCTCTGGTGCACATGATCATCGCCTTGGCTTTGTACAAGGGGTTACATGCAACTGAGGCAAGCCCTGTACAATGGGTGGCTGTTGTGCACGGCCCGACAACCACACCTTACGGGCGAACTAGCGGAGATGCTCAAAATTCCATGAGTTTTGCAATTGAATGCCATCTCTGGTCTCCAGACCGACTGCGCTAGGTCTAGTGACTCGTACTACCCGGTAAGGGCCTTCCCACTTCGGCGTCAACTTGTTTGTACCCTTGGCTGACTGAACACGCCTAAGGACAAGGTCGCCTTCCTCAAAACACCGAGCATGAACTCTGCGGCTATGATTGTGGCGCAGGGCTTGCTGATAGTGTGCAGCAAGCGTAGCAGCCGGGAGACGGTTCTCCTCGAGTAGCACAACGTCGTCATGCCAGTGTTGATCTTACGCTACTTCATCGTAGGCAAGCACTCGAGGGGATTCGTAAATGAGTTTCGTGGGGATAACTGTTTCTGCTCCATAGACGAGGGAAAAGGGAGTCTGCCTGGTAGCTCGATTTGGTATCGTTCTGAGGGACCAAAGGACTACTGGCAGCTCATCTATCCACCACCTGTCGTGCTTCCACAGCGTATCAAAGGTTCTTGTTTTGTGTCCCTGCAACACTTCAGCGTTCGCCCTCTCAGCTTGCCCATTGCTCCTGCGATGAGCGACAGAGGCAAATGAGACCTTGCTTCCGAGGGTGCGATCGTAACACATGAAGACGTGGCTCGTAAACTGGGTGCCATTGTCGGTGATGATCCTTGCAGGAACTCCAAAACGACGCACCATTTCTTTCAAGAACTTGATAGCTGCTTGAGTAGTCACCTTTCTCACGGGAGTCACTTCCGGCCACTTTATAAACTTGTCGATGGCACCGAACAAGAATTCAAGCCCCCGATTGCTCGGGGGAAAGGCCCGAGGATATTGAGACCCCAGACCAAAAATGGCCATGATAAAGGGATTGTCTGAAGAGCTTGGGCAGGCAGGTGGATATTCTTGGAATGGAACTAGCAGGCTTCACATTTTGTGACTAGCTCGACCGCATCTTCGAGGGCTGTGGGCCAACTGAATCCTTGACGGAATGCTTTCCCAACTAATGCCCTTGATCCAATGTGGGAGCCGCACATGCCTCTGTGTATCTCAGCCAGCAGTTCCTTTCCTTCTTCCAGCAGATGCACTTCAATTTCACACTATTGGGCCTCCTTCTGTATAGAGTGCGGTGGGTAAGGCAGAAAGGGGAAATTCTCTCAAAGGACAAGTCTCCTGATTACTTACATGCGACGCAGGGAGGAGACCGAGATATTCAGCAATGATGGCCACTTGGGTGCCGTCACAGCTCGCCTGGTAAAACACCCCTTCCCCAAGCTCCATGAATATATCCGGATCCTCTTCGAATCCGGGGTCGAGGGCCCGGTTGTGGTCCTCTGGCTGTGGCGCCGGGTTGTGGATCTCCCTGGTGACTTTCCGCCATTCCTATTATAAATGGACGGATTAATATTTATGAAAAAGGATTCAGGGAGTTAATGGAGTAGAGTAGTGGGATGGAAACTCACCCAGCGGGGAGGGTTGTACATGGAAAATCCATCCCTGGGCTTAATGCGGATGAACTCCTCCTCCTCCTCCCCTTTGTATATTCTGGACAGTATTTTCGCCAAAGCATTGGAAGTGTCTGGACCCTTCCGGCCATAGCGGGTGGCATCATCTTCTCCATTGAAGTGCCGCATAGGGTGCCCTCGGTATTGGAGTGGTTGAACCCCTCGCATTATGGATATCGCCATAACCTTGACTATTGACTATTTGGATTGAGCGAGCGTCTCTATCTTGCTCATCAGTTGGTGGACTTCCATGCCATCTTCCTCCCTGGGGCTCCGAGGACACCAGCTGAGGCGCTTCTTCAATGGAGCAGTTGAAAATTCAGGAAGACCCCTTTGGATTGGGTCAGGAAGGGAGACGTCCTCAACATAAAACCATTCCGAAGTCCATTCTTAGGATGCCTTGTTCGGTGTGCCGGATAGGTATCCGGTACCGGCGATGCACCATATCTCGACTCCACCACTTGGAATATTGATCCCTCTTGATTACGAGGGACGAGGCAAAACAACTTCTTCCATAACTCGAAATGGGCCTCGCAACCAAGAAATAGCTCGCGAGGCAGGTGTAAAGTTGTGCAGTTGGAGGCCATAGTGCTCCGGAAGCCCTCGGAGCAATGGATGGATTGGAAGCCCGCATGCATCCGTCAAGCTACTTTGATCAAGGAGATCTTCTCGGACTACGGCACCTCTATTGGATTGAAACTCACAAGTCCACGTTGATTCCGATCAATCTTGACCCCTCCTCAGCGAATGTTCTAGCCAGGGTCTTTGGCTGTAATGTTGGCACACTGCCTTTCACCTACCTTGGTCTGCCTCTGGGTACAACTCGGCCTACAGTCCAAGACCTCATGCCTCTGGTTTGCCGATTGGAAAGGCGTTTAACGTCAACGATTGCTATGATGACTTAAGATGGCAGATTATCCTGGCTGAATGCATCAGTCACGTCTCTTCTTATCTTTGCCATGTGTACACTCAAATTTCCACCCAAGCTTCTTGAAATCTTAGACAAAATCAGAAGAGGTTGCCTCTGGACTAAGAAAACCGAGCAAGGTGACAAATGCTCCTCTCTTGCGGCTTGGGACATGGTCTGTCGACCCAAAGATAAAGGTGGGCTCGGAGTGATCAATCTCAAAATCCATAGTGAAGCCCTGCTCCTCAAATTCCTCCACAAATTCTATAACAAAATGGATGTTCCCTGGGTACACCTGCTGTGGGACAATCTCTACATCGACAAAATACCACATGTAGTGGACCCGGCCGGCTCTTTCTGGTAGCGGCGCGATATACTAAAATTGACACCAACCTTCAGGGGCATATCTCGCGTTCAGTTGGTGGACGGGGAGACCACTTTGCTTTGGAAAGATCTTTAGGCGCGTGATGTGCTGGACGACTCTCACCCACGTGCCTTCTCTTTTGCTCTGCATGAGAACATCTCAGTTGCTGATTTCTGGGCCTCCAACGATCTGCATGAAACCTTCCAACTCCCCGTATCACCGATCGCGCTGGACGAAATACGCGACGTGCAGCTAATATTGACCAAGCTTTGCCCTTCCACGTCGAATACTAATGTTTGTCATTATCTATGGGGCGCGGCCACTTTCCGACCGAAGGATTACTATTCATACTTCTTTAGAGATGCTCAAGCCGACCCCATGTTCAAGCACCTGTGCAAATCAAAATGTACAATAAAGTTGATGGTTTTTGGTTGGTTGTTTTTCCATGATAGGCTCAACACGCGCAATATGTTGAAGCGGAGGCACTACAACATCGGTGATGACTTTGACTGCCTACTTTGCGGGCTACCAATTGAGGAATCGGTGGACAATATTGAAGGAAATATGCCCTAGAGGCAATAATAAAGTTATTATTTATTTCCTTATATCATGCTAAATGTTTATTATTCATGCTAGAATTGTATTAACCGGAAACATGATACATGTGTGAATACATAGACAAACTTAATGTCACTAGTATGCCTCTACTTGACTAGCTCATTAATCAAAGATGGTTATGTTTCCTAACCATAGACATGAGTTGTCATTTGATTAACGGGATCACATCATTAGGAGAATGATGTGATTGACTTGACCCATTCCGTTAGCTTAGCACTTTATCGTTTAGTATGTTGCTATTGCTTTCTTCATGACTTATACAAGTTCCTATAACTATGAGATTATGCAACTCCCATTTACCGGAGGAACACTTTTTGTGCTACCGAACATCACGACGTAACTGGGTGATTATAAAGAAGCTCTACAGGTGTCTCCAAAGGTACATGTTGAGTTGGCGTATTTCGAGATTAGGTTTTGTCACTCCGATTGTCGGAGAGGTATCTCTGGGCCCTCTCGGTAATGCACATAAATATAAGCCTTATAAGGAATGTAGCTAATGAGTTAGTTACGGAATGATGCATTACGTAACGAGTAAAGAGACTTGCCGGTAACGAGATTGAACTAGGTATTAGGATACCGACGATCGAATCTCGGGCAAGTAACATACCGATGACAAAGGGAACAACGTATGTTGTTATACGGTTTGACTGATAAAGATCTTCATAGAATATGTAGGAGCCAATATGAGCATCCAGGTTCCGCTATTGGTTATTGACCAGAAACGAGTCTCGGTCATGTCTACATAGTTCTCGAACCCGTAGGGTCCGCACGCTTAAGGTTTCGATGACAGTTAATTATGAGTTTATGAGTTTTGATGTACCAAAAGTTTGTTCGGAGTCCCGGATGAGATTACGGACATGCCGAAGAGTCTCGAACTGGTCGACACATGAAGATTGACATATTGGAAGCCTATATTTGGATGTTGGAAGTGTTCCGGGTGAAATCGGGATTTTACCGGAGTACCGGGAGGTTACCGAAACCCCCCGGGGGCTTAATGGGCCTTCATGGGCCTTAGTGGAGAAGAGGAGAGGAGGCCAGGGCAGGGCCGCGTGCCCCTTCCCCCTAGTTCGAATAGGACAAGGAGAGGGGGGCGGCGCCCCCCTTTCCTTCCTCTCTCCCTCCTCCTCCCCCCCTTCTCCTAGTCCAACAAGGAAAGGAGGGAGTCCTACTCCCGGTGGGAGTAGGACTCCCCTTGGCGTGCCCCTCCTTAGCCGGCCGCCCCCTCCCCCTTGGCTCCTTTATATACGGGGACAGGGGGGCACCTCTAGAGACAACAATTGATCTCTTGATCTCTTAGCCGTGTGCGGTGCCCACCTCCACCATAGTCCTCGACAATATTGTAGCGGTGCTTAGGCGAAGCCCTGCGATGGTAGAACATCAAGATCGTCACCATGCCGTCGTGCTGACGGAACTCTTCCCCGACAGTCTGCTGGATCGGAGTACGGGAATCGTCATCGAGATGAACATGTGCTAGAACTCGGAGGTGCCGTAGTTTCGGTGCTTGATCGGTCGGGCCGTGAAGACGTACGACTACATCAACCGCGTTATTCTAACGCTTCCGCTTTCGGTCTACGAGGGTACATGGACAACACTCTCCCCTCTCGTTGCTATGAATCACCATGATCTTGCGTGTGCGTAGGAATTTTTTTGAAATTACTACGTTCCCCAACAGTGGCATCTGAGCCTGGTTTTATGCGTAGATGTTATATGCACGAGTAGAAAACAAGTGAGTTGTGGGCAATACAAGTCATACTGCTTACCAGCATGTCATAATTTGGTTCGGCGGTATTGTTGGATGAAGCGGCCCGGACCGACATTATGCGTACACTTACGCGAGACTGGTTCTACCGACGTGCTTTGCATAGAGGTGGCTGGCGGGTGTCTGTTTCTCCAACTTTAGTTGAACCGAGTGTGGCTATGCCCGGTCCTTGCGAAGGTTAAAACAACACTAACTTGACAAACTATCGTTGTGGTTTTGATGCGTAGGTAAGAACGGTTCTTGCTCAGCCCGTAGCAGCCACGTAAAATTTGCAACAACAAAGTAGAGGATGTCTAACTTGTTTTTGCAGGGCATGTTGTGATGTGATATGGTCAAGACGTGATGCTATATTTTATTGTATGAGATGATCATGTTTTGTAACCGAGTTATCGGCAACTGGCAGGAGCCATATGGTTGTTGCTTTATTGTATGAAATGCAAACGCCCTGTAATTGCTTTACTTTATCACTAAGCGGTAGCAATAGTCATAGAAGCAATAGATGGCGTAACGACAATGATGCTACGATGGAGATCAAGGTGTCGCGCCGGTGACGATGGTGATTGCGACGGTGCTTCGGAGATGGAGATCACAAGGACAAGATGATGATGGCCATATCATATCACTTATATTGATTGCATGTGATGTTTATCCTTTATGCATCTTATCTTGCTTTGATTGACAGTAGCATTTTAAGATGATCTCTCACTAATTAGCGTTCTCCCTGAGTATGCACCGTTGCAAAAGTTCTTCGTGCTGACACACCACGTGATGATCGGGTGTGATAGGCTCTACGTTCAAATACAACGGGTGCAAAACAGTTGCACACGCGAAATACTCAGGTTAAACTTGACGAGCCTAGCATATACAGATATGGCCTTGGAACACGGAGACCGAAAGGTCGAACATGAATCATATAGTAGATATGATGAACATAGTGATGTTCACCATTGAAACTACTCCATGTCACGTGATGATCGGACATGGTTTATTTGATTTGGATCACGTGATCACTTAGATGACTAGAGAGATGTCTGTCTAAGTGGGAGTTCTTAAGTAATATGATTAATTGAACTTAAATTTATCATGAACTTAGTACCTGATAGTATTGTGCTTGTCTATGTTTGTTGTAGATAGATGGCTTGTGTTGTTGTTCCGTTGAATTTTAATGCGTTCCTTGAGAAAGCTAAGTTAAAAGATGATGGTAGCAATTACACGGACTGGGTCCGTAACTTGAGGATTATCCTCATTGCTGCACAGAAGAATTACATCCTGGAAGCGCCGCTGGGTGCCAGGCCTGCTGCAGATGTAACTGACGACGTTAAGAACGTCTGGCAGAGCAAAGCTGATGACTAATTGATAGTTCAGTGTGCCATGCTTTATGGCTTAGAACTGGGGCTTCAACGACGTTTTGAACGTCATGGAGCATATGAGATGTTCCAGGAGTTGAAGTTAACATTTCAAGCAAATGCCCGGATTGAGAGATATGAAGTCTCCAATAAGTTCTATAGCTGTAAGATGGAGGAGAATAGTTCTGTCAGTGTACATATACTCAAAATGTCTGGGTATAATAATCACTTGATTCAACTTGGAGTTAATCTTCCTGATGATAATGTCATTGACAGAATTCTTCAATCACTGCCACCGAGCTACAAGAGCTTCGTGATGAACTATAATATGCAAGGGATGGACAAGACTATTCCCGAGCTCTTCGCAATGGTAAAAGCTGCGGAGGTAGAAATCAAGAAGGAGCATCAAGTGTTGATGGTCAATAAGACCACCAGTTTCAAGAAAAAGGGCAAAGGGAAGAAGAAGGGGAACTTCTAGAAGGACAGCAAACAAGTTGTTGCTCAAGAGAAGAAACCCAAGTCTGGACCTAAGCCTGAGACTAAGTGCTTCTACTGCAAGCAGACTGGACACTGGAAGCGGAACTGTCCCAAGTATTTGGCGGATAAGAAGGATGGCAAAGTGAACAAAGGTATATGTGATATACATGTTATTGATGTGTACCTTACTAATGCTCGCAGTAGCACCTGGGTATTTGATACTGGTTCTGTTGCTAATATTTGCAACTCGAAACAGGGACTACGGATTAAGCAAAGATTGGCTAAGGATGAGGTGACGATGCGAGTGGGAAATGGTTCCAATGTCGATGTGATCGCTGTCGGCACGCTACCTCTAAATCTACCATCGGGATTAGTTTTAGACCTGAATAATTGTTATTTGGTGCCAGCGTTAAGCATGAACATTATATCTGGATCTTGTTTGATGCGAGACGGTTATTCATTTAAATCAGAGAATAATGGTTGTTATATTTATATGAGTAATATCTTTTATGGTCATGCACCCTTGAGGATTGGTCTATTTTTATTAAATCTCGATAGTAGTGATACACATATTCATAATGTTGAAGCCAAAAGATGTGGAGTTGATAATGATAGTGCAACTTATTTGTGGCACTGCCGTTTGGGTCATATTGGTGTAAAGCGCATGAAGAAACTCCATACTGATGGACTTCTGGAATCACGTGATTATGAATCACTTGGTACTTGCGAACCGTGCCTCATGGGCAAGAGGACTAAAACGCCATTCTCCAGAACTATGGAGCGAGCAACTGATTTGTTGGAAATCATACATACTGATGTATGTGATCCAATGAATATTGATGCTCGCGGCAGGTATCGTTATTTTCTCACCTTCACAGATGATTTGAGCAGATATGGGTATATCTACTTGATGAAACACAAGTCTGAAACATTTGAAAAGTTCAAACAATTTCAGCGTGAAGTGGAAAATCATCGTAACAAGAAAATAAAATTTCTACGATCTGATCGTGGAGGAGAATATTTGAGTTACGAGTTTAGTTTACATTTGAAGCAATGCAGAATAGTTTCGCAACTCACGCCACCCGGAACACCACAACGAAATGGTGTGTCCGAATGTCATAATCGTACTTTACTAGATATGGTGCGATCTATGATGTCCCTTACTGATTTACCGCTATCGTTTTGGGGTTATGCTTTAGAGACGGCTGCATTCACGTTAAATAGGGCACCATCAAAATCCGTTGAGATGACGCCTTATGAACTGTGGTTTGGTAAGAAACCAAAGTTGTCGTTTCTTAAAGTTTGGGGCTGCGATGCTTATGTGAAGAAACTTCAACCAGATAAGCTCGAACCCAAATCGGAGAAATGTGTCTTCATAGGATACCCAAAAGAGACTATTGGGTACACCTTCTATCACAGATCTGAGGGAAAGATTTTTGTTGCTAAATTCGAATCCTTTCTAGATAAGGAGTTTCTCTCGAAAGAAGTGAGTGGGAGGAAAGTAGAACTTGATGAGGTAACTGTACCTGCTCCCTTATTGGAAAGTAGTTCATCACAAAAACCGGTTCGTGTGACAACTACACCAATCAGTGAGGAAGCTAATGATAATGATCATGAAACTTCAGATCAAGTTACAACCGAACCTCGTAGGTCTACCAGAGTAATATCCGCAGCAGAGTGGTACGGTAATCCTATTCTGGAAGTCATGTTACTTGACCATGGAGAACCTACGAACTATGAGGAAGCGATGATGAACCCAGATTCCGCAAAATGGCTTGAGGCCATGAAATTTGAGATGGGATCCATGTATGAGAACAAAGTATGGACTTTGGTTGACTTGCCCGATGATTGGCAAGCCATAGAGAATAAATGGATCTTCAAGAAGAAGACTGACGCTGATGGTAATGTAACTGTCTACAAAGCTCGACTTGTTGCGAAAGGTTTTTGACAAGTTCAAGGGGTTGACTACGATGAGATTTTCTCACCCGTAGCGATGCTTAAGTCTGTCTGAATCATGTTAGCAATTGCCGTATTTTATGATTATGAAATTTGGCAAATGGATGTCAAAACTGCATTCCTAATTGGATTTCTGGAAGAAGAGTTGTATATGATGCAGCCGGAAGGTTTTGTCGATCCAAAAGGTGCTAACAAAGTGTGCAAGCTCCAGCGATCCATTTATGGACTGGTGCAAGCATCTCGGAGTTGGAATAAACGCTTTGATAGTGTGATCAAAGCATATGGTTTTATACAGACTTTTGGAGAAGCCTGTATTTATAAGAAAGTGAGTGGGAGCTCTGTAGCATTTCTGATATTATATGTAGATGACATATTGTTAATTAGAAATGATATAGAATTTCTGGATAGCATAAAGGGATACTTGAATAAAAGTTTTTCGATGAAAGACTGATGTCTACTACACAACCTTCTTCTTGTAGACGTTGTTGGGCCTGCAAGTGCACAGGTTTGTAGGACAGTAGCAAATTTCCCTCATGTGGATGACCTAAGGTTTATCAATCCGTAGGAGGCGTAGGATGAAGATGGTCTCTCTCAAGCAACCTTGCAACCAAATAACAAAGAGTCTCTTGTGTCCCCAACACACCCAATACAATGGTGAATTGTATAGGTGCACTAGTTCGGCGAAGAGATGGTGATACAAGTGCAAAATAGATAGTAGATATGGGTTTTTGTAATCTGAAAATATAAAAACAGCAAGGTAACAAGTGGTAAAAGTGAGCGTAAACGGTATTGCAATGATAGGAAACAAGGCCTAGGGTTCATACTTTCACTAGTGCAAGTTCTCTTAACAATAATAACATAGATAGATAATATAACAAGCCCTCAACATGCAACAAAGAGTCACTCCGAAGCCACTAATAGCGGAGAACAAACGTAGAGATTATGGTAGGGTACGAAACCACCTCAAAGTTATTCTTTCGGATCAATCTATAAAAGAGTTCGTACTAGAATAACACCTTAAGACACAAATCAACCAAAACACTAATGTCACCTAGATACTCCATTGTCACCTCAAGTATCCGTGGGCATGATTATATGATATGCGTCACACAATCTTAGATTCATCCAACCAACATAAAAGTACTTCAAAGAGTGCCCCAAAGTTTCTATCGGAGAGTCAAGAACGTGTGCCAACCCCTATGCATAGGTTCCCAATGTCACGAAACCCGCAAATTGATCACCAAAACATACATCAAGTGGCACATGATATCCCATTGTCACCACAGATAATCACGGCAAGACATACATCAAGTGTTCTCATAAAAGACTCAATTCGATAAGATAACTTCAAAGGGGAAACTCAATTCATCACAGAGAGTAGAGGGGTAGAAACATCATAAGATCCAACTACAATAGCAAATCTCGGGATACATCAAGATCGTGCCATAGAGGGAACACGAGAGAGAACACGAGAGAGAGAGAGAGATCAAACACATAGCTACTAGCACATACCCTCAACCCCGAGGGTGAAGTACTCCCTCCTCGTCATGGATAGCGCCGGGATGATGAAGATGGCCACCGGTGATGGGATCCCCCTCCGGCAGGGCGCCAGAACGGGCTCGCGAGAGGTTTTTGGTGGATACAGAGGCTTGCGGCGGCGGAACTCCCAATCTATCTTCTGTTCTAGAAGTTTTAGGGTACAAGAGTATATATGGGTGCAGGGGGTACGTCGGAGGAGCTACGGGGGCCCCACGAGGCAGGGGGCGCGCCCGGGGGGGGTGGGCACGGCCCCCACCCTCGTGGGCAGCATGTATCTCCCCTGACGTGCACTCCAAGTTCCCTGGGTTGCTTTCCTTTCAAAAATAACTTCTCCAGTTGATTTCGTTCTGTTTTGACTCCGTCTGATATTCCTTTTCCTCGAAACACTGAAATAGGCATAAAACAGCAAATCTGGGCTGGGCCTCCGGTTAATAGGTTAGTCCCAAAAATAATATAAAAGTGGATAATAAAGCCCAATATTGCCCAAAACAGTAGATAAAGTAGCATGGAGCAATCAAAAATTATAGATACGTTGGAGACGTATCAAGCATCCCCAAGCTTAATTCCTGCTCGTCCTCGAGTAGGTAAATGATAAAAAAGAATTTTTGAAGCGGAGTGATACTTTGGCATAATTTCAATGTAATTCTTCTTACTTGTGATATGAATATTCAGATCCGAATGATTCAAAATAAAAGAAATAGTAACACTTCAAGCATACTAATCAAAGTAATCATGTCTTCTCAAAATAACATGGCCAAAGAAAGTTATCCCTACAAAATCATATAGTCTGGCTATGCTCCATCTTCCCCACACAAAATATTTCAATCATGCACAACCCCGATGACAAGCCAAGCAATTGTTTCATACTTATGACATTCTCAAAACTTTTTCAATCTTCACGCAATACATGAGCGTGAGCCATGGATATAGCACCATATGTGGAATAGAATGGTGGTTGTGGAGAAGACAAAAGGAGGGAAGATAGTCTCACATCAACTAGGCGTATCAATGGGCTATGGAGATGCCCATCAATAGATATCAATGTGAGTGAGTAGGGATTGCCATGCAACGGATGCACTAGAGCTATAAGTATATGAAAGCTCTACAAAAGAAACTAAGTGGGTGTGCATCCGACTCACTTGCTCACGAAGACCTAGGGCATTTGAGGAAGCCCATCATTGGAATATACAAGCCAAGTTCTATAATGAAAAATTCCCACTAGTATATGAAAGTGACAAAATGAGAGACTCTCTATCATGAAGATCTTGGTGCTACTTTGAAGCACAAGTGTGGTAAAAGGATAGTAGCATTGTCCCTTCTCTCTTTTTCTCTCATTTTTTTATTTGGGCCTTTCTCTTTTTTTTTGGCCTCTTTTTTTTTGTCCGGAGTATCATCCCGACTTATGGGGGAATCATAGTCTCCATCATTCTTTCCTTACTTGGGACAATGCTCTAATAATGATGATCATCACACTTTTATTTTTCTTACAACTCAACAATTACAACTCGATTCTTAGAACAAGGTATGACTCTATATGAATGCCTCCGGCGGTGTACCGGGATATGCAATGAATCAAGAGCGACATGTATGAAAGAATTATGAACGGTGGCTTTGCCACAAATACGATGTCAACTACATGATCATGCTAGCAATATGACAATGATGGAGCGTGTCAAAATAAACGGAACGGTGGAAAGTTGCATGGCAATATATCTCGGAATGGCTATGGAAATGCCATGATAAGTAGGTATGGTGGCTGTTTTGAGGAAGATATATGGTGGGTGTATGATACCGGCGAAAAGTGCGCGGTATTAGAGAGGCTAGCAATGGTGGAAGGATGGGATAAAGTGCGTATAATCCATGGACTCAACATTAGTCATAAAGAACTCATATACTTATTGCAAAAATATAGAAGTTATCAAAGCAAAGTATTACATGCATGCTCCTAGGGGGATAGATAGGTAGGAAAAGACCATCGCTCGTCCCCGGCCACCACTCATAAGGAAGACAATCAATAAATAAATCATGCTCCGACTTCATCACATAACAGTTCACCATACGTTCATGCTACGGGAATCACAAAATGCAACACAAGTATTCTTTAAATTCACAACTACTCAACTAGCATGACTCTAATATTAGCATCTCCATATCTCAAAACAATTATCAAGCATCAATCTTTTCTTAGTATTCAACACACTCATAGGAATTCTTACAAATCTTGTATGCCTAGCATATTAGGATTATTTAAGCAAATTACCATGCCATTTAAGACTCTCAAAATAATATAAGTGAAGCATGAGATTTCAATAGTTTCTATCAAAAAAATCCACCAACATGCTCTAAAAGATATAAGTGAAGTACTAGAGCAAATGACAAACTACTCCGAAAGATATAAGTGAAGATCAATGAGTAGCTAAATAATTATGCAACTATGCGAAGACTCTCTCTCATTTAATAATTTCAGATCTTGATACTTTATTCAACAGCAAGCAAAGCTAAGGAAAACTACATTGCAAGGATAGCACAACTCATGTGAAGAAGCAAAAACTAAGGCTCAACAGATACTAACCGATAGTTGTTGAAGAAGAAAGGTGGGATGCCTACCGGGGCATCCCCAAGCTTAGATGCTTGAGACTTCTTGAAATATTATCTTGGGGTGCCTTGGGCATCCCCAAGCTTGAATTTTTGTGTCTCCTTAGTTCCTCTCATATCATGGTTTCTCTTTTTTTATCAAAAGCTTCATTCACAACAAACTCAACAAGAACTCGTGAGATAGGTTAGTATAAAACAATGCAAAACCTTATCATTTTCTACTGTAGCAAATCACTAACATTATAATTCAACATTTAATACTAAATGCCTCTGCATATTTAATACTCCTATCCTCAAATAGAATCATTAAGCAAGCAAACATATGCAAACAATGCAAACATAACAGCAATCTGTCAAAACAGTATAGTCTGTAAAGAATGCAGGAGTATCTATACTTCCCTGACTCCAAAATTATGAACTAAAATTCCCACTGTAGTAAATTTATCAGAGCTCATTATGCAAAAAGATTCAACATTATATCATGCTCTGACTTTTCTAGGGAATTTTTGCAACAGCGGTAAACTTTCTGTTTTCAAACAGCAACTTGTATACTAGCAAAATAAGCATGGGAAAGGCTATCCTTGACTTCTTTATTGAAAATAAAGATGCAAAACATTAATCTAATTAACAGCAAGCAAATACTAACAAAATAAAATGACACTCCAAGAAAAACACATATCATGCGGTGAATAAAAATATAGCTCCAAGTAAAGTTACCGATGGTACGAAGACGAAAGAGGGGAGGCCTTCCGGGGCATCCCCAAGCTTAGGCTCTTGGTTATCCTTGAATATCTTGGGGTGCCATGGGCATCCCCAAGCTTAGGCTCTTTTCCACTCCTTATTCCATAGTCCATCGAATCTTTACCCAAAACTTGAAAACTTCACAACACAAAACTCAACAGAAAGCTCGTAAGCTCTGTTAGTATAAGAAAATAAAACCACCACTTAGGTAATGTAATGAACTCATTATAAATTCATATTGGTGTAATATCTACTGTACTCAAACTTATCTATGGCTCATACCCTCCGATACTACTGATAGATTCATGAAAATAAGTAAACAACACATAGAAAATAGAATCTGTCAAAAACAGAACAGTCTGTATTAATCTGTATCAAACGTATACTTATGGAACTCCAAAAATCCTACCAAATTAGGAAGTCCTAAGCAATTCGTGTACCAATCCAGCAAAAATAATCAGATCAGAAGCACGTTTCTGTGAATTAACAAAACTAATTTACTGGGTGCAAAAGTTTCTAATTTTCAGCAGGATCAACACAACTATCACCGTAAGCTATCCTAAAGGTCTTACTTGGCACTTTATTGAAACAAAATCTATAAAACATGATTACTACAGTAGAATAATCATGTGAACACACAAAAACAGTAAGGGTAAATATTGGGTTGTCTCCCAACAAGCGCTTTTCTTTAATGCCTTTCTAGCTAGGCATGATGATGACAATGATGCTCACATAAAAGATAAGAATTGAAACATAACAGGAGCATCATGAAGCATATGACTAGCACATTTAAGCCTAACCCACTTCCTATGCATAGGGATTTTGTGAGCCAATAACTTATGGGAACAATAATCAACAAGCATAGGAAGGTAAAACAAGCATAGCTTCAAGATTTTAAGCACATAGAGAGGAAACTTGATATTATTGCAATTCCTACAAGCATATATTCCTCCCTCATAATAATTTTCAGTAGCATCATGAATGAATTCAACAATATAACCAGCACCTAAAGCATTCTTTTCATGATCTACAAGCATAGAAAATTTACTACTCTCCTCATAAGCAAAATTCTTCTCATGAATAGTAGTGGGAGTATCATAAGAGACTTGAACACTAAAAATTGTTTCCACATTAGAAGAGTAATGTTCATAAAAAGGGTGATCATAATCATGACAAGATTTGTAAATATAATCATCACTACTTTTTATAGCATAAGTTTCATCACAATAATCATCATAAGTAGCAACTTCGTTCTCATCATAATCGATTGAAACCTCTCCCAAGATAGTGGAATCACTAAATAAAGTTGACACTCTTCCAAATACACTTTCGTATTCATCACAATAAAATTCAACATCCTCCAAAATAGTGGGATCACTACTTCCTAAAGTTGAGACTCTTCCGAACCCACTTTCATTAATATAATCATCATAGGTAGGAGGCATGCTATCATCATAACAACTTTGCATATCAAAACTTGGGATGCTAAAAAAATCATCTTCATTAAACATAGCATCCCCAAGCTTGGGACAAACATTAATTCCAGCAAATATATTCTCAAATATTTCATCCCAATCAAACATAGCTTCCCCAAGGTTGGGACCTTTCATATCATAAGCATAATCACTCTCATCTTTAAAAATATTAATAGCACCAATAGTATAGAAATTATCATCATCACAATGAGTAGTAGGAGCAATATCATTTGGGAGGGATACCTTTCTACCTTTGTTGCTCCTTCTTTTCTTCTTATTCTTCTTCACATTCTGTGTGGGTTCAACCTTCCTCTTTGAGCTCCTTATTGATGAGATTGGTTGAATAGAAGGCTCCTCCTCGTTATCTGATTCATCATAAGAAATAATAGGAGTAGATTGGGAAGTCTCTTCCCTTTCATTAGTATTCTCCTCATCTTCTATTTGCTTTCTTTTCTTTATGTAATTGGCAATATAAGGATTTTCAATGCAATTCTCCGCACAATACATATAAATTTTCTCTAGATCAAAATGAAGAACTTTATCAAGGGCAAATTTTGGAATGTCCTTAGTTATACGTTTCATTGCTTCATAATCCAAAAGAAGGCTAAGCTCTTTATGATGCTCAAGGGTAATCAAATTATCACAATATTTGGAAACGACTTGATCATGAAACAAATAGCATTGGAGCTTTAAATGACCATGTTCATTGCAAAGTTCACAAGGGGCGCGAAAAATATTGAATCTTTCAGCACATTCATCTAGCTCTTCTTGCAAAAATTTGGTTTCTAAGTACTTATGCCTCTTGCAATAAATATCTTCTCTATTTGGTGTGTTCATGCAAACATGCACTCCACAAAAGTTGACATGCTCATAAGAGATATTTTCATCATAATTAGTGCAATCATCATTAGCATCATGGATATTCAAAGAATTCGTACTAACAACATTGCAATCATGCTCATCATTCAAAGATTTAATGCCAAACAATTTAGAGATTTCTTCTTCTAGCACTTGAGCACAATAAACCTTTCCAGCATACTCACGAAAGATATTAAAAAGGTGAAGCGTATGAGACAAACATAACACCATTTTTTTGTAATTTTCTTTTATAGACTAACTAGTGCTAAAACAAGAAACAAAAAGATTCGATTGCAAGATCTAAAGATATACCTTCACTTACCTAGCCTCCCCGGCAACGGCGCCAGAAAAGATCTTGATGTCTACTTCACAACCTTCTTCTTGTAGACGTTGTTTGGCCTGCAAGTGCACAGGTTTGTAGGATAGTAGCAAATTTCCCTCAAGTGGATGGCCTAAGGTTTATCAATCCGTAGGAGGCGTAGGATTAAGATGGTCTCTCTCAAGCAACCCTGCAACCAAATAACAAAGAGTCTCTTGTGTCCCCAACACACACAATACAATGGTAAATTGTATAGGTGCACTAGTTCGGTGAAGAGATGGTGATACAAGTGCAAAATATATAGTAGATATGGGTTTTTGTAATATGAAAATATAAAAACAGTAAGGTAACAAGTGGTAAAAGTCAGCGTAAACGGTATTGCAATTATAGGAAACAAGGCCTAGGGTTCATACTTTCCTAGTGCAAGTTCTCTCAACAATGATAACATAGATAGATAATATAACAAGCCTTCAACATGCAACAAAGAGTCACTTCGAAGCCACTAATAGCAAAGAACAAAGAACAAACGTAGAGATTATGGTAGGGTACGAAACCACCTCAAAGTTATTCTTTCGGATCAATCTATAAAAGAGTTCGTACTAGAATAACACCTTAAGACACAAATCAACCAAAACCCTAATGTCACCTAGATACTCCATTGTCACCTCAAGTATCCGTGGGCATGATTATACGATATGCATCACACAATATCAGATTCATCCAACCAACATAAAAGTACTTCAAAGAGTGCTCCAAAGTTTCTATCGGAGAGTCAAGAACCTGTGCCAACCCCTATGCATAGGTTCCCAATGTCACGAAACTTGCAAGTTGATCACCAAAACATACATCAAGTGGCACATGATATCCCATTGTCACCATAGATAATCACGGCAAGACATACATCAAGTGTTCTCATAAAAGACTCAATCCGATAAGATAACTTCAAAGGGGAAACTCAATTCATCACAAGAGAGTAGAGGGGGAGAAACATCAAGATCGTGCCATAGAGGGAACACGAGAGAAAACACGAGAGAGAGAGAGAGAGAGATCAAACACATAGCTACTGGTACATACCCTCAGCCCCGAGGGTGAACTACTCCCTCCTCATCATGGATAGCGCCGGGATATGAAGATGGCCACCGGTGATGGGATCCCCCTCCGGCAGGGTGCCGGAACGGGCTACTGAGAGGTTTTTGGTGGCTACAGAGGCTTGCGGCGGCGGAACTCCCGATCTATCTTCTGTTCTTGAAGTTTTAGGGTACAAGAGTATATATGGGTGCAGGGGGTACGCCGGAGGAGCTACGGGGGCCCCACGAGGCAGGGGGCGCGCCCGGGGGGGCGCCCCCACCCTCGTGGGCAGCCCGTATCTCCCCTGACGTGCACTCCAAGTTCCCTGGGTTGCTTTCCTTCCAAAAATAACTTCTCCAGTTGATTTCGTTCCGTTTTGACTCTGTCTGATATTCCTTTTCCTCGAAACACTGAAATAGGCATAAAACAACAAATCTGGGATGGGCCTCCGATTAATGGGTTAGTCCCAAAAATAATATAAAAGTGGATAATAAAGCCCAATATTGCCCAAAACAGTAGATAAAGTAGCATGGAGCAATCAAAAATTATAGATACGTTGGAGACGTATCAAAGACCTCGGTGAAGCTGCTTACATATTGGGCATCAAGATCTATAGAGATATATCAAGACGCTTAATTGGACTTTCACAAAGAACATACCTTGATAAAGTTTTGAAAAAGTTCAAAATGGATCAGGCAAAGAAAGGGTTCTTGCCTGTATTACAAGGTGTGAAGTTGAGTCAGACTCAATGCCCGACCACAGCAGAAGATAGAGAGAAAATGAAAGATGTTCCCTATGCTTCAGCCTTAGGCTCTATCATGTATGCAATGTTGTGTACCAGACCTGATGTATGCTTAGCAATAAGTTTGGCAGGGAGGTACCGAAGTAATCCAGGAGTGGATCACTGGACATTGGTCAAGAATATACTGAAATGTCTGAAAAGGACTAAGGATATGTTTCTCATTTATGGAGGTGACAAAGAGCTAGTCGTAAATGGTTACGTCGATGCAAGCTTTGACACTAATCCGGATGATTCTAAATCGCAAAACGGATACGTGTTTATATTGAACGGTGGAGCTGTCAGTCAGTGCAGTTCTAAACAAAGCGTTGTGGCGGGATCTACATGCGAAGCGGAGTACATAGCTGCTTCGGAAGCAGCAAATGAAGGAGTCTGGATGAAAGAGTTCATTACCGATCTAGGTGACATACCTAGTGCATCGGGACCAATGAATATCTTCTGTGACAATACTGGTGCAATTGCCTTGGCAAAGGAATCCAGATTTCACAAGAGGACCAAGCACATCAAGAGATGCTTCAATTCCATCCGGGACCAAGTCCAAGTGGGAGACATAGAGATTTGCAAGATACATATGGATCTGAATGTTGCAGACCCGTTGACTAAGCCTCTTCCACGAGCAAAACATGATCAGCACCAAGACTCCATGGGTGTCAGAATCATTACTGTGTAATCTAGATTATTGACTCTAGTGCAAGTGGGAGACTGAAGGAAATATGCCTTGAGGCAATAATAAAGTTATTATTTATTTCCTTACATCATGATAAATGTTTATTATTCATGCTAGAATTGTATTAACCGGAAACATGATACATGTGTGAATACATAGACAAACTTAATGTCACTAGTATGCATCTACTTGACTAGCTCATTAATCAAAGATGGTTATGTTTCCTAACCATAGACATGAGTTGTCATTTGATTAACGGGATCACATCATTAGGAGAATGATGTGATTGACTTGACCCATTCCGTTAGCTTAGCACTTGATCGTTTAGTATGTTGATATTGCTTTCTTCATGACTTATACAAGTTCCTATAACTATGAGATTATGCAACTCCTGTTTACCAGAGGAACACTTTGTGTGCTACCAAACGTCACAACGTAACTGGGTGATTATAAAGGAGCTCTGCAGGTGTCTCCAAAGGTACATGTTGAGTTGGCATATTTCGAGATTAGGTTTTGTCACTTCGATTGTCGGAGAGGTATCTCTGGGCCCTCTCGGTAATGCGCATCAATATAAGCCTTATAAGGAATGTAGCTAATGAGTTAGTTACGGAATGATGCATTACGTAATGAGTAAAGAGACTTGCCGGTAACGAGATTGAACTAGGTATTAGGATACCGACGATCGAATCTCGGGCAAGTAACATACCGATGACAAAGGGAACAACATATGTTGTTATGCGGTTTGACCGATAAAGATCTTTGTAGAATATGTAGGAGCCAATATGAGCATCCAGGTTCCGCTATTGGTTATTGACCGGAAATGAGTCTCGGTCATGTCTACATAGTTCTCGAACCCGTAGGGTCCGCACGCTTAAGGTTTTGATGACAGTTATATTATGAGTTTATGAGTTTTGATGTACCAAAGTTTGTTTGGAGTGCCGGATGAGATTACAGACATGATGAGGAGTCTCGAAATGGTCGAGACATGAAGATTGATATATTGGAAGCCTATATTTGGATGTCGGAAGTGTTCCGGGTGAAATCGGGATTTTACCGGAGTACCGGGAGGTTACCGGAACCCCCCGGGGGCTTAATGGGCCTTCATGGGCCTTAGTGGAGAAGAGGAGAGGAGGCCAGGGCAGGGCCCCGCGCCCCTCTCCCCCCTAGTCCGAATAGGACAAGGAGAGGGGGGCGGCGCCCCCTCCCCCTTTCCTTCCTTTCTCCCTCCTCCTTCCCCCCTTCTCCTAGTCCAACAAGGAAAGGAGGGAGTCCTACTCCCGGTGGGAGTAGGACTCCCATTGGCGCGCCCCTCCTTGGCTGGCCGCCCCCTCCCCCTTGGCTCCTATATATACGGGGGCAGGGGTGGCACCTCTAGACACAACAATTGATCTCTTGATCTCTTAGCCGTGTGCGGTGCCCCCCTCCACCATAGTCCTCGATAATATTGTAGCGGTGCTTAGGCGAAGCCCTACAATGATAGAACCTCAAGATCGTCACCACGCCGTCGTGCTGAAGGAACTCTTCCCTGACATTCTGCTGGATCAGAGTACGAGGATCGTCATCGAGCTGAACGTGTGCTAGAACTCGGAGGTGCCGTAGTTTCGGTGCTTTATCGGTCGGGCCGTGAAGACGTACGACTACATCAACCGCGTTGTTCTAATGCTTCCGCTTCCGGTCTACGAGGGTACGTGGACAACACTCTCCCCTCTCGTTGCTATGCATCACCATGATCTTGCATGTGCGTAGGAATTTTTTTGAAATTACTACGTTCCCCAACACATATGATCTTCACCTGTGATTTTAGCAGAACTTGCTGGACCAAACTTGGTATTCAATAGCCCCCCTTGATAACTGTCTCACCGCCCTCAAATTGAACAGAGACTCATGGCCTGGCCCATTCTTCATGGAAATTTTCCTCACTGCTGGTTGGAGCCTATGGAAGGAGAGGAATAACAAGCACTTTCAAGGAGTTGAACCTACTATTGGGTCCTGGTTTTCACGCTTCAAAGACGACCTGGGTAAACTCCAACATAGAGTCAAGGAAGCCCATAGAGGCTCATTTGTAAACCTTTGTACTGCTCTAGGTTGATTCTTTCTAACTCTTTCTTACTTGACACCTCCTGTGGAGAGCTGGTAGTCTACCTCCTCCCTAAGCCATGGGGAGGGGGAGTAGATGGATAGTTGAGTTTTACACTTTATATGTCTATGTAAACACCCCATTTATATAGATATATAAAAATCACAGTGGGAGTTCTCTCCTACTATCAATTTCCTCAAAAAACAAATAGGGAACAAAACATACTCGTTCCCCCTGGATGGGTTGTGGAACTTCTCCGCCTTCTCCCCACCTTCGAAGGAAGCCAATCCGGCTCGAACGGAGACTAGATCTGTGGGGGGAAGAAATCCCCGGGTCTGCAGCTTCACCAGTTGGCCGTGGGATACAGAACACTTTTCCCAATCACCCTGTTTGGGGCCGTGAGAGCAGGAGGAGGAGCTGGGAGCGCTAGCTATGTTGGGGTGGTTTCTGCGGGCAAGCTCCGAGGATTCCTCGTTTGGGGAGATGGTGTGGATTAGATCTAAAGAGACAATTTTCTCACATGGTCAGGGTGGTAAATGCAAAAATGCCCCGACCTCTCGCATTCGCTCGACACGTGGAAGTTGAAATCATGAAGATGCAGAAGCCGAGGAGTGCGACTTTAAATGGAAAGCCAGATACCACTCTTTAATTCAGGTACTTTGAAGTATTCGGAGAAGGAACCCGCCTTGCAATGTTGAAGACAATCTGTGCGCCGGAATCATCGTCATTGAAGCCTGGTTTGGGGGCTACTGAGGGAGTCCTGGATTAAGGGTCCTCGGACAGCCGGACTATATACGTGGGTTGGACTGTTGGACTATGAAGATACAAGATAGAAGACGTCTTCCCGTATGCGGGCGGGACTCTCCTTTGCGTGGAAGGCAATCTTGGCGATTCGGATATGTAGATTCCTTTCTCTGCAACCGACTTTGTGTAACCCTAGCCCCCTCAGGTGTCTATATAAACCGGAGGGTTTAGTCCGAAGGACAACAATCATAACCTCATAGGCTAGACTTCTAGGGTTTAGCCATTACGATCTCGTGGTAGATCAACTCTTGTAATACTCATATTCATCAAGATCAATCAAGCAGGAAGTAGGGTATAACCTCCATAGAGAGGGCCCGAACCTGGGTAAACATTGTGTGCCCCCGCCTCCTGTTACCATTAAGCTTGGACGCACAGTTCGGGAACCCCTACCTGAGATCCGCCGGTTTTGACACCGACACTTGGATCTGCTCAATGGCCTTGATCTTGTCGGGATTAGCTTTGATTCCTCGGTGGGACATGAAGAACCCAAGTAGCTTGTCAGAGGGAACACCAAACACACACTTCTTTGGGTTGAGCTTCAAGTTGATCTTGCACAGATTTGCAAACGTCTCCTCCAAATCCTGGATAAGAGTTGCTCTGTCCTTGGTTTTGACCACAATGTCATCCATATAAGCTTCAATGTTTCTGTGCAGCTGTGGCTCAAACCCAATCTAGACTGCCCTTGCAAAAGGAGACCGGCACTTTTTAATCTGAATGGCATGTGGATAAAACAGTATGTACCACATGGGCTGATGAATGAGGTCTTCTCTTCGTCTTCCTTGGACATGAAGATCTGGTGATATCCAGAATAGGCATCCAGGAAGGAGAGCACGTCACAACCTGAAGTGGAATCCACAATCTGATCAACGCGCGGCAAGGGAAATGGGTCCTTCAGGCAAGCCTTGTTGAGATCTGTGAAATCTATGCAAAGCCTCCATTTCCCGTTAGCCTTCCGGACCACTACTGGATTTGCTAGCCAAGTGGGATGTAGCACTCCTCTGACTAAACCAGCTGCCTCAAGCTTCTTGATGTCCTCTGCAATGAACTGCTGCCTCTCCAAGGCCTGCTTCCGAACTTTCTGCTAAACAGGTCTGGCGTGTGGGTAGACATCAAGGTGGTGCTCGATTACCTCCCTGGGAACACCGGGGATATAGAATGGTTGCTAGGTAAACACATCGATATTCGCCCGCAGGAAGGCAATGAGCGCGCATTCCTATTTTTCATCGAGGGTGGCGCTGATGGTAAAGGTACCATCAACGCCAGCCAGCCCTGTCGGGACCTTCTTCACTTGTGGAGTTGAAACCTTGGTCCTTTTGTTATTGGAACTCTCTGGCAAATCATCAACAGGCGGAGCACACTCCAAAGAGGTACGCTTCCCAGATTCTTTGCTAGCGTCCCTGTTGTCCTTCTTCTTTCCTCTGCTTTCCTTGACGGGAACTGATGCTGTCGTTTCCTCCGCCTCGATCGCGTCCAAGTACATCTTGTCCACCGAAATGATTGTGTCCTTCTCATCCGATGGGATGGAGATGATTCCAAGTGGCACAGGCATCTTCAAGGTATTGTAGGCATAGTGCGATGCTGCCATGAACTTGGCCAGGGCTGGTCGTCCAAGGATCCCATTGTACGGCAAGGGGAGGTCGACCACATCAAACACAATATTTTATGTACGATAGTTCATTTCTCCTCCAATCATCACATGCAACGTGATCTTTCCCTTCGGATGACTCCTACCGGGATTAACTCCTTGAAACGTGTCGGTGACCTCTAGCTCCTCTTCTACTATCTGAAGCCTGCTGATAACCTTTGGGGAAATCAGGTTCAACCCGGCCCCACCGTCCACCAATATCCCCTACAAAAAAATACACTTCTGTGATGATACCTGTTTGTCAGAGTAGGTCACATTTTCTGTTATGCATGTACATCCATGATGATTTTATGACAGAATCAAGATAGTCATACATGTGTTGTCGTAGAAGTGTTCCATGACATTACCAAAATTATCATCACGGAAGTGTCCACTTCCATGATGATATATCGTGCATCATGGAAGTGCTTTTGTCAAGGGTGACCGACATGTGGCATCCACCATAAAGGGTCACCGTTAAGCTATCGGGTCTGGTTTTGGATCCGATAACCCGCTAACAGCCACGACCAATGGGGATTTTCCACGTGTAAATTTCTCATTGGCTGGAGGAACCACATGTTGGCCCACCGTTGGGACAGATTTCATCCACTCATTGGACCGAAGTCTCGTACGATACGTCGACACGTGCCACGGCCCAACAGAGGACCATTCCGGTGAAAAAGGCCGTCCCGTTTGACTTGGTTAAAAGGTAGTGGGCCGGCCCACGGAAAGCCTGTTAATGGCATGTTCGCATATAGCCCAATTACAGCCCGCTACTCACGGCCCGTTATGGCCTACCGGAATTTGGCCTAGTAGCGTCATCTGGGCCGTCCAATATGAATCCAGCCCGTTGTAACTTCCGGTCCATGTATGTCCCATGACGTCTTTCGGCCCATATGAGTACCTTTGTAACTCTTGGCCCATTAACGGCCCATGGTGAAACCGGCCCATAATGAATAGTGTATCACTTTCTACCCATTAACGACCCATTATTCCATTGGGCCGTTTTCAGCCCGTGTTACCTTTCGGCCATCTCAGGGCCCACTTATTCTTGGGATCATTTCTAGCATTCGGTTACTTAGGGCCCGTTACTGGCCTTTTCTGCTTGTGGGCCAAATTCGGCCTGTGGTTATAGTCGGCCCGTTTGTGGCCCGTTAATTCGTTGGGCCGTTTTCATAGCGTCATCAAATACGGCCTATTAACGGCCCATTATGGTCAGGCCATAAAACGTACGATTTCCACTCTAGCCCGTTTAAGGCCCATTTTGTGGACCGTTATTGGTCCATGAATAGTACAACCCATATGTTTGGCGAAACGATGATACGGCCCGTACAAGGGCCATAGATTAGACGGCCCGTAGAAGGCCCATGGATCCTATGGCCCATAGAAGGCCCATTGATCGTCCGACCCCTAGAAGGCCCATGGATCGTACAGCCCGTGGAGGGCCATGGTCACTACAAAAGGTAGTAGGACCATCATTACAACAGTCCATGTGGTGCCATTGTTATTGTGGCCTAGTTATAAAAATAGGCCACCAAAAAAACGCGGAAAAAGAACTGCAGTGACTACAAGAAAACAACTAAACAAAACAATAAGTAAATAAATAAGCAAGCAACTAACGCTAGCCTATTATAGCTATTACACATATTACATCCACTAGGCATCAAAGTTCGCCACCAGTGCAAATATAGGGAACAAAGCAACATATTACATACACTAGTCGTCTAAGTTGCCTAGCAGTGCAAATAAACGCGGCAGCAAAACAAGTCCATAACTGAAACAACTTCAGAAGAGCTCAAGAAACGTTATCCTAGGTATCCGCCATGCTGGCAATAAGCTTATTAGCTTTGTCCTTTTGGCACTAAAAATCCTCCAATGCTTGTTGTTGCACCAGAAAGTATGCATTTGAATGCTGCAGGGACTTCCATAGTCCTTCGGCTTCTTGTCGCAGCACCGCTGATCGATGTCTTTCAGCTTGTAGTTGAGACTCAAGAAACCGAACTGATTCAGACAGTGAGTTTGAATAGCTTGTGCCAGCGGTAGTGGCCACTAACTCGAACACTAAACCAAGACAGGACTTTGGGGTTGTCTCACTGTCTTCAAGATACTTTTCCTTAGCTGTTTTATCAGCTCTGTTGGAGACCAACAAGGATGTCTCACTATCCTGAACCTTATCTGCATTACTTCCTTTACCATTGCTTAATAAGGCACTCTTCCCCAATATTCTGTCAACAATCTAAAAGAAGAAACAAGCAGACACGTAACAGTTTTAGCATGTACTAGTATATGAAACTCATCTCGCTGAACCAGTTCATTAGTAAGGTGGACGGGATTAAACTACGAAGTCTTCTATTGCCAAGTAGTACATATAAAAGCATCAAACAAACATATATCTATGTCCTATGGTCACTGCATTGTCTTGCCAAATCAAAATAGAGACACGGTTCAAATCATATCAGTTCAAGACAAAGCAGCACTGAAAGAATACAAAGCGTGGGAAACTACACGACACAACAAAATTTCAGATGGGTACCACAAGTCTACATGTACAACAACACTATTGGCTCTGTTGTGATGCGAGTAATGTGCATGATATGAGATTCAACTATATACACGAATTGAAATTGAAATCAACAGAGCTATTTATAAGAGCAAACCTGTTAAAGAAACATGCGTAAACATACCTCTTGTGCAATTGGAGTTTCGATTTGATCCTTCAATTTAAAAATAAATTTGTATGAGTAAACACAGTGATACAAGAGCAAAGCAGTATGCACGATAGCAATGGAATCTTAAATGAGAACAATTGTTCTTCAGGTTTAAGCACTTGTTCTACATGAACAGAGTACAGTAAGAAGCGGGCATATAGTACTTAAAAATAAAAAATGATCTCATAGACCTTACCACATTCTTGGTTCAGGACTAGTAGAGAACAAGGAGTTCCCAGTCATTGTCCAGTAAATGTGTCTCAGGAGAACGTAAGGGAATTTGATGAGTTTCTTTTCCACTGAAGTACGTTTTCTTCAGGCAATTCTGGTACTGCCACCAAGCATTCTTGAATATAGTAGAGGTATTAGCACAGGTTACCTCATCATGTGTTTCCAAATCGGTCCTTCTCTATAGAGAAAATGGGAAAAATTGTTGTATTATAACCATCATGGAGGTAGAATGTATGGGACAAAGCAAAGTAATTGCCATGAATAACATTACTAACACATAACACCTGAGAAACACCTGCAACTGACATTTTCCTTCATCTTCAGTATAATATTTCCATGATGGGAAGATACGCACATAGGATTTAACAACATCAAATGCGATAGATGCTAAACTATGAATGGCTGGTTGTGCTTCCTCCACGGGAATAGGTGTACTTACTGGTGGAGTTGGGGTTCACCATGGTAGTATTGGCACTTTGGGCACTAGAGTTACCTTACTAACTGCTCTTGTTTGGGAGCTCTATGGTGGAGATGGTGTTGTGTCAACAGGAACTAGGTTACTATCTGCTGGGGTTGGGGTTAGATTGGGTGAAGCTAGTTCTCTGTCCATCGCGGTAGGGGTACAATCTGCGAGTGTCTGGGTTATGTGTGATAGGGCTGGTTCTCGTGCTTGTCCAATCGGGGTGCTATCTCCACCAAGAGGTAGCACTGTTTTATTTGAAGACCTTTTTTTACTCTGCTAGATACTGCCATCACCTGCTCCAATTCAAATGGCTGATAAACAGGAAACATAGTTGAATGTACAGACATTGTATGAGAGACCAATGCAATAGATAGTGTGGAAAAAAGAGGGATGAAATAGTTGACATGTATAATGTTTAAGGATAGCATGACATAATTTCACACATATGATGTCTATATAAACTGGATAGCATAGCATGACGTAATTGAAAGATATGATGACTAACTAAACATGATGACATGAGATAATTATATGATGTCTTTAGTAAACAGGTTTGCATGAAATAATTCACATACATGTTATCTAAGTAATCAGGATCGCATGATTTAATTCACATATGTGATTTATATGCTAAGCAGAGGGCATTCGCATATATGATGTCTGAACTAAGAACATGGTGTTGAATATTGTGTACATGATGTCTAAACTATGCAATGCAAGACACCATATGCATGATATGAGTAGTATAACTGTGCCAAAGTTAGAGCATACACCTCGGTGGGGGAATAGGACTGGTTCTTCCTCTAAATCCATCTCTAAGGAGCTATCGGGAACTAACAAGAGATCTACTTTGACAGGTAGCACTGTCTGCTTTGAAGACCTTATTTTCACTCAAATTTTTTCCTTCACCCACTCAAATGGCTGATTCATAGGAAGAGTAATTTAATGTACAAACATTATCGACAAATGGAAATGTAATGAAGAAAAGGATGGGCTATCATTCAAATATATGATGCCTGGTAAAACAGGATGGCATTGCATATCTCACATATATTATGGCTGGCTAAAAGAGATGGGACTGCATAATTCCCATATATGATATGGAAACTAAACAGGTGGCATTACAGAACATGTGTAAACTAAGCAGATGATAGATATTATGTCGAAAGTAGGCACTTCGAGGAAACATATGCATGATATGACTAACATCATCATGCCAAGTTAGAGCAAACACCTTGGGGGTTAAATAGGAGTGGTCAGCTGTGTCTGAATCCGCCTCAGAACAGATATCTTCCTCTGGATTACAATCTGGGGAGGGTTTGCCATTGAACCCACCATGGAGCGATGTCTGCATGACACTGTATTGCCGCGCAAAACTCTTCTCTTTTTCTCTACATGTTCAGCATGACTGTGTAAAATATCTGACATGCATACCAAAAAAATATAGTGAGATTATGTAAGGAGAGCATGCAGAAATCTAGAGTGATGGTAATAACCAATGGATGGATACAAAAATACTGATAGCAGGCTGATGATAGCTTTAATTCAATAAAAATATAGATGATGATTGCTTTACTATTTCTTTCCCACCCAAGATGAACAACATAAGCAGGTATAATATTCATTGCTGCCTTGATATGTGCCAGAAAATAGACAGAGATACTATTCATTGCTGCCTCGATATGTGCCCCACAGCTAATTTTAAAACTCAAGTTTGAACATTAATTTGTACCTGACTTGGAGTCCAAGAGGTGAACAGGACGATAAAATAGCAGGTAATATTAAACAATTTATAATATAAGAAGGAACAAAAGAGTGCGACCTCTCTTGTGGACCCGTGTACTCCTCAGGTTCATCTGCTGAGTCGATGATGGTGATGCCGTTGTGGTGGATGCAGCGGCAGGGAAGGAGATCTGAGGTGGCGAAAGACAGTCAGGAGTCGTGATGTCTGGTTTGGTGGATGCTTCTGTCAATGGAGCAGCTCAGGTGAGGTCGACGACGTCGCGGCAGGAGAAGTACAAACCACTCAAAGTTTTCTTCAACACCTACGTGTAACTGAAGTAATTCTGTAAGGGCTCCTTTGGCTTGCAGGATTCTAAAAACACAAGGATAGGAAGCACACCGGAATAGGATAGGAATGCACGTGGGAAACAGAGCATTTGTACACATAGGTCTGTAAACTTGGGTGTTTGGTTCACAAGAATTGGAAGAGCAAAGGAATGCAAAGAAACATGGCCATATTAAAGTGAAACCATATGAAAGCGTGTACAGTTAGAATGTTATTCTACCACTAATGCACTTGGTCTTCTTTTGATGCATATGATTTTGAAAAGTAGGTCCAGGTGGATGTTTTGATCCATTCCTTTAAACAAAATGCATGAATAATTGAATAGTAGAGTGCCATAGGAAAATTTCCTATTGCTATATTTTTTCCTTCAGTTTTTCCTTTAAACCAAAATAGCCCTAATGGATGGACATGAACATAGAGTAATAAGTGATGCAACAAGTGCACAACCTCTTTGCCATAGCCGTGCCGACCTCGGCATAATTAGGTTGGTCGCCGAAGAAGTTGAGGTAGAGGTGGTTGTCGGAGGTGTGGAGGAAGATCTGAGGAATCTATAGACTGCGTCCAGGGCACTGCTCTGTTGTGATGGATGGTTCCGTCATTGGAGCAGCTGCGGCGAGCCGTAAGACGTCGAGGCTAAAGCAGTACAAGACAGACATCATTAATCTCAAGTGGGATTCTAATAGCATCTCCAATAGATGATGTAAAATACATTACCAAGAGTGATAGATGTAAAATTTACATCACCAAAAAACACCTAACTACAACAAATGAGGTAAAAACTGTTGACTTTGGACTTAACTGTCGAAACTGAAATTTACTGTGGAATCTGAATGTTACTGTCGAAACTGAACGCACTAGTAGCAGAGAGGCACTTCACATGTAGTTTAGGCCGCTCGAGCACTAGTAGTAGAGAAACAGTGATCTAAATCAGTAGGCGATCAATGGGGAACATCGTAGCAGATAGCAGCCGGAGTAGCAGCACCTAGAGGAACAGCGCGAACTAGAGCCAAAGCAGCAACTCATGTAGCTGTTGCAGCCCGTGTACTAGCATCAGCAGCGCGAGCGCGAGCAAGAGCATAGTAGCAGCACGAGCGAGGGGGAGAGCAGAGAGGCAGCGCGAGCAAGTGAGCGAGGACCGGAGTAGCAACAGCAGCAGCAGTGCGAGCAAGCGAGCGAGCGCCGGAGCGGCAGCAGCGCGAGCGAGCGAGTGAGCGAGTGCTAGAGCAGCAGCAGTGTGAGCGAGTGAGAGCCGGAGTAGCAGCAACAAATCCTGCTGGTATGGACGCCGCCTCTGAAGGGGGCTCACGCTGTGGGAGATCCGCCGTGGAGATGTCGCCCGTGGCGCCGGCTTCGAGGTAGCCGCGCCATGGGGGTAAGGGATGGAGCACCGTCGATGTCGGGAGGCCAAGTTAAGGAGAAGGTGCGATGCGATGAGTGTACAACCTCTTTGGTGGCGCCGAGTAGGCCTCGGCTTCATCCGAGGAGTCGGTGAGGATGTTGCGGTTCCGGTGAAGCAGGTTAAGGCGGCGTTGTGGGGATGGAGCAGCCACGATAGAGGAGGCGATCATCGGAACAGATCCTTGGAGGTGGAGGACGGGGCGGCTGAACCGGCAGGACGACGGATCCTCATCCAGGGAGGTGGATGAGGGACGTCAAGCTATTGCGGTGGACGGCGTCGTCGGGGAAGAGGCTCTGGCTGGTTAGCGGTGAGGTGGCAGGAGGAGGAGGGTGGGGTTTCGCAGCTGGAGCAGAGAGGTTATGGCGGACTGGGATTTTGAATGGCGAAAAGGAGGTGATGGGAGGGGGGACCATGACTTAGGGACGCGCTTTTCCAAAATGTAGGGTGTGTTACAAAAGTACCCCCACCGATTTGAACTAGCGGCCCTTTCAGCTCAAGGTTGGAAGGGGGATTTCGCGTGTAGGGATTTGGTAGCTGGAGGGAGTTTTCGCGCGCGTTGTAATTTCGGGATAGTAAGGCATGGGTTGTGAAGGCGCGAGTTTTGGGAGCACGATATCGGAATTTTCAGGGTATAACAAGGAGTGGGTTGAATTCTAGGTACAAGCCTAATGTGTAATATTGTATGTACCAAATAAATCGCACTTCCCTCAATGAAAAAACCAAAAAAATAAAGCTATTCACAGCACACAAAGAGAGAGCTTTGTCCCGTTTTATTGTACAAATGCTATTCAAAGCTACGTATGAATCCATGTTATGTCCAATTAATTTTTTTTGCTATCTCTATAATGTATGTAACCTACTCATACCAACATTTTAGTGCATTCCAGATATCTATACTACCGCTGCAATTCGAACTAGATTTGAATTTGTTTCTCTATTTGAATAAGAATCTACAATCATGATTGTTGCCAACTTAAACCATCATTCATGTATTATCTTAACAACACACCACATGATTACTATAGAGATAGATATGAACTCGAATTCAAAATTTTGAACACACCTCATGTTGGTTCCAAATAATAGTACATTTGATGTACTAACTAGATACTCATGATCTAAACCATGTTCCATATGTACACCATGTTTATCACACAAGGTATAGTGCCCCACCCCCTACATTATATTTAGCCCTGAGTTGCAAAAGCCACACATTATCCCAAATTATAATCAATGTTATGTATATTATATGTAGTATAACATGTTAATAACCACACCATGTGTATCACCATTATATATATTCATTCATGCATGTGTCGGTTTAAAACACTATGATATCTTCTTCAAATATCTGAATCCACTTTTTTATAATGAATTATGATCTTTGTTCGTCTTTTACACCTTCACGATCCTCTTCTCTTTGTAGCTAGCTAGAGCTAACTTTCTATCGTGCATATGCACACGCCCGCCCCCTCTCACTCTCCCACAACGTCCCCTCCATCGTGCACATTCATTTCTCTTTAGGTCGTTCACCCATGATGTGTGTAGGCCGCCTGGCTCCTTCTTTCCAGCACACACCGGTCGATATAGCTCTGTAGCCAAGTGTGCCTACCACAAACACACACTTCCCCTCTTTTCTTCTCACCGTCCATGCCTCCCTATGTCGAATACGGTTCCATGCAGGTGCACACTCCCGCCCCTCTTTTCATCTATCTCATACTCACACACTCCTTCCCTCTCGACATAGTAGGCCTCGCGCACCACCTCCTAGCCGCACCCCTCTCCACATGTCTGTCTCTCCGGACCTTATTTGCTTCTAACACATGCATGCATGTATACATATCGATCTCCCTACATATAGCTAGCTAGGTCGACTATAATTCTTTTTCCCCACGCACCGATCAACTTACCTCACTAGTTATGTCTCTCCCTTTCTCGAACACATGACGATTGATCTTCCTATGCAGTTACGTCCAGTTACCACAACCATATCGTCCCCCCTCATCATCCTTGCATACCTCCCGACCCGTCTCTCACACGCACGTGCATAGATAGACAGACATCCCCTCTCTTATTGATATTGCACTCGTACCCTCCGTTTGTCTAGCAGGCCTCTCCCACCATTTGTGAGAAGCAACTCCACCACCAACCCTCTGACACTCTACCTTTGTCTTTCTCCGAACCTTATTCCTCTGCTACACATATGCATGGATGTCAATCGATCTTCCACATTACATAGCTAGGTCCCTCTCCTTCTCCACACATATACTAGTCGATCTACCTCTCTATAGTTAGGTCTCAACCCTCTACCCCTCCCCCGCACACCGATAGTCGAATGTTATAGGTAGGTATCCATGCCATAGAGAAAAACTGCACCTCTGCCCTCTCACATTCCAGTAGGCCAGCCGCCCTGTATCTTTGATGTGGGCAAACACAAATTCGATGGCACTCTTTATCGATCATGCACCCACACACTTCATCCCTGTTATCGATTCTATCGACATCTCACACCGATGATCCCTCCACTATCTTCTCGTGGATCGCCCCGTCTATATATGATATATCCATTACTCTGTTTCACACACATTGCATATGTTACATTTTTTCATTGAGATATCATCGACACATTGCCTATGTTTTGCCCAAACCATCTCTCTCACACCCACCCACGAACGTACCTACACCTAAAGAGGAGGTGCACGCACGGCGCACTTACTCATGTCTCGTTCTCGGCCACACCCGCACGGGTACACAGTGGAGTTCATTTGACGTGTGTAGCGGTTGTTTGCTCGAAGGAGGGTCCTGTACCACGCGTGGACCGAACAAAGTTTGACTTGACGCATTAGTATTAAATAAAGTTATATTCCTCAATGGCACGTACAGAATATAAAACGATTGTCATCGGGAAAAAAGAAAAATCCGCTCCACTATATACAATGGAGCCTGCCTGCCAGGGTTTGTCTCTCGTCACACTGTCTCACACAAGGCGGAGGTGGCCTCTCTCTCTCTCACACCGTTGGTCACTGATCCAGCCGCATCCCGTCCGCCGGCGGAAAGGGAGGATGTGCATTGTTTCTCCGTTCGACAGCGTTGAGGCGGCACGTCCCAATCTGCGGTACCCGTTGTTCTTCCTGACCAAACTCCGGCGCGGTAGGTCCTTCGCCACTTGCTCCCTACCGCAGTATGGGCAGATCCCGGCCGCCGGCACTCTCCTAGTTACACCCCGATGACCCTCATGCACAGCTTCCTCGGCCTTGCTCCATTGCCCATCTTCCCACATTGCTGCATGTGGAAAATCCTACATGTGGATCTTCTTTAGTTGTTTTCTTAAAACATATCTCAGCCGGCGTATTTTCCATCTTGCAATCTCGTCCTCAAACCATTTTTGATAAACCACCATGCTGCTATCTTTCCCTTATTACATGGAATATGCTTCTTTTTTTGTCAGCGTATGTATATTCAACTCGTGTTATTGGGCAGTAATTGTTTCCTTTCTACCTCCTTTTGCAAACAGGGCTATCCATTTCACCTCGTTGCTATTGCGACCTTTTGGTGAACTGCACAAATCATTTTTTCCTTAAGAGCATTTTGTGCAGTTCCACCAAAATGTCACACGGACAACGTTTTTACATTTCTATGGGACTGCAGAAAGGGAGATTGGTTTTGCTATCCTCCTCATCCAACTCCGTCCCTAATCTTCTCCAACAAGTAATTAGTCCTAAAGAGAGATCGCAGAGGTGATTAGCTTCTATTTGTGTGTGTTATGTTTCATCATCTGGTTCCAGTATTATTGTAATCACACAGACTAAATATCTTTGCAAACAGGGATGATCAGCTTGACTTTAGTGGAGCTGCATAAAATGATCGGATTGTGATGTTGCTCCATACACCTATTTTTTGGCTACATAGCTGGGTGAAACTAGCTGCCAACCAATGAACATTGTTCCCAGGAAATGGAGCCATGCCTACGAACAACATCGATCAATTATTTATTTTTCTTTATTTGTACACCTTCTCACAACTTTGTCTTCAGTTGTGATGTGAATATTGGCGTTGGTCTGCGAACCATTAAGATGCATTAGCAGCCATGGTTGTTTCATTTGTATTTGATGATGGAATGTTGTAACGAGACGTTATTGAGGCAAGAGGACACATGAATCCTAAGTTGAAATCTTCATTGCATCACAATACAATTTCATTAGGCTAGCCATAGTGGACGTAACTTAAGTAGTAACATAACATATCCCAAGAAAAATTTGCTTATGTGGCATGGAGTTAATGAGGAAAGAGATGCTTGTGGTAACATAATATGTTACTGTAACATAACACACCCCGGGGTAAAATGAGTATATATATATATATATATATATCAATTATTGAAGACTTACATGTTACCATCCATATGTTTACTATCCAGTATGAAGGTAGTAACAGACACTACTCCCTCCTTCTATCTATATAGGACGTAATGTGTTTTCCAAGACCACCTTTCACTATTGATAAGATTAATAGTACATGTGATGTATAATGTGAAAATTATATCATTGGAAGCTCCTTTCACATACGAATTTGATGGTATGCTTTGTGTAACTTGCATGTCATATATTACTGCTCTAACATTTGGTCAAAGTTAGCCTCAAAAAATGCGTTAGGCCCTTTATAGATGGAAGGAGGGAGTAGTAACATATGCATGTTACTAGTCTAAGTTACTCCCCACTATGGCCAGCCTCATGCTGGAAAATCATGTGTACATATAAACAAATCCTGAAGGATTGATAGCAATGCCAGAAACAATTCAACTTTGTTTCGCCGAGATGTGGGACATCCTTCATCCGGCTCCACCTGCCATGAAGCAATATTGAGTGCACAATTTCAGGGAAGATTCACCCCGTTCGTTGCGCCACAGCAATAATGACTAGTGGGTAGTCAAATCAAAGAGCCCCGCCTTCGCCACAGTAAGTTGCTCGGACGAAGAAACCATCATTTCTCTCTTTGTTGAATCCACTGCTATTCGAGTATTCCCAGAGTAACAAGTTGCTCGGGCAAAAAAACCACCACTTCACCTTTCCCATAGTAAGTACTACCTCTTTTTTATTCTAGAAAAAACCACATGGGAATATTGGACGATAGCAGCACAACAACTGACTCAAAAATCAAAACCAACCAGTGAACTACTACTAATGGTCAGCGTTTGCTAGTATCATGTACTCCGTCTGTCCATGTATATAGGGCTTAATGTGTTTCCAAGTCTAACTATGGCCCTGTTTGAATCCATGGGTTGGAGTTAGTTTGAGCTAGTTGGGGCTCAAATAGCCTAAAGTATCGAAACATGAGGGTTACTAGCAAGATGCCCATGCATTGCACGGAACATCAAGATGCATTTGTATGAGTAGTTTATCTTGTGGGAGAAAAGGATGAACGAGGGAAGGCCTTATTTCCAAATGTGGAGAGGGGTGTGGGTATATTTTTGCAAAATTGCCATTGTTTCCTTCCTATCCGTCAGATATAAATCGGACAGCCTATATTGCAGAATGGCAGGCACACCATCATCACCAACTCTGCTTTTCATAAGAGTAGAGAAATTGGAGCAAGTTGCACCAAACCCACCAAAAAAACTAACCCACCCAAGAGGTGCTAATTGGATCTCTATCCCGCTAGCCAAGTGGTGCTAATTGGAGCTAGTTATCATGGGGCCCATTGAAAAATAACTTTTCTCTCTCCATCAAGTGCATTTATTATCAATCTAACCCTGTCATCCAAACACCTATTTGGCTAGAGTTAGTTCAGGGTTAGTCATGAGTTAGTCTAACCTTTAGCTAAGTTAGAGTATCCAAACAGGAGCAGTATAGGACATGCAAGTTGCTCAAAGCATACCGTCAAATTCCTACATGAAAGGATCTTTTTTAAAATGGAACGTGAAAGGATGTTCGAATGATATAATTTGCAAATTACATAAAATCTTATCAATAGTCAAAGGCAACCTCAAAGAATACGTTAGGCCCTATATAAAATCTTATATCAATAGTCAAAACCAAGTGTAGGAGTGGGTTGGCCATGTATGATGTAACTAACTGGGCTGCCATGTCTAAAAGGAAAGCACGAAGAGAAGAGGTGCAGGCGCCGACGTAGGTACTCTTTGCCTCTTTCCCTAATACTCACGCGCGGGTACACGGTGAGCTCATTTCTGTACGAAGAGGCAGCTCACTAGATAATTTGGCGAGTGTAGTAGTTGTTCATGGGAACCAAGCGTGGACGAATCAAAATTCGATCATGACGCGGTGGTCCGTTTTTTACAAACTAAGTTATTCTATTCGATGGCACGTACGCAACATTATTTTCTCAATGAAACGTGAATCGTGCATGCACTAAATGATGGAGCACGGGATGGTAGCCATAGACATGGTCAACCCTTTTTGGAGACTAATACACTACTTTTGATGTGTCCCATCAACTCGCAAACAAAGAGAAGTTTTTTTTTTGAAATAAACAAGGATAAGCTTTGCTTACTACTAGTATGACCTCTCCCTTGCTCACGTGCGCGGTGGCTCGCAGGACAAGGAGAAGCTTTTGCTTTACGATAGTGCGCTTAATACAGGCGGTGGATGTGCAACAGTTCATTCCATGCCAGATTGCCAGAAGTAGGAGTATATTGTAGTACCATCATCATTGTTCGACTTCAGGAAGAGACGAAGAGCCAAGCGCACGGACACCTACTCACTGTATAACCGACCGTGTTTGCATGATTGTTTTAACATAATACAATCTGAGTGGATTGCTCTAGTGGTCATCACACATGAGCCAATCGATTCGCACCCTTCCATCGCGCTCCATTTTATCTTACGTTCCTTCCTCCGTCCACGCTGACAAGTGGGCCCCATGCTCATGTACGCCAACATGGTAGTCAATTATTTTTCCAGAGTGGACTATCACACCCTTTCAATGTCACGTCAATGTACCTACTAAATACAAATTATACTTGTTAGGTTCAACCGCCTCCCTAGGTGTTTGGAGAGGAATTGGTCGTCGTGAGGCAGTTCTATAGGTGGGCAGGCGGCAAAAAATAGGAAAAACGCTCGAACCAGCTAGATGAGAGATTTGGTTGATTTTATATCGCTAAATAATATAAAATATTATGAGTGCAGACGTTCCACTGTGAGGTTCCTTGCTCCTTCTCGGTCGTCGGGAATCTATGTTCTTCCACTCTTTTTCTGACGTGAGCTTTGTTCATCCTTTTGCCAACACGCGGGATCAAGGTGCACGTGTCATGCAAGAAAATGGAGATAAGCGGTGTGTAAGTGATTCCTGCACTTCCATGGCACGTACTACACAATAATTTTTCTCCTCGATGGAACGTGAATCTTGTATGTAGACAGAGCACGGGGTGGTAGCCATGGACTAAATAAGTAACATTGATGTGTCTCGTCAACTCGCAGGACGACGAGAAGCTTGCTTGCTACACCCTCTCCCTCGCCCACGCGTGCGCGGTTGCTCGCAACACGAGGAGAAGCTTCTCCTTACAATTATAGTGGGCTTTATAGTACAAGCGGTGGACGTGCAGCAGTCATTCGGTGTCAGATTGCCAGAAGTACATATATACTATAGTACTACCATCATCATATTGTTTGTATTCCGGAAGAGGCGAAGAGCCAAGTGCATGGTGATCTACTCACAGTATAATCGGTCGTGTTTGCAAGATTTTTTTAACATACAATCTGAGTGGATAGCTCCTGTGGTCATCACACATGAGCGGATGTATAGGTAGGATAGGTGGGCAGGCGACAACAATCTGAGTGCTAAAAGAGTTGATCCAATGCTTGGTTTTGTTTGGATTTTCCAACTATGACCATTGGATAGAGTGAATCACTAGCTTACATTCAAAGTTATTCTCATACTACATAATAGTATAGGAACATGGAGAGATTTGGTTGATTTTATATCGCTGAATAATATAAAATATTATGAGTGCAGACGCTCCACCGCGAGGTTTGTTGCTCCTTCTCGGTCGTCAGGAATCTATGTTCTTCCACTCTTTTGTTTAAGATGTGAGCTTTGGTCATCCTTTTGCCGACACGCGGGACACCTAGCATCAAGGTGGACGTGTCATGCAAGAAAATGGAGATAAGCAGTGCTTAAGTGAGTCGTGCACTTCGATGACACCTAGTACTACGCAATATTTTTTTTCTCCTCGATGGCACGTGAATAGTGCACGTACTCAATGACGGAGCAGGGATGGTAGCCATGGACATGGTCGGCCCTTTTTGAAGAGAGTACTAAATAACTTTGATGTGTCCCGTCAACTCGACGAGAAGCTTTCATATTACACCTTCTCCCTCGCCAAAGTGTGCGCGGTAGCTCGCAGCACGAGGAGAAACTTTTGCTTACAAGCGGTGGACGTGCAACAGTTCATTTGGTGTCAGATTGCCAGAAGTACTACTGTAGTACCATCATTATTGTTCGACTTCCGGAATAGGAGAAGAGCCAAGCGCAAGGTCACCTACTAACCTAGTATTATAGTACACTATAGCCAAAGCTGGTCCACCTTTTTAGAGCATGGTTAATTAATATAGGCGGCTCTTGCAGCGTCACATCATTTAGAGCAAGTACTCTCTTCGTAGGAACAAAGGAAGTGAAAAAAGTTGGAGTGGATGCTAGATTGCCAATTAAAACATGATTACATAGAAAAAAAGTCCTATAGAATTCTATCCTATGAATCAAATGACCGATGTAGTAAAATTATGAGGGGGTGATACATCTCCAACGTATCTATAATTTTTTATTGTTCCATGCTATTATATTACCCGTTTTGGATGTTTATGGGCTTTACTTTACACATTTATATCATTTTTGGGACCAACCTACTAACCGGAGGCCCAGCCTGTATTGCTGTTTTATTTGCCTATTTCAGTGTTTCGAAGAAAAGAAATATCAAACAGAGTCCAAACGGAATGAAACCTTCGGGAGCGTGATTTTTGGAACGAACGAGATCCAGAGGACTTGGAGTGGAAGTCAAGAAACAGCCGAGGCGGCCACGAGGGTGGAGGGCGCCCTCCCCCTACTGGGCACCCCCACTATCTCGTGGGCCCCTCGGGCGTCCACCGACCTACTTCTTCCTCCTATATATACCCATGTACCCCAAAAACATCAGAACGAACCACGAAAACCTAATTCCACCGCCGTAACCTTCTGTATCCGCGAGATCCCATCTTGGAGCCTTCGCCGGCGCTCCGCCAGAGGGGGAATCGACCATGGAGGGCCTCTACATCGTCTACAAGGCCTCTCCGTGAGTTGTGAGTAGTTTACCACAGACCTTCAGGTCCATAGTTATTATCTAGATGGCTTCTTCTCTCTCTCTTTGAATCTCAATACCATGTTCTCCTTGATCTTCTTGGAGATCTATTCGATGTAACTCTTTTTGCGGTGTGTTTGTTGAGATCTGATGAATTGTGGGTTTATGATCAAGTTTATCTATGAGAAATATTTGAATCTCCTCTGAATTCTTTTATGTGTGATTAAGTTATATTTGCAAGTCTCTTCGAATTATCAGTTTGGTTTGGCCTACTAGATTGATCTTTCTTCCAATGGAAGAAGTGCTTAGCTTTGGGTTCAATCTTGCGGTGCCCTTTCCCAGTGACAGTAGGGGCAGCAAGGCACGTATTGTATTGTTGCCATCGAGGATAAAAAGATGGGGTTTATATCATATTGCATGAGTTTATCCCTCTACGCCATGTCATCTTTCTTAATGCATTGCTCTGTTCTTTATGAACTTAATACTCTAGATGCATGTTGGATAGCTGTCGATGTGTGGAGTAATAGTAGTAGATGCAGGCAGGAGTCGGTCTACTACTCACGGACGTGATGCCTATATACATGATCATGCCTAGATAATCTCATAATTATTAGCTTTTCTATCAATTGCTCGACAGTAATTTGTTCACCCACTGTAATACTTATGCTATCTTGAGAGAAGCCACTAGTGAAACCTAGGGCCCCCGGGTCTATCTTTTATCATATAAGCTTTCAATTTACTTTTATTTGCATCGTTACTTTTCCTATCTATATTATAAAAATATATTTATCTTATCATATTATAAAAATATATCCAAAAATATATTTATCTTATCATATTATCTCTATCAGATCTCACTTTCGCAAGTGGTCGTGAAGGGATTGACACCCCCTTTATTGCGTTGGTTGCGAGTTCTTGTTTGTTTGTGTAGGTGCGTGGGACTTTTGAGGAGCCTCCTACTGGATTGATACCTTGGTTCTCAAAAACTGAGGGAAATACTTACACTACTATTGCTGCATCACCCTTTCCTCTTCAAGGAAAACCAACGCAAGCTCAAGACGTAGCAAGAAGGATTTCTGGCGCCGTTGCCGGGGAGGTCTTCGGTCAAGTCAAGACATACCAAGTACCCATCACAAACTCATCTCCCTTGCATTTACATTATTTGCCATTTGCCTCTCGTTTTCCTCTCCCACACTTCACCCTTGCTGTTTTATTCGCCCTCTCTTTCCCAATCTCCTCTCTCTTTCGCTTGCCTTTTTGTATGCTTGTGTGTTGGATTACTTGTCGCTATGGCGCAAGATAATACCAAGTTGTGTATTTTTCCAATACCAATAATAATGATTTCCTTAGTACTCCGATTGCTCCTCTTAATGATGTTGAGTCTTGTGAAATCAATGATGCTTTGTTGAATCTTGTTATGAAAGATCAATTCTCCGACCTTCCTAGTGAAGATGCCGCTACCCATCTAAACAACTTTGTTGATTTGTGTGAGATGCAAAAGAAGAAAGATATGGAAAATGATATTGTTAAATTGAAGTTATTTCCGTTTTCACTTATAGATCGTGCTAAAGTTTGGTTTTCGTCTTTGCCTAAGAATAGTATTGATTCGTGGAATAAGTGCAAAGATGCTTTTATCTCTAAGTATTTTCCTCCCGCTAAGATCATCTCTCTTAGGAACGGTATTATGAATTGTAAACAACTTGATCATGAGCATGTTGCCCAATCTTGGGAAAGAATGAAATTTATGATTCGCAATTGCCCTACTCATGGTTTGAATTTATGGATGATCATACAAAATTTTTATGCCGGCTTAAATTTTGCTTCTTGAAATCTTTTAGATTCGGCCGCGGGAGGCACTTTTATGGAAATCACCTTAGGAGAAGCTACCAAGCTCCTTGATAACATTATGGCTAATTATTCTCAATGGCACACCGAAAGATCTACTAGTAAAAAAGTGCATGCTATAGAACAAATTAATGTTTTGAGTGGAAAGTTGGATGAACTTATGGAATTGTGTGCTACTAAGAGTGCTCCTATTGATCCCAATGATATGCCTTTGTCTACCTTGATTGAGAATAATAATGAATCTATGGATGTGAATTTTGTAGGTAGGAATAATTTTGGTTACAATGCTTATAGAGGAAACTTTAATCCTAGACCGTTCCCTAGTAATTCCTCTAATAATTATGAAAATTCCTACAATAATTCTTATGGTAATTATAATAAGATGCCCTCTGATTTTGAGAATAGTGTGAAAGAGTTTATGATCTCTCAAAAGAATTTTAATGCCATGCTGATACATCTCCGTCGTATCTATAATTTTTGATTGTTCCATGCCAATATTCTTCAACTTTCATATACTTTTGGCAACTTTTTATACCTAGTACCTAGTATATTGATCTAGTGCCTAGTACCGGTTCCTGTTTGTTGCATACTTTACGTTTCGTAGAAACCCAATATCAAACGGAATCCAAACGGGATAAAAACGGACGGAGAATTATTTTGGAATATTTGGGATTTTCCGGAGGAAGAATCAACATGAAAAAGTGTCCGAGGTGGCCACGAGACAGGGGGGCGCCTGTAAGGAAGTTGACGCTCTTCTTTTGCCGCAAGAAAGCTAATTTTATGAGAAAAATCTGGGTGAAAGATTCACCCCAATCGGAGTTACGGATCTCCGAATATAAAAGAAACAGTGAAGGGACATAATCTGAGAACGCGGAAACAGAGAGAAACAGAGAGATAGATCCAATCTCGGAGGGGCTCTCGCCCCTCCCATGCCATGGGAGCCAAGGAACAGAGGGGAAACCATTCTCCCATCTAGGGAGAAGGTAAAGGAAGAAGAATAAGAAGAAGAAGGGGGACTCTTTCCCCCTTGCTTCCGGTGGCGCCAGAGCTGTCGGGGGCCATCATCATCCCCGCGATCTACACCAACACCTCCGCCATCTTCACCAACATCTCCATCACCTTCCCCCCTCTATCTACAACGGTCCACTCTCCCACAACCCGCTTACCCTCTACTTGAACATGGTGCTTTATGCTTCATATTATTATCCAATGATGTGTTGCCATCCTATGATGTCTGAGTAGTTTTTCATTGTCCTACCAGTGATTGATGAATTGCTATGATTGGTTTGAATTGCATGTTTTATTATTGGTGTTGTCCTATTGTGCCCTCCGTGTCACGCAAGCGTGAGGGATTCCCGCTGTAGGGTTTGCAATATGTTCATGATTTGCTTATGGTGGGTGGCGTGAGTGACAGAAGCACATACCCGAGTAAGTAGGTTGTTTGCGTATGGGATAAAGGGGATTTGATGCTTTAATGCTATGGTTGGGTTTTACCTTAATGATCTTTAGTAGTTGCGGATGCTCGCTAGAGTTCCAATCATAAGTGCATATGATCCAAGAAGAGAAAGTATGTTAGCTTATGCCTCTCCCTCAAATAGAATTGCAATAGTGATTGCCGGTCTAGTAACGTAGTCAATTGCTTAGGGACAATTTCACAACTCTTACCACCACTTTTCCACACTCGCTATATTTACTTTATTGCATCTTTATCTAAACAGCCCCTATTTTATATTTACGCGTTCTTTACTTTCTTGCAAACCTATCCTATCACACCTACAAAGTACCCCTAGTTTCATACTTGTTCTAGGTAAAGCGAACGTCAAGCGAGCGTAGAGTCGTATCAGTGGCAGATAGGACTTGAGAGAATATTTGTTCTACCTTTAGCTCCTCGTTGGGTTCGACACTCTTACTTATTGAAAGAGGCTACAACTATCCCGTATACTTGCAGGTCATCACATGCTTGAAGTAAAATTGCTTAAAGTTGATGATTTGGCTAGGAACGTTGATAGACTTTCGCTTGATGTTGATTCTTTGAAACTTAGATCAACTCCTCCTCAGCATGATATCAATGAGTCTCTCAAAGCTATGGGAATTTCCATTAATGAGTGAAAGGAAAGAACCGCTAGATTGTGTGCTAGGAAAGATTGCTTTGTAAAGGCGAGTTCTTCTAGTTTCCATGAAAATAATGATGAAGATCTTAAAGTTATTGATGTGTCCCCTATTAGATCTTTGTTTTGCAATATGAATCTTAAGAATGAAGGGACTGGAGATGAGTCAACTTTAGCTAAAAGGTGTCCCAATGATTCGGAATTTTTAGATCTTGATGCTAAATTTGGTAAAAGTGGGATTGGAGAGGTCAAGACTTTAAATAGCATTGAACCCACTATCTTGGATTTTAAGGAATTTAATTAGGATAATTGTTCTTTCGAAGATTGTATTTCCTTATTGCAATCCGTTGTGAATTCCCCTCATGCTTATAGTCAAAATAAAGATTTTACCAAACATATTGTTGATGCCTTGATGCAATCTTATGATGAAAACCTTAATTTCGAAGTTTCTATACCTAGAAAACTTAACGATGAGTGGGAACCTACTATAAAGATTAAAATTAAAGATCATGAGTGTTATGCTTTGTGTGATTTGGGTGCTAGTGTTTCCACGATTCCGAAAACTTTATGTGATATTCTAGGTTTCCATGATCTTGATGATTGCTCTTTAAATTTGCACCTTGTGGATTCCACCATTAAAAAGCCAATGGGAAGGATCAATGATGTTCTCATTGTTGCAAATAGGAATTTGGTGCCCATAGATTTTATCGTTCTTGATATAGGTTGCAATTTTTCTTGTCCTATTATTCTTGGTAGACCTTTCCATAGAACGATTGGTGCGATTATTTATATGAAGGAAGGGACTATTAGATTCCAATTTCCACTAAGGAAAGGCATGGAGCACTTTCCAAGAAATAAAGTTAAATTACCTTATGAATCTATCATGCGAGCTACTTATGAATTGAGTGCCAAAGATGGCACTACTTACATCTATCCTCGCTTTTATGCCTTGCTAGGGGCGTTAAACGATAGCGCTAGTTGGGAGGCAACCCAATTTTGTTTGTGTTTTTTGTTTTTGCTTCTGTTTAGTAATAAATTTTGCATCTACCATCTGTTTAGATGTGTTTTTATGTTTTAATTAGTGTTTGTGCCAAGTAGACCCTATAGGATAACCTATGGTGATAGTTAATTTGATTCTTCTGAAAAACAGAAACTTTGCACGCACGAAAATAGTTTTGCTAATTCACAGAAACGTGATTATGCATTGATTGTTTTTTCTGTAGATCAATAGACAAATTTCCTAGGACTTCCTATTTTTGTAGGATTTTTAGAGTTCCAGAAGTATTCGAGAGTTACAGATTGCTACAGATTGTTCTGTTTTTGACAGATTCTGCCTTTCGTGTGTTGTTTGCTTATTTTGATGCATCTATGGCTAGCATGTAAGGGTATAAACCATATATAACTTGGAATACATTAGGTTGAACACCAATATAAATAAATAATGAGTTCATTACAGTACCTTATGTGGTGGTTTTTCTTTCTTTCACTAACGGAGCTTATGAGATTTCCTATTGAGTTTTGAATTGTGAAGTTTTCAAGTTTTGGGTAAAGATTTGATGGACTATGGAATAAGGAGTGGCAAGAGCCTAAGCTTGGGGATGCCCATGGCACCCCAAGATATTCAAGAATATCCAAAAGCCTAAGCTTGGGGATGCCCCCAGAAGGCATCCCCTCTTTCGTCTTCGTTTGTCGGTAACTTTACTTGGAGCTATATTTTTATTCGCCACATGATATGTGTTTTGCTTGGAGCGTCTTGTATGATATTAGTCTTTGATTTTAAGTTTAACACAATCATCCTTGCTGTACACACCTTTTGGGAGAAACCCACTTGATTGGAATTTATTAGAATACTCTATGTGCTTCACTTATATCTTTTGAGCTAGATAGTTTTTGCTCTAGTGCTTCACTTATATCTTTTAGAGCACGGCGGTGGCTTAATTTTGAAGAAAATGTTAGTCTCTCATGCTTCGCTTATATTATTTTGAGAGTATCTTAGAACAGAATGGTATTTTCTATGGTTATAAAATTAGTCCTAGAATGGTGGGCATCCAAATTGGGTATAATAAAAACTATCATAGGAAGTGAATTGGATGCTACGATCAATTTAATACTTGATAATTGTTTTGAGATATGGAGGTAGTGATATTAGAGTCACACTAGTTGGGTGATTATGAATTTAAAGAATGCTTGTGTTGAAGTTAGCAAGTCCCGTAGCATGCACATATGGTGAAAGTTGTGTAACAAATTTCAAACCTGAGGTGTTCTTAGATTGTGCATCCTTATGAGTGGCGGTCGGGGACGAGCGATGGTCTTTTCCTACCAATCTATCCCCCTAGGAGCATGCGCGTAGTGCTTGGTTTTCTATGACTTGTAGATTTTTTTGATAAGTATATGAGTTCTTTTGACTAATGTTGAGTCCACGGATTATACGCACTCTCACCTTTCCATCATTGCTAGCCTCTTCGCTACAATGCATTGCCCTTTCTCACCTTGAGAGTTGGTGCAAACTTCGCCGGTGAATCCAAACCCCGTGACATGATATGCTCTATCACACATAAACCTCCTTATATCTTCCTCAAAACAGCCACCATACCTACCTATTATGGCATTTCCATAGCCATTCCGAGATATATTGCCATGCAACTTTCCACCATTCCGTTTATCATCATGACACGCATCATCATTGTCATATTTCCTTGCATGATCGTGTAGTTGACATCGTATTTGTGGCAAAGCCACGATGCATAATTTTTCATACATGTCACTCTTGATTCATTGCCCATCCTGGTACACCGCCGGAGGCATTCATATAGAGTCATATCTTGTTCTAGTTTTGGGTTGTAATTCATGAGTTGTAAATAAATAAAAGTGTGATGATCATCATTATTAGAGCATTGTCCCCAAAGAAAAAAAAGAAAGCCTAAAAAGAAAAAAAGAAAGGCCAAAGAGAAAAAAGAAAATGAAAAAAAGAAAGGCCAAAAAAAAAAGAAACGCCCAAAGAAAAAAAGAAAAAAAGGGGGGCAATTTTACTATCATTTTCCACACTTGTGCTTCAAAATAGCACCATGTTCTTCATGTAGAGAGTCTCATATGTTGTCACTTTCATATAATAGTGGGAATTTTTCATTATAGAACTTGGCTTGTATATTCCTACGATGGGCTTCCTCAAAATGCCCTAGGTCTTCGTGAGCAAGCAAGTTGTATGCACACCCACTAGTTTCTTTTGTTGAGCTTTCATACATTTATAGGTCTAGTGCATCCGTTGCATGGCAATCCCTACTCCTCATGTTGACATCAATTGATGGGCATCTCCATAGCCCGTTGATTATCCTCGTCAATGTGAGACTTTCTCCTTTTTTTTGTCTTCTCCACACAATCCCCATCATCATATTCTATTCCACCCATAGTGCTATATCCATGGCTCACGCTCATGTATTGCGTGAAAGTTGAAAAAGTTTGAGATTATTTAAGTACGAAACAATTGCTTGGCTTGTCATCGAGGGTGTATAAGATGGGAGCATTTTTCTATGACAGACTGAAGCATACCCTAACTATATGATTTTGTAGGGATGAACTTTCTTTAGCCATGTTATTTTGAGAAGACATGATTGCTTTGATTAGTATGCTTGAAGTATTACTATTTCTTATGTTAATATGAACTTTTATTTTGAATCATTTGGATCTCAACATTCTTGCCACAATAAAGAAAATTACATTGAGAATTATGCTAGGTAGCATTCCACATCAAAAATTCTGTTTTTATCATTTACCTACTCGAGGACGAGCAGGAATTAAGCTTGGGGATGCTTGATACGTCTCCAACGTATCTATAATTTTTGATTGTTCCATGCTATTATATTACCCGTTTTGGATGTTCATGGGCTTTACTTTACACATTTATATCATTTTTGGGACTAACCTACTAACCGGAGGCCCAGCCCGTATTGCTGTTTTTTTGTGCCTATTTCAGTGTTTCGAAGAAAATGAATATCAAACGGAGTCCAAATGGAATGAAACCTTCGGGAGCATCATTTTTGGAACGAACGTGAGCAACAGCCGAGGCGGCCATGAGCGTGGAGCCCCCCCCCCTACAGGGCGCGCCCCTATCTCATGGGCCCCTCGAGCGTCCACCGACCTACTTCTTCCTCGTATATATACCCATGTACCCCGAAAATATCAGAATGGACCACGGAAACCTAATTCCACCACCGTAACCTTCTGTATCCACGAGATCCCATCTTGGATCATTCGTCGGCGCTCCACCGGAGGGGGGAATCGACCACGGAGGGCCTCTACATCATCTCCAAGGCCTCTCCGATGAGTTGTGAGTAGTTTAACACAGACCTTCGGGTCCATAGTTATTAGCTAGATGGCTTCTTCTCTCTCTTTGAATCACAATACCATGTTCTCCTTGATCTTCTTGGAGATCTATTCGATGTAACTCTTTTTGCGGTGTGTTTGTCGAGATCCAAAGAATTGTGGGTTTATGATCAAGTTTATCTATGAGAAATATTTGAATCTCCTCTCTATTCTTTTATGTGTGATTAAGTTATCTTTGCAAGTCTCTTCGAATTATCAGTTTGGTTTGCCCTACTAGATTGATCTTTCTTGCAATGGTAGAAGTGCTTAGCTTTGGGTTCAATCTTGCGGTGTCCTTTCCCAGTGTCACAGCCCTAGATTATTGTTTGTAAATAGTTGCATCTTCATCCAGGCATCATATTTAAATTTCTGAAACTTGAACTGAGGAATTTTGGAAGCCTCAAAAACTTAAATAAAAGAGGGGCAAAGAACCCTGGAAAATGCATTCAATGTTTTCAAAATGGCCTTAAATAATGTTGGTTATATTTTGGCAAGGGTTTTGCACCAAACCAAAAATAATGAACATTTTTGAGGAATATTTTGAGCACTGAATTTAAATCATTACTTTATTTGCATTTGATACTATATTCATAACTTATATAGAATATATTTCCAAATACCCTGAAACATTTTTATGTGCTTTTGGAAAAGTCCATTAAGCAGCATAAATATTTTCAGAGGAGTTTTTGGCATTGTTTGAATTATTTTTAAATTCAAAACAGTGGCAAAACAGATTAAATAAAATAAAACAGAACAGAAAAATATAAAGCAGAGACTTACCTGGCCTCACCCGTGCAGCCCACCAGAGCCGGCCCAGCTCCTGTGCTGGTCCAGCACTATGCGGCCCAGCCCACCTCCTCCTCCCTGTCGCCTTCCTCCTCGCGCCAGTAGGCAGAGGAGGGACTCGGCGCACGCGCCCGAGCTCGCCACGCCTCCACCCTGCTCGTCTGCATCGCCTGGACACCGCGACGCCTCGCGTCATCCTCTCGGCGCTGCCCCGACCCCCTGGAACCCCCTCGACCTCTCCCATCGCCTCTCCCCTTCCCCGTCCCTCTCGCACACAACCGGCCGAGCGCCACCGTCGCTGACCCTCGTTGCCCTCGCGGCCATCGCCACCCCCTCTCCTCCCCGACGTGCTCCTGAGCTCCGCAGTGCCTCCCTCGACCTCCACGTCGGCTCACGCAACCGGAGAAGCCCCGAAGCGCCGTCCCGACGTTTTCCCCCTCCTCGGCCACCGAGGACCGCTGCTGTCGATTCGCCGCCTCCGACGCCTCCCCGAGCTCGCCGAGGCCACCGCTGCACCCGTTGTGAGCTCCTGTGCTGTTTCCCCCTCTTCCCTGGCCCGTTTTCTTCCTCTAACACCGATGCCCGTCGCGGCCGAGAGCTTCTCGCCGCCGGCCATGGCGCAGCCATGGCCATAGCCGCGCATGCCCACGACGGAGTGCTTCATCGTGCTCATAAAGCCCCCAGGAGCCCAACACACCAACCAGCTCCCCCTCCCGCGCACCGCAACGCCAAACCCGCGGGTGCCCGAACTCCGGCCGCCGCCTCCCTCGCCGCTGCCGACGCCACAGCCAACCCCAACTCCTCTGGCTTGCTCCATTGGATGCACACGAGCTCGAGCTCCCTGTAGAACCCCTCCGCGCGTCGAATGGGCGCAGGAGCAGCCATTCCGGCGAGCCACCGCCGCGTCTGGTCGTTGCCGGCGGTTAGACGCCGGTGGATTAGCCGGGTTGACCAGGGATTTGACCCCCCTGGGTCACTGACGTGTGGGCCCGTCCCCTGCTAACCTTTGGTTAAGTTAATAACTAAGTTTAATTAAGCCACTGACTCACTGACATGCGGGCCCCGCCCGGCTAATTAAGTTAGGTTAGTATTAACTAAGCTAGGTTAGTTTAGTTAGACACTGACACTCGGGACCCACCGGTCAGAGTTTGACCGGACTGTGCCACGTTGACCTGCTGACGTCATCATGACGTCAGGATGACGCAGTAAATTCATTTCTGGATTTATTATTATTCAGGAAATTCCAGAAAATGCCTAAAACTTCTAAAATTCATAGAAATTCAACCGTAACTCCAAATTAAATAATTTATATATGTAAAATTATCAGAAAAATTCAAGGAATCCATCTGTACCATTTTCATGCATGTTAGAACAACTTATAGCTGCTGTTTAGCACAAATCAATTAAATGGCATTTAAATATCCACATATGGAGTTTGAATTTGAATCTTGGATTCATACCAACTTCATTTAATCTGGTTTTAGTTGCATTAGCCCAAAACACATTCATTTTGCCATGTCATGATCATGCAACATATTGTGCATTGCATCGATTGTGTTCCCTTCCGTGTTGCCGGTATTTGTCCCCTCTCGATAGACGTGATACCGATGATGTGATCGTTGACACTGATGAAGACTCAATGTTATCTTCAGAAGTGCCAGGCAAGCAAAAACCCCTTGTTCATTCCGATAAAATCCCACTCTCTCGCTCCTGCTCTCTTTTACTGCATTAGGACAACAACGATATATTTGATACTTGCTGCGGTAGCTGAACCCCTTTATCCTTTGCATGACCTGTCATTCCACAGTAAATAGATGAAACCCACTAGCATGAGTAGGAGTTGTTTGAGCCCTGTTGTGCCTACTCATTCATGTTTGTTGTCATGCCTGCTATTGCTTAGAGTTGTGTCAGGTATGATTCATCGGGGATGAATCAGAGGCGTGTGAACATGTCCTACTGTGTGTGAGCTAAGTGTGTGAACACGATTTGGTAAAGGTAGCGGTGAGAGGCCATGTAGGAGTACATGGTGGGTTGTCTCATTGCAGCCGTCCTCAGGAACTGAGTTCTGTGTTTGTGATCCATGATCAGTTACTACCACACATTGGGCTCCGGGCGCTCCAAGCTCTGTCGACTTATTAATCAACATGATCTCTGTCCAGGAGTTGCAACTAGTTTCTGGTGTTTGTAGGTAGTGTTAGTAGTCTACCAAGTGGCACCCGGTACAGGTGGGCTTGGGACAGACTAGGCACAGTGGCACGGTGTACCAAGCGTAGATCCACCCGTCGAGGTGGGCTTGGGAACCCTGCTCACATCGTTTGGGGCCGTAAGCGACACCCCGGCCGGATCTCCTTGCGGATGGAACCCGAATAGGCGATAAACCTGGACTAGAGACTTGTTCGGTTAGTCAGGTCGTGGCCGACTCCCTCGCCCGGCTTCCGCTTGAAGGTTGCCGAGATACATGACGTGTACAGGGCGATAAGTGGCGAAAGCGTGTGTGAAGAAGTACACCCCTGCAGGGTTATCATCATCTATTCGAATAGCCGGATTCCTCGGATATGGAAACTTGGACCCCTTGTACAGTTCATAGACAAGTGAAAGTGGATACTCTAAAATACGCAAGATAAGCGTGAGTGCTATGGATGGCGTTCTCGTAGGGAGACGGGAGCGGATCCATAGTGGTGTATTGATATGGTGAATATGTGGACTCGTGTGCGCCACTTCAAAAGAGTTACTTGCAGTCGTAGATCAGGTTAGCCACCGAGTCAAAGCTGGCTTGCTGCAGTTAAACTCCACCACCCCCTTTGTTGATAATGATGAATATGTAGATAGATCTGATGTAAGTCTTGCTGGGTACATTTGTACTCACGTTTGCCTATTTTATGTTTTGCAGAGAGACTTCAGTCTCACTAGTAGTTCCGCGTGGACTTCGACGTTTAGCTTGTTACCTCAGCTACGATCTTGTGCCCTCGGCAGGATCTGGTAGATAGTCAGGCTTCTCAGCCTTTTTCATTTATAGTTGTCTGTACTCAGACATGTTAAGCTTCCGCATGTGCTTTGACTTGTATGCTCTGATTGTTGGGTCATGAGACTCATGTTTGTAATATCTCGCTCCTCGGAGCCTATTGAATAATTACTTGAGTTGTAGAGTCATGTTGTGATGCCATGTTGTATCTGCACATATCGAGCATATTGTGTGTATGTTGTTGAAATGCTTGGTATGTGTGGGATCTGACTATCTAGTTATTTATCCTTAGTAGCCTCTCTTACCGGGAAATGTCTCCTAGTGTTTCCACTGAGCCATGGTAGCTTGCTACTTCTCCGGAACACTTAGGCTGGCCGGCATTTGTCCTTCTTCGTTCCTGTGTCTGTCCCTTCGCGGAAATGTCACGCGATGAATACCGCAGTCCTGTTAGCCCACTACAGCCCGGTTCTCCGGAGTCCTGCTAGCCCAGTGCTACAGCCTGGATTCACTCGCTGATGACCGACACGTTCGATGCTGGGTCACGGATGCCTGTCCCTGTAAGTTAGTGCCACTTTGGGTTTACGACTAGCCATGTCAGCCCGGGCTCCTTATCATATGGATGCTGGCGACACTATCATACACGTGTGCCAAAAGGCGCAAACGGTCCCGGGCAAAGGTAAGACGACACCCGTGGGAATACCGTGCGTGAGGCCGCAAAGTGATATGAGGTGTTACATGCTAGATCGATGTGGCATTGAGTCGGGGTCCTGACAGCGTTGGTATCAGAGCTTGACTACCTGTAGGATTACCAATCCAAACTGGTCGAAGTTGAGTCTAGATATTCTTTAGTTATATAAGGGAATTGATTGTGGGATGGAACGTAAGGCTCTTTTTACTCCTTGTACCTCATGGCCTTCTGATCTGAGTCATCATCTTATCTTTCCTACGGGGATTAAGAACTAGGCTATCTCTTCTTTCTATCAGGATCACGTGTTACTAATCCGTAGACTTATAAGATTGTTGATTCAAGCCTCAGTTCAGTTCCTACTATCTTCTATATGTTAACTGTTGATCTCGAAACCTTGATATTGTGCTTCTGAGTGGTTATGCCACCATTTTTGTGAATCTCTCAAATCTTTTCTGAGCATTTACAGCCGTTATGCTGTCCGAGTCATCCCAGGTTTCTAAGTAGTCTGATGCATTTGCAAATCCTTTCCTTCCGTCTCCGATGTCCCTTTTGGTCGGAATAAGCACACTAATCAGTGAGTTGAGGTACTCCGTTACCTTGACATATATGTTGGAGATATTATTATGACCCTAGGTGTCTTAGGGGATCATCTAGTAATTTAGCCATGATTTGTGTTCCCAGTGTGATGATTCTGGCCATCATTCTCGAAAGCATCCCGTGATGCTACTTAGTAATAGGTATTCTATTTCTGGGTTTTGAACCCGAGATTCACTCTACTTACTTCATGTTGATAGTGTTTGCTAGTTCCTTCAGGATATTAGTAACTTTGCGATAGTCCTCGAGGTCCGTGGTATTTCCTTCTTCCAAACACTATGAACCGCTTATGGCAGATGTTTATTGGATCAAAAGATCACAATTAGAGTACTCTTGAGGAGATCTCCATTCATAAATCGTGACTCTGCCAGTCCTACCTCTCTGCATGGGTTATCTGGAAGAAATGTTGATCTCGCTCGACATACTAATCTATGCATCCACAACTCAGAAAATTATATGTTCCTTTGAGTTGTCCCTCTTTAGTTGTCTACTGACCTTCGTCTACCAATTGATATCAAGGGTATGCATGCATTCGTTTATCGATGCCTATTACCCTTGTGGTCCGTCAAGCCATTCTGTCCTGAATGACTTGGAGAAACAAACTCCAGTACCTCATCCATATCTAGGATTGGGTCAAAGTAGTTGTATTCCGCAGATCAAATTCCAATCCAGCTTTTGGTTCTGTTCTACCTTGGAGTATTACCCCCTTTATGTCAGAATTGTCATGAGAACTGCACCAACTCTCATGAATTTTGACGTAGTGATACTTCTCACCATCATTAGTCGTTCCTCGGCCCTCGTGTTGATGCAACCGGAATACCGACAAATAAATTGTGATGTGTGAAATCAATACTCCCAGCAACCTTGTTGCTTGGTAGTTAAAGGATAATAATTTCATTCTTAGCGTGTTGGTTTTTGAATCATCCTTCTAAGACTGATCGTGCTACCTAGTCCTTATTTCGGTGCACCCTTCGATTGATGAGTTAGGATCTTGTCAAGTCCTCACTCATTTGATCATATCGTCTTGCCCTCAAAAGCGAGATTGTTCTCGAGCTTAGTAACATACCGGTGGTTCGTGATTTTCTGAATGTTTCCTCAGAAGTATCACCAGGTCGTCACCTGACTGTTATGTTGAGCTCGTGATCAAGTTGGTTTCTTATGAACCACCTTCTCTCCAAGAATCGGTGTTAGATATCCCTGAGCTAGTTGGTTAGGCTAGACCACAACTTGGAGAGTTGGAAGATAAAAGCTTGTCTGACTTAGTTCATTCCAAAGGGATATTCTTGTGTAGTGTGTGTTGAAGAAAGATGATATCTTCATCGATTGGTCCCTGTGATCAGTTGCTGGACCTATTGTCTTATCAATCCTTTGATTTGAGTGTGGGCTATCGTCAAATCAAGTCAGAACCAACGATGTTCGTAATGTTGTCTTCCTCGTGGTTGATCCCTCGAGCATACACCATTATATCTTTTGGGTCTGACCAATGCTATCACCGTGTTCACACGATGGTGGAAGTCCAGTGATTTGGAAATTCCGATGAGTTGTTGTTGAGTTCATTGACAACATCCTTATCTCCTCCATGATGTTGTTGAACATTAAGTTAGTGTTGGAAACTTTTGAAAGCATTTTCTTCATGCTAGCTCATGAAGTATTTGTTTGATGAAAGGAGTGACTTCCTCTTATACACGTGCATTTGGTGAAAGTTGCCGCCGTGGATTTGATAAAGTTAGTTTTGCTTCCTCTGGAATCATCCCAAGTCAGTCATGCATATGTGCGAAGTATTCTGTGGTCTGGAGACTTGCAACCTCCATTCCATATGTGTTCCGAGCACACCAAGCCACTGATTGAGTTGTTCAAAGATAAAGGAGTCTGTCCAAGGTGAACTCTTTGGACTTCCACGCGTGGAGACTTCGATGTCATTAATGATGGTTCCCCCTCCTGAACTCGGTAGTGTTTTATTATAAGACTACTTTGTGGTCATGCTTGTCTTGGACATCGTGTTCACATGTTGTAGCAGAACCAGCTCATGTTTTGGAGCTTACTATCGTAGTTCATTCCCCGAGAATCTCGCAACGTCATCTCGTCGATTTGTGTTGCAAATTTTCATTTTTCTTCCTAGACTCGATGAGTCTGGAATATCCTGACACCAACCAGATCTGAATCTCAGGCAGATATGATGGTTTGGAACATTTCCCAAGAACTATAATATTGGTCCCTCGATAACCGGTAAAGTGGATGTCGTGACCAACACACCCAGCCGGAAGACCTATTATTGTAGTATCTTGTTTGAGGAAGTTGGCCACCTCCCCATAAGGACTTCGTAGGATTTACCCCCTAGCTATGCCTTATGATTTTAGTGTTTCCGAAGTACGACCTTTACCTGATGTTCTAGATACCAGACCATTTCAAGGAATGGGATACGCTAGTACATCAAGGAGAACATTAGAAGCGGAGTGCTAAATGTCTCTCGGTCGATCATCCAGATTTTATTTCCTTGGCCCCGCCAAGGGTGAAGTCTGAGAAGGTGTTATCTTCCTTTGCGTCTGCATCATCCATCATTAGCCATCATGGTAGTAAGTTGTGTTACCGGACCCTTGACACGGATGTTGGTAAAACCTTGATGAATATGGAAATGCTCAAGTTCTTGAGAGCACGCACAAGCGCTAGGTGATATCATCGGCACTAACTGGGTTTGCTCTCAATTTCCTCGGCAATGCTATGACCTTTTTAAACAGTGAATTCACTCTCTATTGTTGGGTTCTTCCCCAGTTACCAGAATCATTCCCAGCATTTGCATTTTGTTCCCAGCTTGCACCGCCAATGTGCCATTCTACCATGGGTCTCTTCCATTTCCGGTGATAAGCAAATCATCCATTACGTTGTCTTCAACAAGGTAATCCACATCATCCAAGTCTGAGTATGCCATTCTGCCGACCCCCTCCAAACGATCGCTTGAGAATTGCCTTAGGCTGGTATAAAGGTTTTCAATGATCTCTGAATCAAAGGTAATTCTTTTTGCCACTTAAGGAAATAATCTACGAATCACCCTCCTCGAGGATGTTTCGTCGTGGTATCATGGCAACTCAACTCCTCGCTACGTGAACAATCATTTACCACCTTCTTAAGTGTGGAATTGTTGTCCACCTAGTGAACCTTCGTCATCCGTTTCTTTCCACCCCTCTTGATGTGTATCTCGTGTCTCAACCCGAGAGATGGTTCTATGTCTCATTCCGTGAGTTAATCCTGAGTTGTTCGACCTCCGAGAAGAACGATTCTTTTAGGGTCTTTTCCTTTCCTCTCGTTGTCATGTTAGTTGGAGTTCTCAGAGCAAGACTTCGAGACAAAGACGGTGATCGAATCAACATTCCTATGAAGTGCAACCTGGATCGTGAAGATTGTACTAGTTGCGTTCCCCCTTCACCTTACCCTACGCTTGAATCTCGGGACGAGATTTTTGTTTAGTGGGGGTGAGTTGTCACAGCCCTAGATTATTGTTTGTAAATAGTTGCATCTTCATCCAGGCATCATATTTAAATTTCTGAAACTTGAACTGAGGAATTTTGGAAGCCTCAAAAACTTAAATAAAAGAGGGGCAAAGAACCCTGGAAAATGCATTCAATGTTTTCAAAATTGCCTTAAATAATGTTGGTTATATTTTGGCAAGGGTTTTGCACCAAACCAAAAATAATGAACATTTTTGAGGAATATTTTGAGCACTGAATTTAAATCATTACTTTATTTGCATTTGGAACTATATTCATAACTTATATAGAATATATTTCCAAATACCCTGAAACATTTTTATGTGCTTTTGGAAAAGTCCATTAAGCAGCATAAATATTTTCAGAGGAGTTTTTGGCATTGTTTGAATTATTTTTAAATTCAAAACAGTGGCAAAACAGATTAAATAAAATAAAACAGAACAGAAAAATATAAAGCAGAGACTTACCTGGCCTCACCCGTGCAGCCCACCAGAGCCGGCCCAGCTCCTGTGCTGGTCCAGCACTGTGCGGCCCAGCCCACCTCCTCCTCCCTGTCGCCTTCCTCCTCGCGCCAGTAGGCAGAGGAGGGACTCGGCGCACGCACCCGAGCTCGCCACGCCACCACCCTGCTCGTCTGCATCGCCTGGACACCGTGACGCCTCGCGTCATCCTCTCGGCGCTGCCCCGACCCCCTGGAACCCCCTCGACCTCTCCCATCGCCTCTCCCCTTCCCCGTACCTCTCGCACACAACCGGCCGAGCGCCACCGTCGCTCACCCTCGTTGCCCTCGCGGCCACCGCCACCCCCTCTCCTCCCCGACGTGCTCCTGAGCTCCGCAGTGCCTCCCTCGACCTCCCCGTCGGCTCACGCGACCGGAGAAGCCCCGAAGCGCCGTCCCGATGTTTTCCCCCTCCTCGGCCACCGAGGACCGCCGCTGTCGATTCGCCGCCTCCGACGCCTCCCCGAGCTCGCCGAGGCCACCGCTGCACCCGTTGTGAGCTCCTGTGCTGTTTCCCCCTCTTCCCTGGCCCGTTTTCTTCCTCTAACACCGATGCCCGTCGCGGCCGAGAGCTTCTCGCCGCCGGCCATGGCGCAGTCGTGGCCATAGCCGCGCATGCCCACGACGGAGTGCTTCATCGTGCTCATAAAGCCCCCAGGATCCCAACACACCAACCAGCTCCCCCTCCCGCGCACCGCAACGCCAAACCCGCGCGTGCCCGAACTCCGGCCGCCGCCTCCCTCGCCGCTGCCGACGCCACAGCCAACCCCAACTCCTCTGGCTTGCTCCATTGGATGCACACGAGCTCGAGCTCCCTGTAGAACCCCTCCGCGCGTCGAATGGGCGCAGGAGCAGCCATTCCGGCGAGCCACCGCCGCGTCTGGTCGTTGCCGGCGGTTAGACGCCGGTGGATTAGCCGGGTTGACCAGGGATTTGACCCCCCTGGGTCACTGACGTGTGGGCCCGTCCCCTGCTAACCTTTGGTTAAGTTAATAACTAAGTTTAATTAAGCCACTGACTCACTGACATGCGGGCCCCGCCCGGCTAATTAAGTTAGGTTAGTATTAACTAAGCTAGGTTAGTTTAGTTAGACACTGACACTCGGGACCCACCGATCAGAGTTTGACCGGACTGTGCCACGTTGACCTGCTGACGTCATCATGACGTCAGGATGACGCAGTAAATTCATTTCTGGATTTATTATTATTCAGGAAATTCCAGAAAATGCCTAAAACTTTTAAAATTCATAGAAATTCAACCGTAACTCCAAATTAAATAATTTATATATGTAAAATTATCAGAAAAATTCAAGGAATCCATCTATACCATTTTCATGCATGTTAGAACAACTTATAGCTGCTGTTTAGCACAAATCAATTAAATGGCATTTAAATATCCACATATGGAGTTTGAATTTGAATCTTGGATTCATACCAACTTCATTTAATCTGGTTTTAGTTGCATTAGCCCAAAACACATTCATTTTGCCATGTCATGATCATGCAACATATTGTGCATTGCATTGATTGTGTTCCCTTCCGTGTTGCCGGTATTTGTCCCCTCTCGATAGACGTGATACCGATGATGTGATCGTTGACACTGATGAAGACTCAATGTTATCTTCAGAAGTGCCAGGCAAGCAAAACCCCCTTGTTCATTCCGATAAAATCCCACTCTCTCGCTCCTGCTCTCTTTTACTGCATTAGGACAACAACGATATATTTGATACTTGCTGCGGTAGCTGAACCCCTTTATCCTTTGCATGACCTATCATTCCACAGTAAATAGATGAAACCCACTAGCATGAGTAGGAGTTGTTTGAGCCCTGTTGTGCCTACTCATTCATGTTTGTTGTCATGCCTGCTATTGCTTAGAGTTGTGTCAGGTCTGATTCATCGGGGATGAATCAGAGGCGTGTGAACATGTCCTACTGTGTGTGAGCTAAGTGTGTGAACACGATTTGGTAAAGGTAGCGGTGAGAGGCCATGTAGGAGTACATGGTGGGTTGTCTCATTGCAGCCGTCCTCAGGAACTGAGTTCTGTGTTTGTGATCCATGATCAGTTACTACCACACATTGGGCTCCGGGCGCTCCAAGCTCTGTCGACTTATTAATCAACATGATCTCTGTCCAGGAGTTGCAACTAGTTTCTGGTGTTTGTAGGTAGTGTTAGTAGTCTACCAAGTGGCACCCGGTACAGGTGGGCTTGGGACATACTAGGCACAGTGCCACGGTGTACCAAGCGTAGATCCACCCGTCGAGGTGGGCTTGGGAACCCTGCTCACATCGTTTGGGGCCGTAAGCGACATCCCGGCCGGATCTCCTTGCGGATGGAACCCGAATAGGCGATAAACCTGGACTAGAGACTTGTTCGGTTAGTCAGGTCGTGGCCGACTCCCTCGCCCGGCTTCCGCTTGAAGGTTGCCGAGGTACATGACGTGTACAGGGCGATAAGTGGCGAAAGCGTGTGTGAAGAAGTACACCCCTGCAGGGTTATCATCATCTATTCGAATAGCCGGATTCCTCGGATATGGAAACTTGGACCCCTTGTACAGTTCATAGACAAGTGAAAGTGGATACTCTAAAATACGCAAGATAAGCGTGAGTGATATGGATGGCGTTCTCGTAGGGAGACGGGAGCGGATCCATAGTGGTGTATTGATATGGTGAATATGTGGACTCGTGTGCGCCACTTCAAAAGAGTTACTTGCAGTCGTAGATCAGGTTAGCCACCGAGTCAAAGCTGGCTTGCTGCAGTTAAACTCCACCACCCCCTTTGTTGATAATGATGCATATGTAGATAGATCTGATGTAAGTCTTGCTGGGTACATTTGTACTCACGTTTGCCTATTTTATGTTTGCAGAGAGACTTCACTCTCACTAGTAGTTCCGCGTGGACTTCGACGTTTAGCTTGTTACCTCAGCTACGATCTTGTGCCCTCGGCAGGATCTGGTAGATAGTCAGGCTTCTCAGCCTTTTTCATTTATAGTTGTCTGTACTCAGACATGTTAAGCTTCCGCATGTGCTTTGACTTGTATGCTCTGATTGTTGGGTCATGAGACTCATGTTTGTAATATCTCGCTCCTCGGAGCCTATTGAATAATTACTTGAGTTGTAGAGTCATGTTGTGATGCCATGTTGTATCTGCACATATCGAGCATATTGTGTGTATCTTGTTGAAATGCTTGGTATGTGTGGGATCTGACTATCTAGTTATTTATCCTTAGTAGCCTCTCTTACCGGGAAATGTCTCCTAGTGTTTCCACTGAGCCATGGTAGCTTGCTACTGCTCCGGAACACTTAGGCTGGCCGGCATGTGTCCTTCTTCGTTCCTGTGTCTGTCCCTTCGGGGAAATGTCACGCGATGAATACCGGAGTCCTGTTAGCCCGCTATAGCCCGGTTCTCCGGAGTCCTGCTAGCCCAGTGCTACAGCCTGGATTCACTCGCTGATGACCGACACGTTCGATGTTGGGTCACGGATGCCTGTCCCTGTAAGTTAGTGCCACTTTGGGTTTACGACTAGCCATGTCAGCCTGGGCTCCTTATCATATGGATGCTGGCGACACTATCATATACGTGTGCCAAAAGGCGCAAACGGTCCCGGGCAAAGGTAAGACGACACCAGTGGGAATACCGTGCGTGAGGCCGCAAAGTGATATGAGGTGTTACATGCTAGATCGATGTGGCATTGAGTCGGGGTCCTGACACCCAGTGACAGCAGGGGCAGTAAGGCACGTATTGTACTGTTGCCATCGAGGATAAAAAGATGGGGTTTATATCATATTGCATGAGTTTATCCCTCTACATCTGTCATCTTTCTTAATGCGTTACTCTGTTCTTTATGAACTTAATAGTCTAGATGCATGCTGGATAGCGGTTGATGTGTGGAGTAATAGTAGTAGATGCCGACAGGAGTCGGTCTACTTGTCACGGACGTGATGCCTATATACATGATCTAATTATTCGCTTTTCTATCAATTGCTCGACAGTAATTTGTTCACCCACCGTAATACTTATGCTATCTTGAGAGAATCCACTAGTGAAACCTATGGCCCTCGGGTCTATCTTTTATCATATAAGCTTTCAGTTTACTTTTATTTGCATCTTTACTTTTCCAATATATATTACAAAATACCAAAAATATATTTATCTTATCATATTATCTCTATCAGATCTCACTTTCGCAAATGGCCGTGAAGGGATTGACAACCCCTTTATTGCGTTGGTTGCGAGTTCTTGTTTGTTTTTGTAGGTGCGTGGGACTTTTGCGGAGCCTCCTACTGGATTGATACCTTGGTTCTCAAAAACTGAGGGAAATACTTACACTACTATTCCTGCATCACCCTTTTCTCTACAAGGAAAACCAACGCAAGCTCAAGACGCAGCAGGGGGCTCTCTCCAACAGTGTTCCTCGGCTCGCACCTAGCATCACGGTGGTCGAACTTGGAGTCATTCATCTGGTACACGTGGCATCTCAGATCTGGACACAAGGTGATGTACACCGTCAAGGATAATGTTGTCCTCAAAGATGGATGTACACGGTCAAGGGGGTAAGGGGGGATGTGACCTCTCACTCTGTCCGCCATTTGAAGCGGCACGCCGGCCGAGGGCGCCTCCCACTGCACTCCCAGCTGTACCCGCCTCCTCGCCGCATTTGAAAACCTACATTTACTAGCAAGATGCCCATGCGTTGCATGGAACATCAAGATGCATTTGTATGAGTACTTTATCTTGTGTGAGAAAAGTATGAATGAGGGAAGGCCTTTGAGGGAGTACTGGACTAGGGGGTGTCTGGATAGCCGAACTATCATCTTTGGCCGGACTCCAAGACTATGAAGATACAAGATTGAAGACTTCGTCCCGTGTCCGGATGGGACTTTCCTTGGCGTGGAAGGTAAGCTTGGCGATACGGATATGTAGATCTCCTACCATTGTAACCGACTCTGTGTAACCCTAGCCCTCTCCAGTGTCTATATAAACCGGAGGGTTTTAGTCCGTAGGACGAACAACAATCATACCATAGGCTAGCTTCTAGGGTTTAGCTTCCTTTATCTCGTGGTAGATCTACTCTTGTACTACCCATATCATCAATATTAATCAAGCAGGAGTAGGGTTTTACCTCCACCGAGAGGGCCCGAACCTGGGTAAAAACATCGTGTCCCTTGTCTGCTATTACCATCCGCCTAGACGCACAGTTCGGGACCCCCTACTCGAGATCCGCCGGTTTTGACACCGACATTGGTGCTTTCATTGAGAGTTCCTCTGTGCCGTCGCCATCAGGAAGGATGCCTCGTCCTGTCTTGAAAGATGGCACCGTTGCTAAGGGAGCTTTGGCCATTGGCCAAACTATTCGGCTAGGCGGTTTTCTTATGACCGCCTGTTCGGCCCCTGTGCCGACGATGACTTCTTGAGTCATCAGAAGAAATCTTGATGTCAACTCAGAACTTGCCGAGCAGCTAGATCCGATGGAGCTCTCCTCCTTAAACGAGCTCTTGGATCGCATCGCCGCCCTGGGAGTCGCTACGGACTACAATCAGATTGGGCTTAAAACCGATCTGAGAGAGATCAACTCTCCCCAGGCTACCCACCATGTTGCTGTGGTGGAGGAACAGTATGGCGACCCTTCTTCAATATTAAGGACCAGTTATGTCCGGATTCTCGACCCCTCCAAGCCGGATTCCCGCGGAGGGACGGACGTCGATCAAGTCCTGAACCTAAAGTTAGGCAGCGGGCTGGATTCATTGGACAATATCCAAAAACCCAAGCTTCCAAGTATGGAAACTTTTCGGCCCTTTAGTTTTAGATTGGACGGGGTTCCAAATTTAATTCCACCCGCCCACCAAAACATAAGCGATCTATCCCGAATACGGCAAGAGACTGCTGAAACAGTACACCATTACTGGGCCAGATTCCTCCTGGTTATGGACAAGATAAAGGACTGCCACGAGGAAGACGCAATCTCACTTTTCTGCAATAATTCCACAGACAAGGGAATCCTAAACGCCATAAGTCATCGTGAAATTACACGCTTTGCCGACTTGGCGTCCATAGTACGAAAGTACTGTGTGATGGAGAGCGCCTGGAAAACCGAAACCAAATTTTGGGATAATCCGGCTCCGAATACAACCCTAGTCCGAAATAAAGGGGTGCATCATCGCCAGGCACCTGGGTTAAATACCAAAAAGCAGAAACCCCCTAAAGGGCATGGAACCATACTGGAGGGATGGCTCAATGGACCCTGCAAAATTCATAGTACTGAGGGCGCCACTCCAACTCATAGCCTTCGGGCATGTTGGATATTACGGCAGGTGGCCAAAAGTGGTGAAGAGCTTCTAGCCCTAGAGAACCAACCCAGCAACACCAGTACGGTATTAACAGTCTTCGTGACTTACGCATCAAATAATATGCGGAAACGAACACTCCGCAGCCTTGCCGAAGTCTACCAAGTAGCAACAATAAACCCATGGAGTGACACGGCTATTACCTTTAATGCCAGTGACGAACCTAAATTCCGAACAGCCCGAGCACCAGCCGCATTGGTCCTCAGTCCAATAGTGGACGGCTTTTGCCTTACTAAGGTACTCATGGACGGCGGCAGCGGATTAAACCTCATTTACGAGGAAACCCTTCGAAAAATGGAAATAGACTGGAGCCGCATTGAGCGGAGCAGCACAACCTTTAGAGGAATAATCCCTAGTCGGGAAGCATGCTGCACAGGAAAAATCACACTAGACGTGGTGTTCGGCTCACCGGACAATTACAGGTCCGAGGAGGTCACGTTCCAAGTGGCCCCATTCAGCAGCGGATATCACGCTTTATTAGAGCGAGAGGCATTCACATTTTTTTCAAGCTATACCCCATTACGGGTACATGAAGCTCAAAATGCCCGGACCCAACGGAATCATCACTCTTGCCAGTGATCCGAACATAGCACTCCGCGCCGAAAATAAGACAGCCGCACTAGCCCTCGAGGCACTATCCGAAGCCCTAGCGGCCGAAGAACTCACTGCGCTGCGCTCCACGGTGAACAGGGACAATGTGATACTCGATAAGAGATCAAAGTCCACCTCTTTTAAACCAGCGGACAAAATAGTCAAATTCCAAGTCCATCCAACGGACCCTACAAAGACGGCATCAATTGGGGCACAGTTAAACCCCAATGTAGACGCCGCACTACGAGAATTCCTATGGGAAAATTGGGACATTTTTGCCTGGCACCCTTCAGACATGCCAGGAATCCCACGCCGGCTGGCCGAGCACAGCCTAAATATCCTAAAAGATTTAAGGCAGTCAAACAGGCTCTTCGGCGATTTTCCGAACCCAAGAGACAAGCAATGGGAGAGGAGCTAGCCAAACTATTGGAAGCCGGATTCATCAGATATATAAAACATCCGGACTGGCTAGCAAACCTGGTGATGGTACCAAAGAAGGATAAATCCTGGCGCCTATGTGTCGACTTCAAAGACCTTAACAAGGCTTCCCCAAAGGATCCATTCCCCCTCCCCTGCATCAATCAAATCATCGACGCTACCGCAGGGCACGATTCATTGTGCTTCCTCGACGCATACTCCGGCTACCACCAAATCAAGATGGTGGAACCAGACCAAGCCGCAACGGCATTCATCACTCCACACGGACCATTCTGCTTCAACACAATGCCCTTCGGGCTCAAAAACGCCGGCACAACATATCAACGCATGATTCAGACATGTCTGGCAAACCAGATCGGCAAAACAGTGGAGGCATACGTAGATGATGTGGTCGTCAAATCCAAGCATGTCAAAACTCTAGTAGACGACTTGAGGCTCACATTCGACAATCTCCGAACATACGACATTAAGCTCAACCCGGAAAAATGTGTTTTCGGCGTACCAGCCGGAAAGCTCTTGGGCTTCATTGTATCCGGTAGAGGAATAGAAGCAAACACAACCAAGATCCAAGCTCTGTCACAATTGGATATCCCAAAAGACCTCAAGCAAATACAAAAATTGACTGGATGTGTCGCGGCTCTAAGCCGCTTTATCTCCCGCTTAGGAGAAAAGGCATTACCCCTTTATCGCCTCCTCCGGCGCACCGAACACTTCGAGTGGACGGATGCCGCCACGGCCGGACTCGAAGAAATCAAAGCCATATTGGCAACAAATCTGGTCCTGGCCGCGCCCAATTTGGGCGAACCGATGTTATTATATATCGCAGCAACACATCAAGTTGTAAGCGTGGTGCTCGTCGTCGAACGAGAAACGGACGGACACAAGTTCCCTCTTCAAAAACCAGTTTACTACGTGTCCACTGTCCTAACTCCATGCAAGTCCCGGTACCCACATTATCAAAAGATAGCATACGCGGTGTTCATGGCATCCCGGAAGCTGCGACACTACATTCAAGAGTGTTCGATAACAGTAGCCTCCGAAGTACCCCTTAATGACATTATAAACAACCGTGACACGACTGGCCGGATTGCAAAATGGGCCATCGAGCTCCTCCCATTTGACATAACCTATAAGCCATGGCGAGCTATCAAATCGTAAGTTTTGGCTGACTTCATCGCCGAATGGACTGAAGCCGAACTCCCTAAAGAGTATGGTGCATATTCCAATTGGATCATGCACTTCGACGGATCCAAAATGTTGGCCGGCCTGGGGGCTGGCATCGTTCTGACGTCCCCAACCGGAGACACAGTCCAATACGTACTCCAGATAATGTACACGGACTCCAACAACGCAGCCGAATACGAGGCCCTTCTACATGGTCTCCGGATGCCAGTCTCCATGGGCATTCAGCGCCTAGAGGTCCGCGGGCATTCAAACCTCACAATATCCCAAATAAATGGAGACTTTGACACCAAGGATCCGAAAATGGCAGCCTACCGTAACGTCGTCTTAAAAATGTCAGCTCGGTTTGAAGGGCTCGAATTCCACCATATAGCCCGGGATAATAACCAAGCGGCGGACGTATTGGCACGCATCGGCGCAAAGCGTGATGCCGTCCCTCCCAACATCTTCCTGGAGCGGCTTTTCAAGCCATCCGTACTATGGGAAGGGGAGTCCGGAAACAACAATCCGGACCCAACCGCACCGCCCAACACCGAACATTCTGACATGATCGGTGGTTCTGCCAACGAAATAACACCTTCAGCCCACGAAATAATGGCAGTTATTGCCCCGTGGACCGAGCCATTCCTAGCCTACTTAACTAGGCAGGAACTTCCTGAGGACCAAAACGAGGCCCGCTTCATAGTACAGCGATCTAAAGCCTATAAGGTCCATGAGGGAGAGCTTTATAAGAAAAGCACAACCGGAGTCCTTTTTCAAAGGTGTATCTCCGAAGAGGAAGGGCGAAATCTTCTAGCTGAAATTCATGCTGGACTCGGCAGGCACCACGCCACAGCACGGGCCCTTGTAGGCAAGGCCTTCCGTACATGATTTTATTGGCCAATGGCCCGGGCAGATGCATAGGACTTAGTCCAACGATGCGTCGATTGCCAGCTCTTTGCTAATCAAAGCCACATGCCACCCACCGCCCTCAAAACTATACCCATCACTTGGCCGTTCGCGGTCTGGGGGCTTGACATGGTTGGACCCCTTAAAGGAGGAACCCACAAGCAAAAATACCTATTGGTCATGGTGGATAAATTCACCAAATGGATAGAGGCCAAGCCAGTTAAGACGGCCGAATTCGGACCCGTGATAGACTTCATATCGGGGGTAGTACACCGTTACGGCGTCCCCCATAGCATCATCACTAATAACGGCACGAACTTCATGGCCGACGAGGTTAAATTCAGGTGCAAAAACATGGGCATCAAGCTCGACTAGGCTTCAGTCTATCACCCTCAAACTAACGGTCAAGTCGAGCGAGCAAATGGTCTAATCATGAGTGGCATCAAACCCAGACTAGTGCGGTCCCTTAAGGAATCTAACATGCACTGGGTAGAGGAGCTTGACTCCGTACATTGGGGGCTGCGGACCACGCCGAATCGCACTACCGGATTCACACCATTTTTTATGGTATACGGCGCAGAGGCATTTTCACCCTGCGACATAATTCATGACTCACCTCACGTGCGCATGTACGAAGAAAGAGAAGCCGAGCTGGATCGGCAGGACAGTTTGGACGCCTTAGAGGAGGAGCGAGACATGGCAAAAGCTTGTTCCGCATTCTATCAATAGCAGGCTCGAAGATATCAAAGCAGAGAAGTCCGGGCCAAAACTTACAATGTTGGCGAACTAGTTCTATGCCTGCCGGACAAGAAAAAGGACAAACTCAAGCCCAAATGGGAAGGTCCCATCATCATCGACCAAGTCCTGACCGGCGGAGCGTACCATCTGCGAAATGCATCGGATAACTGACTCGAGCCGAACCCATGGAACACAGCCCGTCTTCAAAGATTCTACGCCTAGCGCTGGACTCCTAGTTCGTCTCCTTCCTCTGTCTACATTATATACTTTAGCTGTCTTTTATTTCTCTCCTTATCCCTCCCCTTTTTTCTCACAAGCCTTTGGAGGCTCGCCTGCGCATTCTTCGCACACACTTGACATGCTACTCGCACTCATTATACCTGGGGGCTTCTTTAACAGAAGCTTACTTATACGGGCTTTATGCCCAACACATGTGTCACACTTACGCATGTACCTTTTATTAACCATTATATGCATCGATATGACTTAAGTTTTGGCCAAGCTGGGTTGCCTGGCTCCTGTGCTTACCCCTACGTTCCCGATTGTTCGGCTAGGAGGTAAAGGGAGCACCTCTGCGATTGTTACTACCGGGTCAGCCGGATGTGTACCTCAGACTGGGTGAAGCCGAAAGCTAGCGTTCTTAAGGGAATATTCAGTCGGTGAATCAAAAGATGATTTCTTACCTATTTATTTATCTGCCCCCAGATGCTTTCCTGCTTTTTCGCAGTCCGGACATGCACTTTAGGGCATGCCTCCCAGGGAAAGGAACCCCTAACGGAACTATTCTCCCTGGAAGATGTTTCTTACTAACCATGTAATATAGCATAACTAGTTGGGCACTTGTCTGATAAAGCACTAATGACCCCTACGCCTGGTCTCCACGCATGCCCCGGTTTTTTATAACCGCGAGGGTATTCGGACAAACTCCGGACTGTCGGGTCCCGAGGTTGAAGCGAAAAGGTCCGCCACAACAAATGATCTACAATCCGGCTAGAAGGCATTTTACATGTCATTTTAAATTACATAGTCAAGCTGACTGATTGTATTCCTCTTCGATACCATCTAATAGACTGTCTAGTTTACAGTCCCGCTGGGAATACTTTGCGGCCAACTCTACTTGGCCGTACACTAAGCTCACAGGGATCTCCTTCCCATCGGGCCCCACAGGTCCGACCTCGGCCATGTGGTTTGGGTCAGCCTTCGCATACCGCGTCTTCACCATGGCCCAGGCCTCCCTGGCACCTTGACGGCAGGCCGATATCTTCCATAGCCGGAAGTGCCGTCGTGCTCCCTGAAGCTTCTCCGCAAGCTCTCCAAGACCTCGTGTAGGGACATGGATGGCCACAAGGCCTGGGCGACTCCGCTCATCACCTGCCGAACTCGTTCGTGCAGTTGCAGCAGCTCGGGAAGTAGGTCACCCGTTGAACCGGGCATTTCCTCTGCAGGACGACCTGTGAGCATACCTACAGACATATTTCTGTTAATCGACTTCCTCGCCGAACTCTTTTTTTTTCAAAAGTTCGCTCAAGCACTTACTATAAATGCCGCGACGAAGCCGCCGATTCTCCTTAACGGAGTCAGACAGCTGGGCCCGAACATCTTTTAGTTCCTCTCCCAGCTGGGTGTTGGCATCTTGGAGGTTCTTTTCCTCTTGCCGCACCCTTGTAAGCACCTTCTCGCCGGCCTTTAGCTGGCATAGTAGCTGTTGCCTGTCCGGATCTAGTCCGGCGCCATCTGCAATATTATTGTCAGACCTATACACACGCCGCACCTCACAAACTACTTATCTTTCGAAGTATATATTACCGGAGGGGTCTCTGTGGCTCCCCCTGTGGCGGCTAGTGCGGCCTCAAGTTGGGCCTTGCACTCTTGAAGCTCCTGGGACAGGTGGGTATTCTTTTCTGTAAGATCCTGCATAACAAATGATCCTTAAATCAGTTATTCTAATTATTTTAAGTCTCGGGGGCTACTGGCATATATAACTGTCAAAATTCCTCACCCGTATGTCTTTCACATACTGCTCCGTGGCTCTGGCTAGACCATCTTGAGCGGCACGGAGGTGCGCATCTCCCGAATTAAAGGCATTCAATGCCTCTCGGGAGAAACATGCGTCACGAAGAACTATCCGGCGGCGCCTGTGATTCATGGCACTCTCCACCTCAGATCTGGTGGCGGACAACCTGTCGGCATCCGCCGTTGGAGGAGCACCCGACGCGCGCCTTGTGTTCGCCTCCCCCTTTGGACCTGGCGTTGGAGCCTGGCTGGCGGAGGCTTGATTGGCAACCTCTCCGAACACAGTCCGGCGAGCGCTCTTTCTCCTGAAAAATCACGAGCGTTAGTATGCCTTCCAGGAATCTTTCCTGGAAACATGGTGGCGCGCCATACCATTTCAGCGACGTCTCGATGTGCACCGCACTTCTTTTCCGCCTGGTTGGCTGAGCTGCCCCTTGTTGGCAAGCCGCCGCGGGCTCGGCTTCTCGCCTCGAAGGCACCTCCTGCGGAACACCGTTTGTATGCGGCGATCAGAAATAAGCACGAATGGATCATGGTATCAGGACTTCGGTCACAGTACCTGGGAAGCTGGGAATATTTCGGGGTAGTCGGCCGTAATGGCGACCAAAGCATTGTCGATGCTAAGTTGGTGGAAAACCCCGTTGATCAGCTCCACCTGTATGTCCGGATCCTCTTCGGAGGCCGGATCGAGGGACCGTCCCGGATCCTCGGGTTGTGGAGCCGGACTGTGTATATCCTCTACGGCCCGGCGCAGTTCCTGCGACGAAATCACAAAATGAGATACTTAACCATGGGAATGTGGATCGGATAGGCAAAAATAAATGTCCGCTTACCCAGCTTCGAGGATTGTTCATAGAAAACCCGTTCAGTGGACTAACACGGAGAAAATCCTCCTTTTCCCCTTTGTACAGGTCGGACAAGATCTTCACCAGATCGGCGACCGATCCCGGCCCCTTACGGCCATGGCGGGTGGCATCATCCTCCCCGTTGAAATCCCACATGGGGTGGCCCCTATACTGGAGCGGCTGCACCCCCCGCATAATGCATGTGGCCATGACTCCAATCATTCTCAACCCGGAATGAGCCAATACTCTTATTTGGCCCATCAGGTAAAGGACGTCCCTGTCGTTCTCCCGTTGAGAGCTTCGCGGATGCCAACTTAGGCGTTTCTTCAAGGGAGCGTTACTTAACTCCGGGAGGCCGATCCGAACTGGATCTGGTAGCGGCGCGTCTTCTATATAGAACCATTCCGAAGGCCAGTCTTCGGATGCCTTCTTCGGGGTTCCGGATAGATATCCGGTCCCGGTGATGCGCCATAGTTCGGCTCCGCCCACTTGATATATCGACCCCTCATAAGAACGGGGTACGAGGCAGAATAATCTCTTCCACAGCGCAAAATGAGCCTCGACGCCTAGGAACAGCTCGCAAAGGGCCACGAAGCTCGCGATGTGCAGAATGTAGGCAGGCGTTAGGTGGTGCAGCTGGAGGCCGTAGAACTCCAGGAGCCCCCGGAGAAATGGATGTATTGGAAATCCGAGTCCTCTTATTAGATAAGAGACAAAGCATACCCGCTCTCCTTTGGAGGGATTGGGGACACTCTCCGCCTGCTTTCCGCCCTTGTAGGTGGCGAGTCCGGCTCGAACTGGAACCATAAAGGCTGGGGGAAGATATCCCTCGGCTTGGAGGATCACTAACTCACTATGCGGGACTAAGCATCTCCCCCAATCTCCTGGCTGAGGGCTGGGAGCACGAGAGGAGGAGCCGCATCGACTGCCCATGATGGAATGGATTCTTGTCAAAGGCGCTCTGGTGAGAGCTCGTGGAGGGAGGATGGTTTGATTCGAATCTAGATCCTCGTCTCCTTTTATAGGCGGCTCATTTGCGCAGCTAGGGGGGAAAGTGTAAAAATACCCTGGCTTTTCGTATTCATTCGACACATGGAAGATGACCATTATTGGGCGTGGAAGCCAAGGAACGCAGCATTTATAAGAAGCCGGACACTATCTGACAAGTACATGGAATTTGGAGAAGAACCCGCCTTGCAATGCCAAAGGCAATCAACACGCCGGATTCATCATCATTGAAGCCTGGTTCGGGGGCTGCTGAGGGAGTCCTGGACTAGGGGGTGTCCGGATAGCCGAACTATCATCTTTGGTCGGACTCCAAGACTATGAAGATACAAGATTGAAGACTTTGTCCCGTGTCAGGATGGGACTTTCCTTGGCGTGGAAGGCAAGCTTGGCGATACGGATATGTAGATCTCCTACCATTGTAACTGACTCTGTGTAACCCAAGCCCTCTCTGGTGTCTATATAAACCGGAGGGTTTTAGTCCGTAGGACGAACAACAATCATACCATAGGCTAGCTTCTAGGGTTTAGCCTCCTTGATCTCGTGGTAGATCTACTCTTGTACTACCCATATCATCAATATTAATCAAGCAGGAGTAGGGTTTTACCTCCACCGAGAGGGCCCGAACCTCGGTAAAAACATCGTGTCCCTTGTCTCCTGTTACCATCCGCCTAGACGCACAGTTCGGGACCCCCTACCCGAGATCTGCCGGTTTTGACACCGATAGCCTTATTTGCAAATGTTGAGTGGGTGCGGGTATCTTTTTGCAAAGTTGCCATTCTTTCCTTCCTATCTATCAGATATAAATCGGACGGCTTATATTGCAGGATGGCAGGCACACCATCATCACCAACTCTATTTTTTATAAGAGTATAGATAGAGAAACCCGCGTGGAATGCAATAAGCCCACCACAGCCGCACACGTCCGTTCAGGAGCAGGACACCGGCCAAGCTCCTCCTTCCACTATTTTCTCCACTCTTTCGGCGGCATCCGACGAGCAGGAAGAGTAGTTCTCCGACATAATAGCCGTCTAGGTGGCCCGCCGAGCCCGTCAGTTACGAGCGAGGCAGCTCCCTGCTCCACCTACCTCGCCTAGCATGTCGGAGGCAGTTGCCGCACTAAGCCAGCGCATGGTTCCGCAGTGGGTCACTCCAATACAGCTCGAGGAAGAGTGCCGACTTGCTCCACGTCGGCTTGTCGGTGAGCACGGCGGCATGGGCATTGTCGCTGCCCTCGACGCCGCCGCGTCGTACAACGCCTTCAGTGCCTGTGACTGCGCTATCTACCATTGACGCGCACATAGCCGCGCCATGCAGGCAGGGAAGGAAGCCGCCGTGGATGTCGATTTTAGTGGAGCCTGTTGTAAGCTTATTCGTACGCTGACTTATGTTTGCAGTGTGCAATGAGCATGTCATGTGTGGACGAGCAAACACTGAAGTCATGGCGTCAACACAAGGTAAAAGGGTCCGAGTCATTGATGGCCTGGCCGGGGAGTAGGGGTCGTCCAAACAGCAGTGCCTTATTTTGGTGGAACTGCACAAAAAAGATATTGGGGTTGGTTGGACAAATTTTGTACAGCCACATGGAAGGAATTGCGCTCATCGATTGGATAGAATTTCCTCCATGACATCATAGGAGATCCCAAGGTGGAAATCGGACTAACCACCTATAAAGTTATGCACAGTCTTCCTCACGCAGGTCAGTATCCCCTTCGTCGAGATGATCGTGTTTTGTCATGCCGAGCTATTAATACGTGCTACTGTTTTGCGACTCCGTTTAAGTACAGTGCTTTCCTATCTTTTCACATTCAGGACAATGAAGATGATTCCAGTGGAACTGCACAAAATGGCCTGATGTTAAGTGATCTCTATTGCCTCCTCTGTTTGCTGCAATGTGTCAGCGTAAATTGCAAGATGAGCCAACATGCTCGAAGTACACACAACATTGAGCAGAAAGAAGCATGCCCAGGAAATTAATGCATGCGTAGGGAGGCCCTTTCCTCAGAGAAGCATCGATCGTTTTTTCTTTATTTCTACACCTTCTCACAACTTTGTCTTGTTTATAGTCTTGTGAATCATTTAGATGCGTAAACATGTTGAACTTAAGTGCTTGTGAACGTTAGCTAGTATGCATACCGTATCTTGTGAAGCTTAGTTTGAATGTTAGTGTGTCAACCTTTACAATCTATATATATTGTGGGCATGTTATTTGACCCCTCATTTTGCCGCGCTACGACCAGTGTGAGTGTCTGCATGCAGTACACCATCCTCTAATTTGGTGGATGCCAAGCCGTCCCGAAAAGGAGCAATAACTTTTTTTAAGTTGAAAAATGTTACAGATGAGGAGCCATAATTAAGATAGAGTCGTCTCTTTTTTTGTTTCGAATGGGCAATAAGCTGGAGAGTGTCTCTAATGGGCTGCCTTTAGTGTTAAGGGCCTCTAGTACAAAACACGGGCTGCCGACTAGGCCGATACAAAAGCCTATCCATCTTAAAGCCCATTTGTTTTTTGTTTTGTTTTTGCAAGGAAAAGCCCCTATTTCTTAAAGAGGGAGTAATCCCAAAAAACCTCCTTCCTCCTCGCTTCCACTTATACTGCAGCTCGCTGGACTCTCCCGCTTCCATCGCCCCCAATTCCCCCTGCACCCTATCTTCCTCACTCGTACAGAAAACCCCCGCTCACCTTCTTCCTCACTCGTACAGAAAACGCCTGCTCCTCTTCTTCCACTCCTATAGAAAACCCCAGCGCTCCTTCTTCCCCACCCGCAGTGCCACTAGGCTCGTCTCTGGCTACTCTGCTCAAACCCGTGAGCTCGGCACGATGCCGGCAAGGAAGATGGAGTCGGCTGGCCCTAGCGGCAAGAAGATGAGGCTTCTGCTAGCGGCGATGCTAGTTGTAGATCCCGCGCTCGGTAGTGCGGGGAGAAGCGGTGAGCCCCCCCCCCCCACCCGGATCTGAGGAACTCATAGAATCTCCGGTTGACCACATCAGCGATCTCTCAGATGACATCCTTGTGGAGACCATCTCACTTCTCCCCACCAAGGATTGATGCCACACACAAGTCCACTCAACTCGGTGGCGCCCTCTATGGCGCACCGCGCCCCTCAATCTCGATTGTCATCAAATATATGTGCTTCCTGAATTTTATCTCGTTAGAGCCATTGTCTCCTCTCACTAGCAGGGCCCCGTTCAACGCCTCTGCATCCCGACACGCTACCTGCTATCCATATCTACATGCTGGACGCTTGGCTGACATCCCCTGAATTTGAAAACTCCTGCAATTTGAGTTCTACCATTACCACAAAAGTTTCATACCACGAACCGAACACCAAGAATTTGTGCCCACACCTCCGTTGTCCATCTCATGGTTTTCCTCCTCTCTCCACACCGCCACCTTCGCCCAGTGCCATCTACCAGACGATCTGGTTCAAATGCTTCGACTCCCACTGCTAAAAAAACTTTCGCTTGTGGTGGTTCATCTGTCGGAGGCCTCACTACACAACATCATCCACTCTAGTTGCCTTGCCCTGGAACGCTTGCTGATTGTTTTGGGAATAGAAATCCCGATCAGTTGTAACCAAATAAAGCCATCTCACCTTAAAAGCATTGGAATTTGTTTTGAAGGACAACAGCTCATCATCAAAGATGCCCCTTCACTTCAAAGGTTGCTCCATGATAATTGTTATAAACCTTCACAAATAACTGTCATCTCTGCGCCCAAACTGGAGACCTTGGGTGTAATTCATGATCCGTTTAACGATCACGACAAGTTGGTGTTTGGCTCCTCACTTTTTCAGGTACCGTATATTATCATCTACACATTTGTAATCATAAGCTTCATTTTCATTTGTGTGCATAAGTTTTATATCATCTTGGAGTACACTTTGGGTACTAATATTATGTTATATGATCAATGAAGAGTTTGTCCATGGATAGCCTATCAATGTTGCTGGATTCTGTCAAGATCTTATATATCAGAATGTTTAGTTATGATCTGAACATAATTATTCGCTTGTTGCGATGCTTTCGATGTCTCGAGAATTTATATATAGAGGTGATGATTTCATGCACATTGAAAGCCCTTATATATTGTACTAGAATTAACCATTCAGTTGCCTCTCTTTCGACATGCTCTTTTCTCCGACCTTAACTGTTTTCAATCTTCATGTCTACTTAGGCACTAAAACATGGAGAAAAACATATAACCAATTGGTGGCGCAATAAGCAACAAGATTTTCTCAGTTCTCATGACATTTGTTAGAGGAAAATAATGATGGAAATATATGCATCCAACCAGGCACACCGAAGCTTTGTCACATTCTTCCTGTTGAATGTGAGGTTACTATTGTCCATGAGGCTTAAGTTTTTCAACAAGAGATTTCTCACAGACGGACATGTTGAACAGCAAAAAATAAGTTTCAAGTGGACAAATGGGCTTCTAAACGTGCTCGGCTTCTATTTACAACCACTTGTAGTCATCCTCCAATATATTTTTTTTGCACAGGATGTTGACTTTATGGATCAGACCGATCCATTTGTTTGTGACTGCGAAAAAGAGTGTTTGGGTTAGATCTTATTGCCATGTTAAATTTGGGTTTTGTCTAAATTTGATGAACAATTAATCCTTGAGCTTTTTGTACCGTTTGTAAGCTTGAGTTACATGTTGTTGCCCTCGTACTCAAAGTCGGTTCTAGGCCCCAGGCAGCCATGGCCTTGGCCTGGGACATGGTGGATTTTTTTGAGAGGGAACAAATTATATTCCACTTAAACTGGGGAATCCATATCAGCATTCACCAAGACAGTAATAAAATTTGGGGCAGCATTCTCCCACACATGGAGGGTTCAGCAGCTCCCATAGCAAACTGGGCCAAAGCATGCGCCACATGGTTACAGTTCTGGGGACAAAACATGAATTCTGAGAGAACAAAAGAGGCATGGCATAGGCTTCTTGCTTCTCTGAAGAGAACTCCCAGCTCTGCAACGTCATATCCCCGCCCTTTAAGTGCAGAACTCATTGTCAGACAGTCTGATTCAAAACTGATACGTTGTGCACCCACGTCAGCTGCCCCTTCAATAGCTCGCATACAAGCGATCACTTCCGCGTGCAGTGTGGATCTTACATGGTTCATCTTGCCAGCAGCAGCCGCCAGGAAATCGCTAGTTTCGTCTCTCACAATGAAACCCCATGCACCAGTCTCGTACTCCACATGAAAAGTAGCATCCATATTGATCTTGATCAAGTTTGTAGCTGGAGGGATCCAAACCTGGGGTTGTTGCGGCTGGGGCGCTTTCTGAATGTTCACTGAAGTGAAATCAGTCAAGTGTTTTCTGATGAAAGAACTGATTTCTGCTGCCATCTTCTGTACTTCACCTGCATTGGCTTTGTTCCTCGACATCCACCAGTCCCAAAGGAGCACAGCAACGCACAACTTCTTTTCTTGCTGCATAGCGCAAACATGGCATATCATATCTTGATGGTCTTGACACTGGCGTGGTGGATTTGTTCTTTGTTAACTGTAGAGTACTATAGCAGAAATGACATTGTAGCTCACTGTAGTTGCATTTCTTACCTAGGACATAGGTTGAACCTAGCTTCGCTACTGCTCGTACTCCCCTCTGCCTGGCATTACACTGCCGCATCTTCCATGTCTCCTGTTCGTTCCCATCCAAGGCCTCGTCATTGTTCTCCGCCTTGGTTCGCTCGAGGTGCCTGCCGCCGTCTGGCGTTGTCAACATGGTCAACAACCGAGAGGAATCAGGAGATGACTGTACGCAGAGAGGCAGACAGTAGGGACCCACCAGGGTCATTGCATTGTGCAAGCAGGTGCCTCGTTATTACAAGCCAAAAAACTTCACTACAAAAAAAAGACACATCCGTGACATTTTGGGCCGAACAAAAAAAAATTCTGTCATACATATGACACTTCTATGACGAAAATTGTGACAAAACCCGGTATCATCATAGATGTGGTGGGCTCCTACTTCTATGACAAAAAATCATGACAGAAAATGGGCTTTTCGTCCTGGGCGGGCCGGAGACGCAGCTGCATGACATTCTGGGCCGTCCATGAGAAAAAAACCGTGGTAGAAGCGAGGGGGAGGAAAATTTTGGGGAGTTGCCGGTTATGGTGGGAGGTCGGGGGTGGAGCGATGCGTGTTTCTCTCGTACGTACGCACGTGTGTGCGAGGCGTTGGCTCTAACTGAACCCGAGCAACGCATTGGGCTCTAACTGAACCCGAGCGATTGCACTACAGGCTACGCGTTACTGAACCCGAACGATTGATCGATGGCTGTTAACTGAACCCGATGGAGTGATTCCTTCGCTACTCCTGCTAACTGAAGCCGATCGATGCTACCTCTGGGATGAACAG